>NC_056737.1:1025845779-1026173279 GCF_019279795.1 Protopterus annectens
GCCATCAGAGGACACGACAACTGCAATCTGTTTTTAGCCTGAACCACAAACACTTCCATTTCAGATATGTATAGATTAGCTGACTGTGAGGTTATACTCGTAGCTAAAGCCATCTCTGAATCATTTTATTAAAATTAAGATGTAACCCCAATATCAATTCACTTTTAAGAATGCCATAATAGATTATTGGTCTAGAATTTCCATACAAGCCCCTCCTTAACTCCAGTCATAATGAACTATTTGATACCCCAGTTAAACAAGCCAAACAGCTGCAGGACCACCAAGCAATGACCTCCGGAAATACCCTTACCCAGTAATTCCACCACATTGTTGGTATGAAAATACAGCTGATAGCCTACTTGAAAAATTAGATATGGAGAGGCCAGTCTCTTTGGTTGAAAGTGCTTGTCTACAGTTGCAAATATAACAATTTCTGTTCTCTGATTTCTGGATATATACAATTAAAGTTATGTCTTGGAATTAATAAAAGAAGCAATTTAGTCTTATTGAAAGAGAACATTACAAATGTAGTCCTTGCTCAATATTAAATGTCCATAATAAAGTTGTTAGTTCTTAATGTTTCTTTTCTACAGACTTAGGGATGGAAATCTAGCTGCCACACCAAGATGGATTAGCAACAGCTATTTCAGACTTACATATTCCAACTCAAAGATCACCACACCTTAGAGAAAAGACAATACTCTGAAAATTTTCAGACGTGGTGTATGCAAGTCCAACATTTTCAGTCATTCAGACTTGGCATTCCAGGACATGCATTAACAGCTACCATCAAAACTCGCAAAGGCAAAAGCACAGTCTGAAAACAATAAAAAAAAGTTCAAGACTCAAAACGCACAGTGAAAATACAGAAATGTTATAGTAATCAGGATATTAAATCAGTAAACATAGCTCTCAACGTCTTTGCTCAACAATCAAAGATAAAGCCAAAAATAATGGATGACAAATTATGAAAATCAGGGACAGTTTTAAATGTTACTCTAATTCTCTGGAGAAGTGAATAAGACAACAGGTTTTCATCAACATGCATGTTACAGTCAATGGGACGTATGAATCTCCGTTGTCTGACATTATTGACTGATTGTAATACTCAGCATCTTAAATGAAAATTAAAAATATTGTGAGGGACGTGGCAGAAATATGAGGCAAAATCATGGATGTTCTTTAAAATCCGGGTCAGTTGAGATATATGCCAGTAAGTGCTTTTCTTCTTTTAAAGCATTCAACTGATATACAAAATAAAATCTTGGTTACACACCTCTTAGCTGTCCAGATTTTTGCAGAATGTCCAAAGTTTTGCCACATAATTTTGGTCTGTTCCTCAAAGGTTCATAGGCTAGTATTAGGCTAACTGCCATTGTGGGCTATTTTAAGCCTAGCCAATAATCCCATTTGAGAATCAAACCATGCACCTTTTGCCTGTAAGGTAAACACCTTAACCCCATTATACCAATCCCCAAACCCATTTGCCACACCCAAACCATAAAATTTGTGGTTTTCTAGCCAAATCATTGAGGGCTAACGTCACTAAATAATGACATACATGTGAGTTTCAGACTTCATATACTTAAGAAAATACATGTAAACACAAATCCTGTTATTCTACCAGGTTTCTAAGAGCAATATTTAAAATATGCCCATATTTTTGGGTATTTGTCCCACATTATTGTAGGCTCTGTCAAGATTTCTTGCCCTAAGAGGTTGAGAAAAATGCTGAGTTATGAATAAATACTAAACAGACACCAAGCATTAAACTACATCACACAATCATACAAGTAAAACAAGTATTTTTGCTAGCCTGATGTATCAAACACAAACACTTAGGAGACACGCATATTAAATATAAACACATGAAAAGTAAAATTAATGTTTCAATATCTTAGTATTGGGGAAGAATCGGGTCGACTGATTCAATGTTTATCATAACTAAAGCCCATCTTCCTTGAATAGTTAAATGTAAATCCCGTTAATGAAGTCCAGTGAATCTAGTAGAAAAGATTCACGCTTCTCAGCCAAAGGTTAATGAAACTACAATCCATTGCAAAAGAAACACTGTTTTTCTGTGATGCTACAGCACCATTGTCATTTCACATTCTATTTTTTCTTTTAAATCCATTAAATGGATCAGATTTTCAAAGCTATTTATTTTCAGCAGCCTAAATTGCTGTCTCCTTTTCTGTAATTATTAAATTCAAACTGCACTGAAACTGAGTTTTACTTATGTTACAATATGTTTAGTGTGTTAATAAAAGTTTACCTTTTGACTTTATGTTGGATGTTTTTGTTTTAAGTTTATTACACACACACACACACACACACACACACACACACACACACACACACACACACACACACACACACACACACACACACACACACACACACACACACACACACACACACACACACACACACACACACACACAGGGCTAGATTCCTTAACATTCATGGAATTTGGGGCATTTCACCAATATCATTGCAAAAGTTGCAGATAAGCCTGTAATATGCAAATATGCCTCAGTGAATGTGTCAGTGAAAAACAGAACTGCCCAGCAACATCAGTGCACTATCTAGCAGTCACAGCCATTTGGGAATTCATGAAAAGTGTCTCATAAAGCTTGATGAGCATTAAAAAGATACAGAAATTATACAAGCCCAATGCAAGCCACATGGCATTTGAAAGTAATACATATCTCCAGCGATCCCTCCAGTAAGGTCAAACACAACAATGGATGTCTCCGTAAGTGATGAACTAATAAAATACAATTACTCTATATTATGGATTCTGACAGAATACATAAAATTTCTAATACAACAAATTAATAAAGGTGAAGGGTATTATAGAAGAAGAGGGACACAGAGACAAATGTTGGAATAGCAAAATCTGAGGGATAGTCAGCGGGGCATGGACAATTATTATTATTATTTTTTTTTGGCTGGGGGAATAGGCCCCTTTTTTGGAGAAAGGAAAAGACAAGGGAAGGGGAGGAGAAGGGCATAACACCAGGTATAACATAGACATGACAGGCAAAGGTCAGGTACACACATATAACAAACATCACAAAACACAACAGACAAAGGTCAAAAATAAACAGTAAAGAAAGTTAAGTTACACAGATGGCACACTCTACACCATGGGCAAGGGAAAGTTGACAAACAGGGTGGGGATGCATATTAGCCATAGTGAAATGCAGAAATACATATGTACCTATGCACTATTATATTATGACATGCTGCAAACTGTGTGACAGTCATACCTTAATGTCTATGACTGATGGCAAGTGCATGGTGTAGGATAATAAATAGGGATCACAATACACATTGCATACTGAATCCAGTACCCACGTAGTCTGTCAGCAGTGCAAGTGAAAGCCAAGCAACAGTACAGATGAGCAAATACAGCACATGAAATACTGGAGAATAACAGCAGAGGACAGAATAGAACTCACTATCATGTATGTGAAAGCCAAACAACCAAGCACAGTGCCAAACAGCAGTTCTGTAGCAAAGCAACAAACTGGCTGCACCTTACACAGGTAGGAGTACATAACCCAGACAGGTGTGTAATGGAATGCATATGTCACAGACATGTGCCATGTCAGAGGCAACAGACAGGTATAGATGTATATGTATGATGTTTTATTAGCCTAACAGGAAACTATCGAAAAGCAAAATCAATACACATACAAACACACACACACACACACACACACACACACACACACACACACACACACACACACACACACACACACACACACACACACACACACACACACACAAATGACATGGAAAAATATACGTTCAAAAATATATGATTACTGCTATATAACTACCATCAGCTTGTGCACATGAATTACAGTAAATTACACTGGTAACCATGTAACATACAAGTATAACATGAACAAGGATGTAATGCAAGCATTTGCCAGCAACTTGTGTGAATATGTCCTGCATCAGCATAATGGCCAAAGAGTTGTGCAAAAGTTGGCCATCTAACAGAATAATAATATGAAAAATGGATGCACTATGTTAAAGGAAGGTTAACATATACCATGCATTTGTACAAGATATATGACATACATACTAAAGGGGAAGGGAGATGAACAACATGGGCCCAAACCAAAGAAGACATGCAGCAAAGCTAAGTAAGTAAACAATAAAGCTGGACAACACCATGTAAGGGGATACATTGCAAATGCATGTGTACACCATATAGTGTGGTGTTGAAGTCAATCCAAGCTACACTGAAGCAAATGGCCAATGTATATCACATGGACAGACTGCATTGCTGACGGCAAGAAACATGGCCATATAGAAATCATACACAAATACATTATTGTGCAATCATCTAACAGCAAGAAGCTAAGGTAAACAAGCTAAGAATTAGTATCAAATATATACTTTTGAGCCAATGTACAACAATATGTGGAATAAACACCTATTATAATTAATATATATATCACTGACCATGGGTATGACTGAACAAAGGACAGTCCTGTGAACAACAGTATAACACAGGGACATGGCTTCAGTAACTTTTCACAGTCCCAAGGTACAATGGGGTTTTGCAGTTGTTCAGAATATGTGCAAAGACATGCACATAAATCAGTGTATATGTGCACAATTTGCTGAAATATGGGCATGTAAGTGAATAAGCAATGCATGTGGAAATGTAACATAAGCCAAAGAAGGCAAACTTTAATGTTACTATATAAATTAGCAGTACCAGTGTGTATACATGAAAGATACAGTGCTAGTCTAGGCATTCTGTATTGTAGGACTGCCCGTATATAGCAGACACAGTTATATGATACAACATGGCACCATCATTGCCACCAGATGCCACGCACAAAGCAAGGATGCAAGTGTGGCAGCAGAACAAATGACATACAAAGCACAGGGGCAAGGACTTGGCCTGCTGTTGAACAGACATGACATGACAAATCATACTCATCTCACTGTTTTATGTGTGATGTATGGGCAAAATGTTGTTTGAGAGTTGCTGTCAATCCCACACATATTTAAAGTGGAACTCTTGCATCAGTAGCACCAAGGTAACTGCAAGACACATAACTGTGACCTTTCTGGCAACAGTACATTGGCCATAAGAAGACAAATTCTGCACTGCATGAATAGGTGTACACACACACACACACACACACACACACACACACACACACACACACACACACACACACACGGAGTACCATACCTGCCCACATGGACTAATGTATTCATCAAGTGCAGAATCTCATGGACATTAGCATGATGACTGAATGTCTACTATAGGAATGTGTATTCTGCATCAGGTGCAACATAATGCAAAATATCACATGACATCTGCAGTGCACAGGTTACCATGTATCACATAAGCATGGCAGCAAAATGCTATGCAAGTACAACATTGCCTATACAGTCCAGTCACTGATATGGCAAACAGCATGGTGGCAGCAGTACACAAGTGAATCACACAGATGATACTTAGGCCCTGAGGGCCTGCCCTGATGGCAATGAACATCTCTAATGATCTTCCAGGCTTCCAGCACCATATCCTGAAACAAATCCACTATTAGGTCCCTCATCTGTGTCTGAAAGACATCAGTCATCACCTCCTGGATCTGGTCCCACAAATCATCTGCTGGTGTTGGTGAGTGATATCTCCTCAGGGGTGCAGCAGAGATGCCAGCATGAGCAGGTCCAGGTCCTTCCTCTTCATCATAATCTTCTCCATCATAGTTATCATCACCATCTGAGGACTCAGACAGTGGTCTGGGATCTGATGGGTGAGTACCCACATGTCCCACTTTCTGTCAAGGTGAATAACATAACAAGAAAGTATAGAATATGCATGCTGCAGTGATATGTATACATAACATACCCACTGTGACAGAATGCACAGGTAGAAAAAATTCAGTATCACACATTGCAATAAGATATGCCCATAGTCAAGTGTGTCACCATATGAGATGTAGGTCATGAATCGAAACCATAACAATGAAAACTCCATGTCAAGTTAGACCACACATACCTGTGTACTATAAACCTTATGCCTCACTACATGGCTGTCATGAAACACAAACTGATATGCACATACAAAATGTAACAGACTTTAACTACTATGTCATCAACATGATCACTGTACATGAGAAGAAATGTATATCATCATATTACAGATGTCATTAAAACCACAATCCAAGATTATGTGGCCTAAAATAATTATGTATAAGGAGTTTAATAAAAACAGGTGTGGCTAGCAGGTAAATATTCATGTGCATGACACATTACCCATGTACTATTACCTATAGTTATAGATGATTTCAATAGAGGCCCTTGACAGGCCAACTATATCCATCTCAGAATGTCAGCAGGTTACTCTACGCTATGATATGGCATAAATAACACAGCTCATCTGTGGAAATCCTCCCATTACCTGAACAGGTGTTTAGCAGCCTCATTATGCATGACAAATGTGCACAGCCAACACGTAGATATAATGACATATGACAACAATCATATCATGATATTGTGGCATGCAAAAGTGAACATCTGTCCACATTGCAAAACAGCTACTTTTCTGTCAAACCACTGTGAAACTGACAACATAATACAACTACTATAAACCTTATGCCTCACTATATTGGTAAACATACTGTCTGAGAAAATATCACTATTCCACATTTCTTGTCTTGTATATGTGCAATGCACATTTATGATGGTGTGTGAATGTGTGAATCAAACACTACTGTAACCCATATGTCTGTGCAAGTAATGAGTCATGTGAACAGCAACCAATTAGCACCTTTATATAAAGAAGATATAGTGAGATTACAATTCAAAGCCATATGTAAATGAGATGAGCAATGCAAAATTGACATTGGTTGACACAACAACATCAAATCTTTGGAATGCAACATAACACCCTAAAAATAATGGACAATGATAAACACAGTGACAAAATGTGACATGTAAAACCGTAGGTTATGTCTTAGTCTTTTCCTAGGAGAGTGTGCACTAATTCACAGAGTAGTTTTTCTTTCTTCCTTATTTACTTATTTATTTTTTATTATTTGCATTTTATTACAACTGTCCTACATGATAGCTCTGTGTAAGCTTCTTATTAAACAAAAAGTTAAACCATTGTTGTTAACTGTATGCTTAGCATATTGTAAGTAAAGCTGCAGCAGTAGCTTGGGTTCTTTATACTGATAACTGCATGCATAGTATATTGTACATAGTGCTGCAACATGAGCTTGGGTTCTGTATACTGTTAAATGCATGCATAATATATTGTACGTAGCGCTGCAGCAGTAGCATGGGTTGTGTACACTGTTAACTGCATGTATAGTATATTGTACATAGTGCTGCATCAGTAGCTTGGGTTCTGTATACAGTTAACTGCATGCACAGTATATTATACATAGTGCTGCAACAGTAGCTTGGGTTCTGTATACTGTTAACTGCATGCGTAGTATATTGTACATAGTGCTGCAGCAGTAGCTTGGGTTCTGTATACTGTTAACTGCATGCATAGTATATTGTACATAGTGCTCCAGCAGTGTTCTGAATACTGCTGTGAACTGCATGCATAGTATATTGTGCATAGTGCTGCAGCAGTAGCTTGGGTTCTGTATACTGTTAATTGCAGGCAAAATATATTGTACATAGTGCTGCAGCAGTAGCTTGGGTTCTGTATACTGTTCTTAACTGCAAGCATAGCATGTTGTACACAGTGCTGCAACAATAGCTTGGATTCTGTATACTGATAGTAACTGCATGCATGGTATATTGTACATAGTGCTGCAGCAGTAGCTTGGGTTCTTTACACTGTTGGTAACTGCATGTACAGTATATTGTACAAAGTGCTGCAGCAGTAGCTTGGATTCTCTATACTGCTGTTAATTGCATACATAGTATGTTGTACATAGTGCTCCAGCAGTAGCTTGGATTCTGTATGCTGTTGTTACCTGCATGCATATTATGTTGTACATAGTGCTCCAGTAGTAGCTTGGATTCTTTATACTGCTGTTAACTGCATACCTGGTATATTGTACATAGTGCTGCAGCAGTAGCTTGGATTCTGTATACTTTTGTTAACTGCACTCATAGTGTATTGTACACAGTGCTGCAACAGTAGCTTGGATTCTGTATTCTTTTAATAACTGCATACATAGTATATTATACATAGTGCTGCAGCAGTAGTTTGGGGTCTGTATACTGTTGTTAACTATATGCACAGCATGTTGTAGACAGTGCTGCAGCAGTAGCTTGGATTTTGTATATTGATGTTAACTGCATGCCTGGTATATTGTTAACTGCATGCCTGGTGTATTTTACATAGTGCTGCAGCAGTAGCTTGGATAACTCTATTGTTGTTACCTGCATCCATAGTATATTGTACACAGTGCTCCAGCAGTAGCTTGATTCTGTATACTGTTGCTAACTGCATACACAGTGTACTGTACACATTACTGCAGCAGTAGCTAGGATTCTGTATACTTTTGTATCTGGTTAATAACTGCATGCATAGTATATTGTACATAATGCTGCAGCAATAGTTTGGAGTCTGTATACTGTTTGTAACTGCATGCATAGTATATTGTACACAGAGCTGCAGTAGTAGTTTGGATTCTGTATATTGTTATTAACTGCATTCCTGGTATATTGTACATAGTGCTGCAGCAATAGCTTGGATTCTGTATACTGTTGTTACCTGCATGCATATTATATTGTACATAGTGTTCCAGCAGTAGGTTGGATTCTGTATAATTTTGGTAACTGCATACACAGTGTCCTGCACATATTGCTGCAGCCATAGCTTGGATTCTGTATAATTTTTTAACTGCATGCATAGTGTATTGTAAGCAGTGCTCCACCAGTAGCTTGGATTCTGTATACGGTTGTTAACTGCATGCATAGTATATTGTACATAGTGCTGCAGCAGTAGTTTGGGGTCTGTATACTGTTGTTAACTGCATGCACAGCATATTGTACACAGAGTTGCAGCAGTAGTTTGGATTCTGTATACTGTTGGTAACTGCATGCACAGTATATTGTATACAGTGCTGCAGCAGTAGCTTGGATTCTGTATACTGTTGTTAACTGCATGCATAGTATATTGTAAGTAGTGCTGTAGCAGTAGCTTTGGTTCTCTATACTGCTTTGAACTGCATGCATAGTATATTGTACATAGTGCTACAGCAGTAGCTTGGATTCTGCATACTATTGTTACCTACATGCATAGTATATTGTACGTAGTGCTCCAGCAGTAGCTTGGATTATGCATACTACTGCTAACTGCATGCACAGTGTACTGCACACATTGCTGCAGCAGTAGCTTTGATTCTGTATACTTTTGTTAGCTGCATGCATACTGTATTTTAAGGAGTGCTGCACCAGTAGCTTGGATTCTGTATACTGTTGTGAACTGCATGCATAGTATATTGTACATAGTGCAGCAGCAGTAGTTTGGGGTCTGTATACTGCTGTTAACTGCATGCATAGTATATTGTACACAGAGTTGCAGCAGTAGTTTGGATTCTGTATACTGTTGGCAACTGCATGCACAGTATATTGTATACAGTGCTGCAGCAGTAGCTTGGATTCTGTATACGGTTGGTAACTGCATGCATAGTATATTTTAAGTAGTGCTGTAGCAGTAGCTTTGGTTCTCTATCCTGTTGTGAACTGCATGCATAGTATATTATACATAGTGCTGCAGCAGTAGCTTGGGTTCTGTATACTGATACCTGCATGCATAGTATATTGTACATAGTGCTGCAGCAGTAGCTTGGGTTCTGTATACTGTTGTTAACTGCATGCACAGTATATTGAACATAGTGCTGCAGCAGTAACTTGGGTTCTGCATACGTTTAACTGCATGCATAGTATATTGTACATAGTGCTGCAGCAGTAACTTGGATTATGTACCCTGTTGGTAACTGCATGCCTGGTATATTGTACATAGTGTTGCAGGAGTAGCTTGGATTCTGTATACGGTTGTTACTGCATGAATAGAATATTGTGCATAGTGCTCCAGCAGTAGCTTGCATTCTGTATACTGTTTTTACCTGCATGCATAGTATATTGTAAGTAGTGCTGTAGCAGTAGATTGGGTTCTCTATCCTGGTGTGAACTGCATGCATAGTATATTATACATAGTGCTGCAGCAGTAGCTTGGGTTCTGTATACTGATAACTGCATGCATATTATATTGTACATAGTGCTGCAGCAGTAGCTTGGGTTCTGTATACTGTTGTTAACTGCATGCACAGTATATTGGACATAGTGCTGCAGCAGTAGTTTGGGATCTGTATACTGTTAACTGCATGCATAGAATATTCTAAGTAGTGCAGCAGAAGTAGCTTGGGGTCTGTATACTGCCATTAACTGCATGCATAGTATGTTGTACATAGTGTTGCAGCAGTAACTTGGATTCTGCACCCTGTTTGTAACTGCAAGCTTGGTACATTGTACATAGTGCTGCAGCAGTAGCTTGGGTTCTGTACCCTGTTGGTAAATGCATGACTGGTATATTGTACATAGAGCTGCAGGAGTAGCTTGGATTCTGTAAACTGTTGCTAACTGCATGCACAATGTACTGTACACATTGCTGGAGCAGTAGCTTGGATTCTGTATACTGTTTTTAACTTCATGCATAGTATATTGTACATAGTGCTGTAGCAGTAGCTTGGGTTCTTTATACTGTTGTTAACTACATGCACAGTATATTCTACATACTGCTGCAGCAGCAGCTTGGATTATGTATACTGTTGGTAACTGCATGCGTAGTATATTGCAAGTAGTGCTGCAGTAGTAGATTGGATTCTGTATGCTTTTGTTAACTGCATGCACATTATATTCTGCATACTGCTGCAGCAGTAGCTTGGATTCTGTATACTGTTAAATGCATTCATTGTATAGTGTACATGGTGCTGCAGCAGTAGCTTGGATACTGTAGACTGTTGTTAACTACATGCATAGTATATTGTAAGTAGTGCTGCTGCAGTAGTTTGGATTCTGTATACTGTTATTAACTGCATGCATAGTATATTGTTCATAGTGCAGCAGCAGTAGTTTGGGGTCTGTATACTGTTGTTAACTGCATGCAAGGTATATTGTACACAGAGCTGCAGCAGTAGTTTGGATTCTGTATCCTGTTGGCAACTGCATGCACAGTATATTGTATACAGTGCTGCAGCAGTAGACTGGATTCTGTATACTGTTGGTAACTGCATGTATAGTATACTGTACATAGCGCTGCTGCAGTAGCTTGGATTCTGTATACTGTTGTTACCTGCATATGTAGTATATTGTACATAGTATTGCAGCACTAACCTGGATTTTGTATACTGCTGTTACTGCATGCATATTATATTGTACATAGTGCTCCAGCAGTAGCTTGCATTCTGTATACTGTGGTTAACTGCATGCACAGTATATTGTAAGCAGTGCTGTAGCAGTAGCTTGGGTTCTCTATACTGCTGTGAACTGCATGCATAGTATATTGTATATAGTGCTGCGGCAGCAGCTTGGGTTCTGTATACTGATAACTGCATGCAGAGTATATTCTACATATCGCTGCAGCAGTAGCTTGGGTTCTGTATACTGTTGTTAACTGCATGCACAGTATATTGAACATAGTGCTGCAGCAGTAGCTTGGGTTCTGTACCCTGTTGACAACTGTATGCCTGGTATATTGTACATAGTGCTGCAGGAGTAGCTTGGATTCTGTGTAATGTTGTTACTACATGCATACTATATTGTACACAGTGCTCCAGCAGTAGCTTGCATTCTGTATACTGTTGTTAATTGCATGCATAGTATATTGTAAGTAGTGTTGTTGCAGTAAATTGGGTTCTCTATACTGTTGTGAACTGCATGCATAGTATATTGTTAATAGTGCTGTAGCAGTAGCTTGGGTTCTGTATACTGATAACTGTATGCATATTATATTGTACATAGTGCTGCAGCAGTAGCTTGGGTTCTGTATACTGTTGTTAACTGCATGCACAGTATATTAAACATAGTGCTGTAGCAGTAGCTTGGGTTCTGTATACTCTTAACTGCCTGCATAGTATATTTTAAGTAGTCCAGCAGAAGTAACTTGGGTTTTGTATACTGTCATTAACTGCATGCATAGTATTTTGTACATAGTGTTGCAGCAGTAGCTTGGATTCTGTACCATGTTGGTAAATGCATGCCTCGTATATTGTACATAGAGCTGCAGGAGTAGCTTGGATTCTATATATTGTTGGCAACTGCATGCACAGTGTACTGTACACATTGCTGCAGGAGTAGCTTGAATTTTGTATACTGTTTATAATTTCATGCATAGTATATTGTACATAGTACTGTAGCAGTAGCTTGGGTTCTGTATACTGTTGTTAACTACATGAACAGTATATTCTACATACTGCTGCACCAGTAGCTTGGATTCTGTATACTGTTGGTAACTGCATGCATAGTATATTGTAGGTAGTGCTGCAGTAGTAGCTTGGATTCTGTATACTGTTATTAACTGCATGCACAGTATATTCTACATACTGCTGCAGCAGTAGCTTGGATTCTGTATACTATTAACTGCACGCATCGTATATTGTACATGGTGCTGCAGCAGTAGCTTGGATTGTGTAGACTGTTGTTAACTGCATGCATAGTATATTGTAAGCAGTGCTGCAGCAGTAGCTTGGATTCTGTATACTGTTGTTAACTACATGCACAGTATATTCTACATACTGCTGTAGCAGCAGCTTGGATTCTGTATACTGGATTTAACTGCATGCATAGTGTACTGTACACAGTGCTGCAGCAGTAGCTTGGATTCTGTATACTGTTATTAACTGCATGCATAGTATACTGTATATGGTGCTGCACCAGTAGTTTGGGTTTTGTATACTGTTGTTAACTGCATGCACAGTATAATGTTCACAGTGCTGCAGAGTAGCTTGAATTCTGTATACTGATGGTAACTGCATGCATAGTATATTGTACATATTGTTGAAGCAGTAGCTTGGGTTCTTTATACTGTTGGTAACTGCATGCACAGTATATTGTACAAAGTGCTGCAGCAGTAGCTTGGATTATGTATACTGTTGTTAACTGCATACATAGTATATTGTACAGAGTGCTGCAGCAGTAGATTCAGTTCTGTACACAATTGTTAACTGCATGCATAGTATATTGTACATAATGCTCCAGCAGTAGCTTGTATTCTGTATGCTGGTGTTACCTGCATGCATAGTATGTTGTACATAGTGCTCCAGCCGTAGCTTGGATTCTGTATACTGATATTAACTGCATACCTGATATATTGTACATAGTGCTCCAGCAGAGGCATGGATTCTGTATACTGTTGGTAACTGCATGTACAGTGCACTGTACACATTGCTGCAGCAGTAGCTTGGATTCTGTATACTTTTGTTAACTGCTCGCATAGAGTATTGTACACAGTGCTGCAACAGTAGCTTGCATTCTGTATTCTTTTAATAACTGCATGCATAGTATATTGTACATAGTGCTGCAGCAGTAGTTTTGGGTCTGTATACTGTTCTTAACTGCATGCACAGTATATTGTGCACAGATCTGCAGCAGTAGTTTGGATTCTGTATACTGCTGGTAATTGCATGCACACTATATTTTATACAGTGCTGCAGCAGTAGCTTGGATTCTGTATACTGCTGGTAACTGCATGTATAGGTTATTGTACATAGTGCTGCAGCAGTAGCTTGGATTCTGTACACCGTTGTTACCTGCATGTATAGTATATTGTACATAGTGCTGCAGCAGTAGCTTGGATTCTGTATATTGTTGTTAACTGCATGCATAGTATACTGTACATAGTGCTCCAGCAGTAGATTGAATTCTGAATGCTGTTGGTAACTGCATACACAGTGTACAGTACACATTGCTGCAGCAGTAGCTTGGATTCTGTATAATTTTTTTAACTGCATGTGTAGTATATTCTACATAGTGCTGCAGCAGTAGTTTGGGGTCTGTATACTGTTGTTAACTGCATGCACAGTATATTGTACACAGAGCTGCAGCAGTAGTTTGGATTCTGTATAATGTTGGTAACTGCATGCACAGTATATTGTATACAGTGCTGCAGCAGTAGCTTGGATTCTGTATACTGTTGGTAACTGCGTGTAGTATATTGTACATAGTGCTGTAGCACTAGCTTGGATTATGTATGCTGTTGTTATTGCTTGAATAGTATATTGTACATAGTGCTCCAGCTGTAGCTTCCATTCTGTATACTGTTGTTAACTGCATGCATAGTATATTGTAAGTAGTGCTGTAGCAGTAGCTTGTGTTCGGTATACTGTTGTTAACTGCATGCACAGTATATTGAACATAGTGCTGCAGCAGTAGCTTGGGTTCTGTATACTGTTAACTGCATGCATAGTGTACTGTAAGCAGTGCTGCACCAGTAGCTTGGATTCTGTATATGGTTATTATCTGCATGCATAGTATATTGTACATAGTGCTGCAGCAGTAGTTTGGGGTCTGTATATTGTTGTTAACTGCATGCACAGTATATTGTACACAGAGCTGCAGCAGTAGTTTGGATTCTGTATACTGTTGGTAACTGCATGTATAGTATATTGTTCATAGTCCTGTAGCACTAGCTTGGATTTTGTATACTGTTGTTACTGCATGCATTGTATATTGTACATAGTGCTTCAGCAGTAGCTTGCATTTTGTATACTGTTGTTAACTGCATGCATAGTATATTGTAAGTAGTGCTGTAGCAGTAGCTTGGGTTCTCTGTACTGTTGTGAACATCATGCATGGTATATTGTACATAGTGCTGCTGCAGTAGCTTGGGTTCTGTATACTGATAACTGCATGCATAGTATATTGTAAGTAGTGCTGCAGCAGTAGCTTGTCTTCGGTATACTGTGGTTAACTGCATGCACAGTATATTCAACATACTGCTGCAGCAATAGCTTGGGTTCTGTATACTGTTAACTGCATGCACATGATATTGTAAGTAGTGCAGCAGAAGTAGCTTGGGTTCTGTTTACTGTCATTAGCTGCATGCATTGTATATTATACATAGTGCTGCAGCAGTAGCTTGGATTCTGTACCCTGTTGGTAATTGCATGCCTGGTATATTGTACATAGAAGCGCAGGAGTAGCTTGGATTCTGTATACTGTTGGTAACTGCATGCACTGTGTACTGCACACATTGCTGCAGCAGTAGCTTGGATTCTGTATACTGTTGTTAACTGCATGCATAGTATATTGTGCATAGTGCGGTAGCTGTAGCTTGGGTTCTGTATACTGTTGTTAACTACATGCACAGTATATTCTACATACTGCTGCAGTGCTAGCTTGGATTCTGTATACTGTTGGTAACTGAATGCATATTATACTGTAAGTAGTGCTGCAGTATTAGCTTGGATTCTGTATACTGTTAACTGCATGCATTGTATAGTGTACACGGTGCTGCAGCAGCAGCTTGGATTCTGCAGACTGTTGTTAAATGCATGCATAGTATATTGTAAGTAGTGCTGCAGCAGTAGTTTGAATTCTGTATACTGTTATTAACTGCATGCATAGTATATTGTACATAGTGCTGCAGCAGTAGTTTGGGGTCTATATACTGTTGTTAACTGCAGGCACAGTATATTGTACACAGAGCTGCAGCAGTAGTTTGGATTCTGTATACTGTTGGCAAATGCATGCACAGTATATTGTATATAGTGCTGCAGCAGTAGCCTGGATTCTGTATACTCTTGGTAACTGCATGTATAGTATACTGTACATAGTGCTGCAGCAGTAGCTTGGATTCTGTATACTGTTGTTACCTGCATATGTAGTATATTGTACATGGTGTTGCAGCACTAGCTTGGATTCTGTATACTGCTGTTACTGCATGCATAGTATATTGTAAGTGGTGCTGCAGCAGTAGCTTGGGTTCTCTATACTGCTATGAACTGCTTGCATAGTTTATTGTACATAGTGCTGCAGCAGTAGCTTGGGTTCTGTATACTGAAAACTGCATGCATAGTATATTGTACATATCACTGCAGCAGTAGCTTGGGTTCTGTATACTGTTGTTAACTGCATGCACAGTATATTGAACATAGTGCTGCAGCAGTAGCTTGGGTTCTTTACCCTTCTGGCAACTGCATGCCTGGTATATTGTACATAGTGCTGCAGGAGTAGCTTTGATTCTGTATACTGTTGTTACTGCATGCATAGTATAGTGTACACAGTGCTCCAGCAGTAGCTTGCATTCTGTATACTGTTGTTAATTGCATGCATAGTATATTGTAAGTAGTGCTGTAGCACTAAATTGGGTTCTCTATCCTGGTGTGAACTGCATGCATAGCATATCGTCCATAGTGCTATAGCAGTAGCTTGGTTTCTGTATACTGTTGTTAACTACATGAACAGTACATTCTACATACTGTTGCACCAGTAGCTTGGATTCTGTATACTATTAATTGCATGCATCGTATATTGTACATGGTGCTGCAGCAGTAGCTTGGCTTCTGTATACTGTTGTTAACTGCATGCATAGTATATTGTTAGTAGTGCTGCAGCAGTAGCTTGGATTCTGTATACTGGTGTTAACTACATGCACAGTATATTCTACATACTGCTGCAGCAGTAGCTTGGATTCTGTATACTGGATTTAACTGCATGCATAGTGTACTGTACACAGTGTTGCTGCAGTAGCTTGGATTCTGTATACTGTTATTAACTGCATGTATAGTATATTGTATATGGTGCTGCAGCAGTAGTTTGGGTTCTGTAAACTGTTGTTAACTGCATGCACACTATATTGTACACAGAGCTGCAGCAGTAGTTTGGATTCTGTATAATGTAGGCAACTGCATGCGCAGTATATTGTATACAGTGCTGCAGCAGTAGCTTGGATTCTGTATACTGTTGGTAACTGCATGTATAGTGTATTATACATGGTGCTGCAGCAGTAGATTGGATTCCGTATACTGTTGTTACGGCTTGCATAGTATATTGTACATAGTGCTCTAGCAGTAGCTTCCATTCTGTATACTGTTGTTAACTGAATGCATAGTATATTGTAAGTAGTGCTGTAGCAGTAGCTTGGGTTCTCTATACTGTTGTGAACTGCATGCACAGTATATTGTACAAAGTGCTGCAGCAGTAGCTTGGATTATGTATACTGTTGTTAACTGCATACATAGTATATTGTACAGAGTGCTGCAGCAGTAGATTCAGTTCTGTACACAATTGTTAACTGCATGCATAGCATATTGTACATAATGCTCCAGCAGTAGCTTGTGTTTTGTATGCTGGTGTTACCTGCATGCATAGTATGTTGTACATAGTGCTCCAGCCATAGCTTGGATGCTGTTTACTGATTTTAACTGCATACCAGATATATTGTACATGGTGCTCCAGCAGAGGCATGGATTCTATATACTGTTGGTAACTGCATGTACAGAGCACTGTACACATTGCTGCAGCAGTAGCTTCATTTCTGTATACTTTTGTTAACTGCTCGCATAGTGTATTGTACACAGTGCTGCAACAGTAGCTTGAATTCTGTATTCTTTTAATAACTGCATGCATAGTATATTGTACATAGTGCTGCAGCAGTAGTTTTGGGTCTGTATACTGCTCTTAACTGCATGCACAGTATATTGTGCACAGATGTGCAGCAGTAGTTAGGATTCTGTATACTGCTGGTAATTGCATGCACACTATATTTTATACAGTGCTGCAGCAGTAGCTTGGATTCTGTATACTGTTGGTAACTGCATGTATAGGTTATTGTACATAGTGCTGCAGCAGTAGCTTGGATTCTGTATACCGTTGTTACCTGCATGTATAGTATATTGTACATAGTGCTGCAGCAGTAGCTTGGATTCTGTATATTGTTGTTAACTGCATGCATAGTATATTGTACATAGTGCTCCAGCATTAGATTGAATTCTGAATGCTGTTGGTAACTGGATACACAGTGTACTGTACACATTGTTGCAGCAGTAGCTTGGATTGTGTATAATTTTTTAACTACATGTGTAGTATATTCTACATAGTGCTGCAGCAGTAGTTTGGGGTCTGTATACTGTTGTTAACTGCATGCACAGTATATTGTACACAGAACTGCAGCAGTAGTTTGGATTCTGTATAATGTTGGTAACTGCATGCACAGTATATTGTATACAGTGCTGCAGCAGTAGCTTGGATTCTGAATACTGTTGGTAACTGCATGTATAATGTATTATACATAGTGATGCAGCAGTAGCTTGGATTCTGTATACTGTTGTTACCTGCATGTGTAGTATATTGTACATAGTGCTGTAGCACTAACTTGGATTATGTATACTGTTGTTACTGCTTGCATAGTATATTGTACATAGTGCTCCAGCAGTAGCTTCTATTCTGTATACTGTTATTAACTGCATTTATAGTATATTGTAAGTAGTGCTGCAGCAGTAGCTTGGATTCTGTATACTGGTGTTAACTACATGCACAGTATATTCTACATACTGCTGCAGCAGTAGCTTGGATTCTGTATACTGGATTTAACTGCATGCATAGTGTACTGTACACAGTGCTGCCGCAGTAGCTTGGATTCTGTATACTGTTATTAACTGCATGTATAGTATATTGTATATGGTGCTGCAGCAGTAGTTTGGGTTCTGTAAACTGTTGTTAACTGTATGCACACTATATTGTACACAGAGCTGCAGCAGTAGTTTGGATACTGTATAATGTAGGCAACTGCATGCGCAATATATTGTATACAGTGCTGCAGCAGTAGCTTGGATTCTGTATACTGTTGGTAACTGCATGTATAGTGTATTATACATAGTGCTGCAGCAGTAGATTGGATTCTGTATACTGTTGTTACGGCTTGCATAGTATATTGTACATAGTGCTCCAGCAGTAGCTTCCATTCTGTATACTGTTGTTAACTGCATGCATAGTATATTGTAAGTAGTGCTGTAGCAGTAGCTTGGGTTCTCTATACTGTTGTGAACTGCATGCACAGTATATTGTACAAAGTGCTGCAGCAGTAGCTTGGATTATGTATACTGTTGTTAACTGCATACATAGTATATTGTACAGAGTGCTGCAGCAGTAGATTCAGTTCTGTACACAATTGTTAACTGCATGCATAGTATATTGCACATAATGATCCAGCAGTAGCTTGTGTTTTGTATGCTGGTGTTACCTGCATGCATAGTATGTTGTACATAGTGCTCCAGCCATAGCTTGGATTCTGTATACTGATTTTAACTGCATACCTGATATATTGTACATAGTGCTCCAGCAGAGGCATGGATTCTATATACTGTTGGTAACTGCACGTACAGTGCACTGTACACATTGCTGCAGCAGTAGCTTGTTTCTGTATACTTTTGTTAACTGCTCGCATAGTGTATTGTACACAGTGCTGCAACAGTAGCTTGAATTCTGTATTCTTTTAATAACTGCATGCATAGTATATTGTACATAGTGCTGCAGCAGTAGTTTTGGGTCTGTATACTGTTCTTAACTGCATGCACAGTATATTGTGCACAGATCTGCAGCAGTAGTTAGGATTCTGTATACTGCTGGTAATTGCATGCACACTATATTTTATACAGTGCTGCAGCAGTAGCTTGGATTCTGTATACTGTTGGTAACTGCATGTATAGGTTATTGTACATAGTGCTGCAGCAGTAGCTTGGATTCTGTATACCGTTGTTACCTGCATGTATAGTATATTGTACATAGTGCTGCAGCAGTAGCTTGGATTCTGTATATTGTTGTTAACTGCATGCATAGTATATTGTAGTTAGTGCTCCAGCCGTAGATTGAATTCTGAATGCTGTTGGTAACTGCATACATAGTGTACTGTAAACATTGCTGCAGCAGTAGCTTGGATTCTGTATAATTTTTTAACTGCATGTGTAGTATATTCTACATAGTGCTGCAGCAGTAGTTTGGGGTCTGTATACTGTTGTTAACTGCATGCACAGTATATTGCACACAGAGCTGCAGCAGTAGTTTGGATTCTGTATAATGTTGGTAACTGCATGCACAGTATATTGTATACAGTGCTGCAGCAGTTGATTGGATTCTGTATACTGTTGGTAACTGCATGTATAATGTATTATACATAGTGCTGCAGCAGTAGCTTGGATTCTGTATACTGTTGTTACCTGCATGTGTAGTATATTGTACATAGTGCTGTAGCACTAGCTTGGATTATGTATACTGTTGTTACTGCTTGAATAGTATATTGTACATAGTGCTCCAGCAGTAGCTTTCATTCTGTATACTGTTGTTAACTGCATGCATAGTATATTGTAAGTAGTGCTGTATCAGTAGCTTGGGTTGTCTATACTGTTTTTAACTGCATGCATAATATATTGTACATAGTGCTGCAGCAGTAGCTTGGGTTCTGTATACTGGTAACTGCATGCATAGTATATTGTAAGTAGTGCTGCAGCAGTAGCTTGTGTTCGGTATACTGTTGTTAACTGCATGCACAGTATATTGAACATAGTGCTGCAGCAGTAGCTTGGGTTCTGTATACTGAAAACTGCATGCATAGTATATTGTACATATCACTGCAGCAGTAGCTTGGGTTCTGTATACTGTTGTTAACTGCATGCACAGTATATTGAACATAGTGCTGCAGCAGTAGCTTGGGTTCTGTACCCTTCTGGCAACTGCATGCCTGATATATTGTACATAGTGCTACAGGAGTAGCTTCAATTCTGTTTACTGTTGTTACTGCATGCATAGTATAGTGTACACAGTACTCCAGCAGCAGCTTGCATTCTGTATACTGTTGTTAATTGCATACATAGTATATTGTAAGTAGTGCTGTAGCAGTAAATTGGGTTCTCTATCCTGGTGTGAACTGCAGGCATAGTATATCGTCCATAGTGCTATAGCAGTAGCTTGGGTTCTGTATACTGTTGTTAACTACATGAACAGTCTATTCTACATACTGTTGCACCAGTAGCTTGGATTCTGTATACTGTTGGTAACTGCATGCATAGTATATTGTAAGTAGTGCTGCAGTAGTAGCTTGGATTCTGTATACTGTTGTTAACTGCATGCACAGCATATTCTGCATACGGCTGCAGCAGTAGCTTGGATTCTGTATACTATTAATTGCATGCATCGTATATTGTACATGATGCTGCAGCAGTAGCTTGGATTCTGTAGACTGTTGTTAACTGCATGCATAGTATATTGTAAGTAATGCTGCAGCAGTAGCTTGGATTCTGTATACTGGTGTTAACTACATGTACAGTATATTCTACATACTGCTGCAGCAGTAGCTTGGATTCTGTATACTGGATTTAACTGCATGCATAGTGTACTGTACACAGTGCTGCCGCAGTAGCTTGGATTCTGCATGGTGTTATTAACTGCATACTTAGTACATTTTATATGGTGCTGCAGCAGTAGTTTGGGTTCTGTATACTGTTGTTAACTGCATGCACAGTATATTGTACACAGAGCTGCAGCAGTAGTTTGGATTCTGTATAATGTTGGCAACTGCATGCACAGTATATTGTATACAGTGCTGCAGCAGTAGCTTGGATTCTGTATACTGTTGGTAACTGCATGTATAGTGTATTATACATAGTGCTGCAGCAGTAGCTTTGATTCTGTATACTGTTGTTACTTGCATGTATAGTATATTGTACATAGTGCTGTAGCACTATCTTGGATTCTGTATACTGTTGTTACTGCTTGCATAGTATATTGTACATAGTTCTCCAGCAGTAGCTTCCATTCTGTATACTGTTGTTAACTGCATGCATAGTATGTAGCTTGGATTATGTATACTGTTGTTACCTGCATATATAGTATATTGTACAGAGGGCTGCAGCAGTAGATTCTGTTCTGTACACAATTGTTAACTGCATGCATAGTATATTGTACATTATGCTCCAGCAGTAGCTTGTATTTTGTATGCTAGTGTTACCTGCATGCATAGTATGTTGTACATAGTGCTCCAGCCATAGCTTGGATGCTGTATACTGATTTTAACTGCATACCAGATATATTGTACATAGTGCTCCAGCAGAGGCATGTATTCTATATACTGTTGGTAACTGCATGTACAGAGCACTGTACACATTGCTGCAGCAGTAGCTTCGTTTCTGTATACTTTTGTTAACTGTTCGCATAGTGTATTGTACACAGTGCTGCAACAGTAGCTTGAATTCTGTATTCTTTTAATAACTGCATGCATAGTATATTGTACATAGTGCTGCAGCAGTAGTTTTGGGTCTGTATACTGCTCTTAACTGCATGCACAGTATATTGTGCACAGATCTGTAGCAGTAGTTAGGATTCTGTATACTGCTGGTAATTGCATGCACACTATATTTTATACAGTGCTGCAGCAGTAGCTTGGATTCTGTATACTGTTGGTAACTGCATGTATAGGTTATTGTACATAATGCTGCAGCAGTAGCTTGGATTCTGTATACCATTGTTACCTGCATGTATAGTATATTGTACATAGTGCTGCAGCAGTAGCTTGGATTCTGTATATTGTTGTTAACTGCATGCATAGTATATTGTACATAGTGCTCCAGCATTAGATTGAATTCTGAATGCTGTTGGTAACTGCATACACAGTGTACTGTACACATTGTTGCAGCAGTAGCTTGGATTGTGTATAATTTTTTAACTGCATGTGTAGTATATTCTGCATAGTGCTGCAGCAGTAGTTTGGGGTCTGTATACTGTTTTTAACTGCATGCACAGTATATTGTACACAGAACTGCAGCAGTAGTTTGGATTCTGTATAATGTTGGTAACTGCATGCACAGTATATTGCATACAGTGCTGCAGCAGTAGCTTGGATTCTGAATACTGTTGGTAACTGCATGTATAATGTATTATACATAGTGATGCAGCAGTAGCTTGGATTCTGTATACTGTTGTTACCTGCATGTGTAGTATATTGTACATAGTGCTGTAGCACTAGCTTGGATTATGTATACTGTTGTTACTGCTTGCATAATATATTGTACATAGTGCTCCAGCAGTAGCTTCCATTCTGTATACTGTTATTAACTGCATGCATAGTATATTGTAAGTAGTGCTGTAGCAGTAGCTTGGGTTCTCTATACTGTTGTGAACTGCATGCATAATATATTGTACATAGTGCTGCAGCAGTAGCTTGTGTTCGGTATACTGTTGTTAACTGCATGCACAGTATATTGAACATAGTGCTGCAGCAGTAGCTTGGGTTCTGTATACTGTTAACTGCATGGACAGTATATTGTAAGTTGTGCACCAGAAGAGCTTGGGTTCTGTATACTGTCATTAACTGCATGCATAGTATATTGTACATAGTGCTGCAGCAGTACTTTGGATTTTGTACCCTGTTGGTAACTGCATGCCTGATATATTGTAAATAGAGCCGCAAGAGTAGCTTGGATTCTGTATACTGTTGGTAACTGCATGCACAGTGTACTGTACACATTGTTGCAGCAGTAGCTTGGATTCTGTATACTGTTGTTAACTGCATGCATAGTATATTGTGCATAGTGCTGTAGCAGTAGCTTGCATTCTGTATACTGTTGTTAACTACATGCACAGTATATTCTACATACTGCTGTAGCAGTAGTTTGGATTCTGTATACTGGATTTAACTGCATGCACAGTATATTGTATACAGTGCTGCAGCAGTAGATTGGATTTTGTATACTGTTGTTACCTATATGTATAGTATATTGTACATAGTGCTGTAGCACTATCATGGATTCTGTATACTGTTGTTTCTGCTTGCATAGTATATTGTACATAGTGCTCCAGCAGTAGCTTCCATTCTGTATACTGTTGTTAACTGCATGCATAGTATATTGTAAGTAGTGCTGCAGCAGTAGCTTGGGTTCTCTATACTGTTGTGAACTGCATGCACAGTATATTGTACAAAGTGCTGCAGCAGTAGCTTGGATTATGTATACTGTTGTTAACTGCATACATAGTATATTGTACATAATGCTCCAGCAGTAGCTTGTATTTTGTATGCTGGTGTTACCTGCATGCATAGTATGTTGTACATAGTGCTCCAGCCATGGCTTGGATTCTGTATACTGATTTTAACTGCATACCTGATATATTGTACATAGTGCTCCAGCAGAGGCATGGATTCTATATACTGTTGGTAACTGCATGTACAGTGCACTGTACACATTGCTGCAGCAGTAGCTTGGTTTCTGTATACTTTTGTTAACTGCTCGCATAGTGTATTGTACACAGTGCTGCAACAGTAGCTTGAATTCTGTATTCTTTTAATAACTGCATGCATAGTATATTGTACATAGTGCTGCAGCAGTAGTTTTGGGTCTGTATACTGTTCTTAACTGCATGCACAGTATATTGTGCACAGATCTGCAGCAGTAGTTTGGATTCTGTATACTGCTGGTAATTGCATGCACACTATATTTTATACAGTGCTGCAGCAGTAGCTTGGATTCTGTATACTGTTGGTAACTGCATGTATATGTTATTGTACATAGTGCTGCAGCAGTAGCTTGGATTCTGTATACCGTTGTTACCTGCATGCATAGTATATTGTACATAGTGCTGCAGCAGTAGCTTGGATTCTGTATATTGTTGTTAACTGCATGCATAGTATATTGTAGTTAGTGCTCCAGCAGTAGATTGAATTCTGAATGCTGTTGGTAACTGCATACACAGTGTACTGTACGCATTGCTGCAGCAGTAGCTTGGATTCTGTATAATTTTTTAACTGCATGTGTAGTATATTCTACATAGTGCTGCAGCAGTAGTTTTGGGTCTGTATACTGTTGTTACCTGCATGCACAGTATATTGCACATAGAGCTGCAGCAGTAGTTTGGATTCTGTATAATGTTGGTAACTGCATGCACAGTATATTGTATACAGTGCTGCAGCAGTAGATTGAATTCTGTATACTGTTGGTAACTGCATGTATAATGTATTATACATAGTGCTGCAGCAGTAGCTTGGATTCTGTATACTGTTGTTACCTGCATGTGTAGTATATTGTACATAGTGCTGTAGCACTAGCTTGGATTATGTATACTGTTGTTACTGCTTGAATAGTATATTGTAAATAGTGCTCCAGCAGTAACTTTCATTCTGTATACTGTTGTTAACTGCATGCATAGTATATTGTAAGTAGTGCTGTAGCAGTAGCTTGGGTTCTCCATACTGTTGTGAACTGCATGCATAATATATTGTACATAGTGCTGCAGCAGTAGCTTGGGTTCTGTATACTGATAACTGCATGCATAGTATATTGTAAGTAGTGCTGCAGCAGTAGCTTGTGTTCAGTATACTGTTGTTAACTGCATGCACAGTATATTGAACATAGTGCTGCAGCAGTAGCTTGGGTTCTGTATACTGTTAACTGCATGCATAGTGTACTGTAAGCAGTGCTGCACCAGTAGCTTGGATTCTGTATATGGTTATTATCTGCATGCATAGTATATTGTACATAGTGCTGCAGCAGTAGTTTGGGGTCTGTATATTGTTGTTAACTGCATGCACAGTACATTGTACACAGAGCGGCAGCAGTAGTTTGGCTTCTGTATACTGTTGGTAACTGCATGTATAGTATATTGTTCATAGTCCTGTAGCACTATCTTGGATTTTGTATACTGTTGTTACTGCATGCATTGTATATTGTACATAGTGCTTCAGCAGTAGCTTGCATTTTGTATACTGTTGTTAACTGCATGCATAGTATATTGTAAGTAGTGCTGTAGCAGTATCTTGGGTTCTCTATACTGTTGTGAACATCATGCATGGTATATTGTACATAGTACTGCAGCAGTAGCTTGGGTTCTGTATACTGATAACTGCATGCACAGTATATTGTAAGTAGTGCTGCAGCAGTAGCTTGTCTTTGGTATACTGTGGTTAACTGCATGCACAGTATATTCAACATACTGCTGCAGCAATAGCTTGGGTTCTGTATACTGTTAACTGCATGCACATTTATATTGTAAGTAGTGCAGCAGAAGTAGCTTGGGTTCTGTTTACTGTCATTAACTGCATGCATTGTATATTTTACATAGTGCTGCAGCAGTAGCTTGGATTCTGTACCCTGTTGGTAATTGCATGCCTGGTATATTGTACATAGAACCGCAGGAGTAGCTTGGATTCTGTATACTGTTGGTAACTGCATGCACAGTGTACTGCACACATTGCTGCAGCAGTAGCTTGGATTCTGTATACTGTTGTTAACTGCATGCATTGTATAGTGTACATGGTGCTGCAGCAGCAGCTTGGATTCTGTAGACTGTTGTTAAATGCATGCACAGTATATTGTAAGTAGTGCTGCAGGAGTAGTTTGAATTCTGTATACTGTTATTAACTGCATGCATAGTATATTGTACATAGTGCTGCAGCAGTAGTTTGGGGTCTGTATACTGTTGTTAACTGCAGGCACAGTATATTGTACACAGAGCTGCAGCAGTAGTTTGGATTCTGTATACTGTTGGCAAATGCATGCACAGTATATTGTATATAAGTGCTGCAGCAGTAGCCTGGATTCTGTATACTCTTGGTAACTGCATGTATAGTATACTGTACATAGCGCTGCAGCAGTAGCTTGGATTCTATATACTGTCGTTACCTGCATATGTAGTATATTGTACATGGTGTTGCAGCACTAGCTTGGATTCTGTATACTGCTGTTACTGCATGCATAGTATATTGTAAGTGGTGCTGCAGCAGTAGCTTGGGTTCTCTATACTGCTATGAACTGCTTGCATAGTATATTGTACATAGTGCTGCAGCAGTAGCTTGGGTTCTGTATACTGAAAACTGCATGCATAGTATATTGTACATATCACTGCAGCAGTAGCTTGGGTTCTGTATACTGTTGTTAACTGCATGCACAGTATATTGAACATAGTGCTGCAGCAGTAGCTTGGGTTCTGTACCCTTCTGGCAACTGCATGCCTGGTATATTGTACATAGTGCTGCAGGAGTAGCTTTGATTCTGTATACTGTTGTTACTGCATGCATAGTATAGTGTACAAAGTGCTCCAGCAGTAGCTTGCATTCTGTATACTGTTGTTAATTGCATGCATAGTATATTGTAAGTAGTGCTGTAGCAGTAAATTGGGTTCTCTATCCTGGTGTGAACTGCATGCATAGCATATCGTCCATAGTGCTATAGCAGTAGCTTGGTTTCTGTATACTGTTGTTAACTACATGAACAGTACATTCTACATACTGTTGCACCAGTAGCTTGGATTCTGTGTACTGTTGGTAACTGCATGCATAGTATATTGTAAGTAGTGCTGCAGTAGTAGCTTGGATTCTGGATACTGTTGTTAACTGCATGCACAGCATATTCTGCATACGGCTGCAGCAGTAGCTTGGATTCTGTATACTATTAATTGCATGGTTCGTATATTGTACATGGTGCTGCAGCAGTAGCTTGGATTCTGTATACTGTTGTTAACTGCATGCATAGTATATTGTAAGTAGTGCTGCAGCAGTAGCTTGGATTCTGTATACTGGTGTTAACTACATGCACAGTATATTCTACATACTGCTGCAGCAGTAGCTTGGATTCTGTATACTGGATTTAACTGCATGCATAGTGTACTGTACACAGTGCTGCCGCAGTAGCTTGGATTCTGTATACTGTTATTAACTGCATGCATACTATATTGTACACAGAGCTGCAGCAGTAGTTTGGATTCTGTATAATGTAGGCAACTGCATGCGCAGTATATTGTATACAGTGCTGCAGCAGTAGCTTGGATTCTGTATACTGTTGGTAACTGCATGTATAGTGTATTATACATAGTGCTGCAGCAGTAGATTGCATTCTGTATACTGTTGTTACTGCTTGCATAGTATATTGTACATAGTGCTCCAGCAGTAGCTTCCATTCTATATACTGTTGTTAACTGCATGCATAGTATATTGTAAGTAGTGCTGTAGCAGTAGCTTGGGTTCTCTATACTGTTGTGAACTGCATGCACAGTATATTGTACAAAGTGCTGCAGCAGTAGCTTGGATTATGTATACTGTTGTTAACTGCATACATAGTATATTGTACAGAGTGCTGCAGCAGTAGATTCAGTTCTGTACACAATTGTTAACTGCATGCATAGTATATTGTACATAATGCTCCAGCAGTAGCTTGTATTTTGTATGCTGGTGTTACCTGCATGCATAGTATGTTGTACATTGTGCTCCAGCCATAGCTTGGATTCTGTATACTGATTTTAACTGCATACCTGATATAGTGTACATAGTGCTCCAGCAGAGGCATGGATTCTATATACTGTTGGTAACTGCATGTACAGTGCACTGTACACATTGCTGCAGCAGTAGCTTGGTTTCTGTATACTTTTGTTAACTGCTCGCATAGTGTATTGTACACAGTGCTGCAACAGTAGCTTGAATTCTGTATTCTTTTAATAACTGCATGCATAGTATATTGTACATAGTGCTGCAGCAGTAGTTTTGGGTCTGTATACTGTTCTTAACTGCATGCACAGTATATTGTGCACAGATCTGCAGCAGTAGTTTGGATTCAGTATACTGCTGGTAATTGCATGCACACTATATTTTATACAGTGCTGCAGCAGTAGCTTGGATTCTGTATACTGTTGGTAACTGCATGTATAGGTTATTGTACATAGTGCTGCAGCAGTAGCTTGGATTCTGTATACCGTTGTTACCTGCCTGTATAGTATATTGTACATAGTGTTGCAGCAGTAGCTTGGATTCTGTATATTGTTGTTAACTGCATGCATAGTATATTGTAGTTAGTGCTCCAGCAGTAGATTGAATTCTGAATGCTGTTGGTAACTGCATACACAGTGTACTGTACACATTGCTGCAGCAGTAGCTTGGATTCTGTATAATTTTTTAACTGCATGTGTAGTATATTCTACATAGTGCTGCAGCAGTAGTTTGGGGTCTGTATACTGTTGTTAACTGCATGCACAGTATATTGCACACAGAGCTGCAGCAGTAGTTTGGATTCTGTATAATGTTGGTAACTGCATGCACAGTATAGTGTATACAGTGCTGCAGCAGTAGATTGGATTCTGTATACTGTTGGTAACTGCATGTATAATGTATTATACATAGTGCTGCAGCAGTAGCTTGGATTCTGTATACTGTTGTTACCTGCATGTGTAGTATATTGTACATAGTGCTGTAGCACTAGCTTGGATTATGTATACTGTTGTTACTGCTTGAATAGTATATTGTAAATAGTGCTCCAGCAGTAGCTTTCATTCTTTATACTGTTGTTAACTGCATGCATAGTATATTGTGAGTAGTGCTGTAGCAGTAGCTTGGGTTCTCCATACTGTTGTGAACTGCATGCATAATATATTGTTCATAGTGCTGCATCAGTAGATTGGGTTCTGTATACTGATAACTGCATGCATAGTATATTGTAAGTAGTGCTGCAGCAGTAGCTTGTGTTCGGTATACTGTTGTTAACTGCATGCACAGTATATTGAACATAGTGCTGCAGCAGTAGCTTGGGTTCTGTATACTGTTAACTGCATGCATAGTGTACTGTAAGCAGTGCTGCACCAGTAGCTTGGATTCTGTATATGGTTATTATCTGCATGCATAGTATATTGTACATAGTGCTGCAGCAGTAGTGTGGGGTCTGTATACTGTTTTTAACTGCATGCACAGTATATTGTACATAGTCCTGTAGCACTAGCTTGGATTTTGTATACTGTTGTTACTGCATGCATTGTATATTGTACATAGTGCTTCAGCAGTAGCTTCCATTCTGTATACTGTTGTTAACTGCATGCATAGTATATTGTAAGTAGTGCTGTAGCAGTAGCTTGGGTTCTCTATACTGTTGTGAACATCATGCATAGTATATTGTACATAGTGCTGAAGCAGTAGCTTGGGTTCTGTATACTGATAACTGCATGCATAGTATATTGTAAGTAGTGCTGCAGCAGTAGCTTGTGTTCGGTATACTGTGGATAACTGCATGCACAGTATATTCAACATAGTGCTGCAGCAATAGCTTGGGTTCTGTATACTGTTAACTGCATGCACAGTATATTGTTAGTAGTGCAGCAGAAGTAGCTTGGGTTCTGTTTACTGTCATTAACTGCATGCATTGTATATTGTACATCGTGCTGCAGCAGTAGCTTGGATTCTGTACCCTGTTGGTAATTGCATGCCTGGTATATTGTACATAGAACCGCAGGAGTAGCTTGGATTCTCTATACTGTTGGTAACTGCATGCACAGTGTACTGCACACATTGCTGCAGCATTAGCTTGGATTCTGTATACTGTTGTTAACTGCATGCATAGTATATTGTGCATAGTGCGGTAGCTGTAGCTTGGGTTCTGTATACTGTTGTTAACTACATGCACAGTATATTCTACATACTGCTGCAGTAGTAGCTTGGATTCTGTATACTGTTGGTAACTGAATGCATATTATACTGTAAGTAGTGCTGCAGTAGTAGCTTGGATTCTGTATACTGTTAACTGCATGCATTGTATAGTGTATACGGTGCTGCAGCAGCAGCTTGGATTCTGTAGACTGTTGTTAAATGCATGCATAGTATATTGTAAGTAGTGCTGCAGCAGTAGTTTGGATTCTGTATACTGTTATTAACTGCATGCATAGTATGTTGTACATAGTGCTGCAGCAGTAGTTTGGGGTCTGTATACTGTTGTTAACTGCAGGCACAGTATATTGTACACAGAGCTGCAGCAGTAGTTTGGATTCTGTATACTGTTGGCAAATGCACGCACAGTATATTGTATACAGTGCTGCAGCAGTAGCCTGGATTCTGTATACTGTTGGTAACTGCATGTATAGTATACTGTACATAACGCTGCAGCGGTAGCTTGGATTCTGTATACTGTTGTTACCTGCATATGTAGTATATTGTACATGCTGTTGTAGCACTAGCTTGGATTCTGTATACTGCTGTAACTGCATGCATAGTATATTGTAAGTAGTGCTGCAGCAGTAGCTTGGGTTCTGTATATTGCTAAGAACTGCATGCATAGTATATTGTACATAGTGCTGCAGCAGTAGCTTGGGTTCTGTATACTGAAAACTGCATGCATAGTATATTGTACATATCACTGCAGCAGTAGCTTGGGTTCTGTATACTGTTGTTAACTGCATGCACAGTATATTGAACATAGTGCAGCAGCAGTAGCTTGGGTTTTGTACCCTTCTGGCAACTGCATGCCTGGTATATTGTACATAGTGCTGCAGGAGTAGCTTCAATTATTTTTACTGTTGTTACTGCATGCATAGTATAGTGTACACAGTGCTCCAGCAGTAGCTTGCATTCTGTATACTGGTGTTAATTGCATGCATAGTATATTGTAAGTAGTGCTGTAGCAGTAAATTGTGTTCTCTATCCTGGTGTGAACTGCAGGCATAGTATATCGTCCATAGTGCTATAGCAGTAGCTTGGGTTCTGTATACTGTTGTTAACTACATGAACAGTATATTCTACATACTGTTGCACCAGTAGCTTGGATTCTGTATACTGTTGGTAACTGCATGCATAGTATATTGTAAGTAGTCCTGCTGTAGTAGCTTGGATTCTGTATACTGTTGTTAACTGCATGCACAGCATATTCTGCATACGGCTGCAGCAGTAGCTTGGATTCTGTATGCTATTAATTGCATGCATCGTATATTGTACATGGTGCTGCAGCAGTAGCTTGGATTCTGTAGACTGGTTTTAACTGCATGCATAGTATATTGTAAGTAGTGCTGCAGCAGTAGCTTGGATTCTGTATACTGGTGTTAACTACATGCACAGTATATTCTACATACTGCTGCAGCAGTAGCTTGGATTCTGTATACTGGATATAACTGCATTCATAGTGTACTGTACACAGTGCTGCCACAGTAGCTTGGATTCTGTATGCTGTTATTAACTGCATGCTTAGTATATTGTATATGGTGCTGCAGCAGTAGTTTGGGTTCTGTATACTGTTGTTAACTGCATGCACAGTATATTGTACACAGAGCTGCAGCAGTAATTTGGATTCTGTATAATGTTGGCAACTGCATGCACAGTATATTGTATTCAGTGCTGCAGCAGTAGCTTGGATTCTGTATACTGTTGGTAACTGCATGTATACTGTATTATACATAGTGCTGTAGCACTATCTTGGATTCTGTATACTGTTGTTACTGCTTGCATAGTATATTGTACATAGTGCTCCAGCAGTAGCTTCTATTCTGTATACTGTTGTTAACTGCATGCATAGTATATTGTAAGTAGTGCTGCAGCAGTAGCTTGGGTTCTCTATACTGTTGTGAACTGCATGCACAGTATAGTGTACAAAGTGCTGCAGCAGTAGCTTGGATTATTTCGCAACTAGTAACCAAAGTGGAACAAAACAACAATAACTCTTAGAATAGCAAACGTAGATCCCCTGGACTCGAGCCGTGAATCAGAAGCAAACTCGCCTGTTGCTTTTTGTCACACAACTTTATTCGATAACTGCCAGCACCACAAAGTGCATCTAGTAAGAATGGTTGAGCGCTTTCATCTGCATTTACCAGATTTCTTCAGAACCATTTCCCCTAACATGTCACTTCCTTTATATACACAAATTTTTGGCGCCAAAAAGTTAATTACATAATTGGTTTAAAACAAAATTGTTAATTAAAAACAAAATCACTCAATTAACATTTGTTGAGAATAAAAATACAATAAAGTCACAAAAATATGTATATTAACCACTGTCATAAAATGTACTATATACTAGTACTAAAGTGCTTTTATACAGTGCATGATACATTTCATTATTGGGTCCCTTATACTATCTACCCTATGCTAAAATTTTGAATTTATAAATTCATAGTAAATATATATAAATAAGTAAAAATATATATTGTGTGTTACTGTATAAAATATATATATAAAATGTACTCGGCTGATGAAATTTCCTTACTCTAACGCCAAAAAAGGCTTGATACTTATATGGTCATTTATACCCGGGGGGGATGTGGCATCTAAACATATCTGCCACTTACTTTCGAACCAAGCTAAATATATTTTCCAATTTCCTCCTCTGTCATTTACCTCTACCTGGTCTATAATAGCAAATTTAAAACTATGTTCACTTCCCTTTTCTATAATGTGTCTACTTAGAGAGTTCTTAGTATCTCCTTTCCTAATACTATACAGGTGCTCGTATATACGAGTTTTGAATTTCTCAGTCTTTCCTATATAGTATACGCCGATTTCTCACACTCAGCAATATACACAATACGCTGTGTATTGCAGTTACCCTTCTTAGGGTATACTACAGATTTCACAATATTCTTAAGTCTCATCCTACATTTTATGTTAATATATTTACACTGACTACATGCACCACAACTCGTAGTGCCCTTCCTACTGTTTCCTGTGTAGGCCTTTTTCTTAATCTCTATTATTCTTTTTAAATTCAAACCTGTTTTATATACTATAGAGGGTTTCGTACCTAGTATGTTTCCAATAGGTACATTACTAGTAATTATGTCCCAATGTTTCTTTAAAATTTCTGTCATAATGTTGGTATAGGGGTTAAATCTGATGATGCATACTCTATTATCTCGGTCTATTTGGACTTTAGTACTCACCATACTGCCTGTACCCAGTAGTGGTACATATTTACTACCCCATTCTTTCTTAACATAAGACGTAATGTTGATCAACATATGTTTAGGGTAACCTCTATCTAAAAATAACTTAAAAAGAGTATCTAATTCACTTTGCATAATCTCCTTAGTCGATGACATTCTGGCTATCCTTATGCATTGGCCTTTAACTACATTACGAAGATGTGGCCAGGATGACAACTGCTATAATGTATGTAGTCATTTGAAAACGTGGGTTTTCTGTATATTCTAGACTCAAACCCTTGTCCTGTAGTACTAATCCAAGTGTCCAGATATGCTATTCCCACTTTGTCATACTGGTAGGTAAATTTGAGGAATTCCGTGGTGTTATTAAGGTACTCTAAGAACTCTTGTATCTTCTCTTCTGGACCTTTCCATAAAATAAACATGTCGCCCAGGAACCTAGTGTATAGTCCGATGTATTGGTAATGTTCACTTGGGAAGATGTACTTGTTCTCCCACCGAGCATAACCAAATTAGCAAAAATGGGGGCACAAGAAGCCCCCATTGCAACACCACGAGTTTGTTTATAGTGTTGACCCGAGTGGAAGATGTAGTTGTGGTCTAGGACCAGCCCCATCATATCCATGATGAGATTGATCCTGTCCCAACTACAACCTGAATACTTGGTCATGCTATTACAAAAATATTCAAGACCAATATCTGCCGGTATACTGGAAAATAAATCTTTCACATCAACTGTGAGGAAAATCAAATTCTCCTGCCAAACTTCATCCGTTAGTTTGCTCAAAAAATCCCATGAATCTTTTACTATGTGGTTAACTTTAGTATATATATGTTTCATCCAGTGGTCAATGGCTACCCCTAACTTAACAGATATTGGTCTTGAATATTTTTGTAATAGCATGACCAAGTATTCAGGTTGTAGTTGGGACAGGATCAATCTCATCATGGATATGATGGGGCTGGTCCTAGACCACAACTACATCTTCCACTCGGGTCAACACTATAAACAAACTCGTGGTGTTGCAATGGGGCTTTGTGCCCCATTTTTGCTAATTTGGTTATGCTCGAGTGGGAGAACAAGTACATCTTCCCAAGTGAATATTACCAATACATCGGATTATACACTAGGTTCCTGCGACATGTTTATTTTATGGAAAGGTCCAGAAGAGAAGATACAAGAGTTCTTAGAGTACCTTAATAACACCACGGAATTCCTCAAATTTACCTACCAGTATGACAAAGTGGGAATAGCATATCTGGACACTTGGATTAGTACTACAGGACAAGGGTTTGAGTCTAGAATATACAGAAAACCCACGCTTTCAAATGACTACATACATTATAGCAGTTGTCATCCTGGCCACATCTTCAGAATGTAGTTAAAGGCCAATGCATAAGGATAGCCAGAATGTCATCGACTAAGGAGATTATGCAAAGTGAATTAGATACTTTTAAGTTATTTTTAGATAGAGGTTACCCTAAACATATGTTGATCAACATTACGCCTTATGTTAAGAAAGAATGGGTAGTAAATATGTACCACTACTGGGTACAGGCAGTATGGTGAGTACTAAAGTCCAAATAGACCGAGATAATAGAGTATGCATCATCAGATTTAACCCCTATACCAACATTATGACAGAAATTTTAAAGAAACATTGGGACATAATTACTAGTAATGTACCTATTGGAAACATACTAGGTACCTAAACCCTATAGTATATAAAACAGGTTTGAATTTAAAAGAATAATAGAGATTAAGAAAAGGCCTACACAGGAAACAGTAGGAAGGGCACTACGAGTTGTGGTGCATGTAGTCAGTGTAAATATATTAACACAAAATGTAGGATGAGACTTAAGAATATTGTGAAATCTGTAGTATACCCTAAGAAGGGTAATTGCAATACACAGCGTGTGTATATTGCTGAGTGTGAGAAATGCGACGATACTATATAGGAAAGACTGAGAGGAAATTCAAACTCAGATATACGAGCACCTGTATAGTATTAGGAAAGGAGATACTAAGAACTTCTAAGTAGACACATTATAGAAAAGGGAAGTGAACATAGTTTTAAATTTGCTATTATAGACCAGGAAGAGGTAAATGACAGAGGAGGAAATTGGAAAATATATTTAGCTTGGTTAGAAAGTAAGTGGCAGATATGTTTAGATGCCACATCCCCGGTATAAATGACCATATAAGTATCAAGCCTTTTGGCGTTAGAGTAAGGAAATTTCATCAGCCGAGTACATTTTATATATATATTTTATACATTAACACACAATATATATTTTACTTATTTATATATATTTACTATGAATTTATAAATTCAAAATTTTAGCATAGGGTAGATAGTATAAGGGACCCAATAATGAAATGTATCATGCACTGTATAAAAGCACTTTAGTACTAGTATATAGTACATTTTATGACAGTGGTTAATATACATATTTTTGTGACTTTTATTGTATTTTTATTCTCAACAAATGTTAATTGAGTGATTTTGTTTTAATTAACAATTTTGTTTTTAACCAATTATGTAATTAACTTTGGCCAAAAATTTGTGTATATAAAGGAAGTGACATGTTAGGGGAAATGGTTCTGAAGAAATCTGGTAAATGCAGATGAAAGCGCTCAACCATTCTTACTAGATGTACTTTGTGGTGCTGGCAGTTATCGAATAAAGTTGTGTGACAAAAAGCAACAGGCGAGTTTGCTTCTGATTCACGGCTCGAGTCCAGGGGATCTACGTTTGCTATTCTAAGAGTAGCTTGGATTATGTATACTGTTGTTAACTGCATACATAGTATATTGTGCAGAGTGCTGCAGCAGTAGATTCGGTTGTGTACACAATTGTTAACTGCATGCATACTATATTGTACATAATGCTCCAGCAGTAGCTTGTATTTTGTGTGCTGGTGTTACCTGCATGCATAGTATGTTGTACATAGTGCTCCAGCCATAGCTTGGATTCTGTATACTGATTTTAACTGCATACCAGATATATTCTACATAGTGCTCCAGCAGATGCATGGATTCTATATACTGTTGGTAACTGCATGTACAGTGCACTGTACACATTGCTGCAGCAGTAGCTTGGTTTAGGTATACTTTTGTTAACTGCTCGCATAGTGTATTGTACACAGTGCTGCAACAGTAGCTTGAATTCTGTATTCTTTTAATAACTGCATGCATAGTATATTGTACATAGTGCTGCAGCAGTAGTTTTGGGCTGCATGCACAGTATATTGTGCACAGATCTGCAGCAGTAGTTTGGATTCTGTATACTTCTGGTAATTGCATGCACACTATATTTTATACAGTGCTGCAGCAGTAGCTTGGATTCTGTATACTGTTGGTAACTGCATGTATAGGTTATTGTACATAGTGCTGCAGCAGTAGCTTGGATTCTGTATACCGTTGTTACCTGCATGTATCGTATATTGTACATAGTGCTGCATCAGTAGCTTGGATTCTGTATATTGTTGTTAACTGCATGCATAGTATATTGTACATAGTGCTACAGCAGTAGATTGAATTCTGAATGCTGCTGGTAACTGCATACACAGTGTACTGTGCACAATGCTGCAGCAGTAGCTTGGATTGTGTATAATTTTTTTAACTGCATGTGTAGTATATTCTACATAGTGCTGCATCAGTAGTTTGGGGTCTGTATACTGTTGTTAACAGCATGCACAGTATATTGTACACAGAACTGCAGCAGTAGTTTGGATTCTGTATAATGTTGTTAACTGCATGCACAGTATATTGTATACAGTGCTGCAGCAGTAGCTTGGATTCTGAATACTGTTGGTAACTGCATGCATAATGTATTATACATAGTGATGCAGCAGTAGCTTGGATTCTGTATACTGTTGTTACTGCTTGCATAGTATATTGTACATAGTGCTCCAGCAGTAGCTTCCATTCTGTATACTGTTGTTAACTGCATGCATAGTATATTGTAAGTAGTGCTGTAGCAGTAGCTTGGGTTCTCTATACTGTTGTGAACTGCATGCATAATATATTGTACATAGTGCTGCAGCAGTAGCTTGGGTTCTGTATACTGATAACTGCATGCATAGTATATTGTAAGTAGTGCTGCAGCAGTAGCTTGTGCTCGGTATACTGTTGTTAACTGCATGCACAGTATATTGAACATAGTGCTGCAGCAGTAACTTGTGTTCTGTATACTGTTAACTGCATGCACAGTATATTGTAAGTAGTGCAGCAGATGTAGCTTTGGTTCTGTATACTGTCATTAACTGCATGCATAGTATATTGTACATAGTGCTGCAGCAGTACTTTGGATTTTGTACACTGTTGGTAGCTGCATGCCTGATATATTGTACATAGAGCCAAAAGAGTAGCTTGAATTCTATAAACTGTTGGTAACTGCATGCACAGTGTACTGTACGCATTGCTGCAGTAGTAGCTTGGATTCTGTATACTGTTAACTGCATGCATAGTATATTGTGCATAGTGCTGTAGCAGTAGCTTGGGTTCTGTATACTGTTGTTAACTACATGCACAGTATATTCTACATACTGCTGTAGCAGTAGCTTGGATTCTGTATACTGGATTTAACTGCATGCACAGTGTATTGTATACAGTGCTGCAGCAGTAGCTTGGATTCTGTATACTGTTGGTAACTGCATGTATAGGTTATTGTACATAGTGCTGCAGGAGTAGCTTCAATTCTGTTTACTGTTGTTACTGCATGCATAGTATAGTGTACACAGTGCTCCAGCAGTAGCTTGCATTCTGTATACTGTTGTTAATTGCATGCATAGTATATTGTAAGTAGTGTTGTAGCAGTAAATTGGGTTCTCTATCCTGGTGTGAACTGCAGGCATAGTATATCGTCCATAGTGCTATAGCAGTAGCTTGGGTTCTGTATACTGTTGTTAACTACATGAACAGTATATTCTACATACTGTTGCACCAGTAGCTTGGATTCTGTATACTGTTGGTAACTGCATGCATAGTATATTGTAAGTAGTGCTGCAGTAGTAGCTTGGATTCTGTATACTTTTGTTAACTGCATGCACAGCATATTCTGCATACGGCTGCAGAAGTAGCTTGGATTCTGTATACTATTAATTGCATGCATCGTATATTGTACATGGTGCTGCAGCAGTAGCTTGGATTCTGTAGACTGTTGTTAACTGCATGCATAGTATATTGTAAGTAGTGCTGCAGCAGTAGCTTGGATTCTGTATACTGGTGTTAACTATATGCACAGTATATTCTACATACTGCTGCAGCAGTAGTTTGGATTCTGTATGCTGGATTTAACTGCATGCATAGGGTACTGTACACAGTGCTGCCACAGTAGCTTGGATTCTGTATGCTGTTATTAACTGCATGCTTAGTATATTGTATATGGTGCTGCAGCAGTAGTTTGGGTTCTGTATACTGTTGTTAACTGCATGCACAGTATATTGTACACAGCTGCAGCAGTAGTTTGGATTCTGTATAATGCTGGCAACTGCATGCACAGTATATTGTATACAGTGCTGCAGCAGTAGCTTAGATTCTGTATACTGTTGGTAACTGCATGTATACTGTATTATAAATAGTGCTGCAGCAGTAGCTTGGATTCTGTATACTGTTGTTACCTGCATGTATAGTATATTGTACATAGTGCTGTAGCACTATCTTGGATTCTGTATACTGTTGTTACTGCTTGCATAGTATATTGTACATAGTGCTCCAGCAGTAGCTTCCATTCTGTATACTGTTGTTAACTGCATGCATAGTATATTGTAAGTAGTGCTGTAGCAGTAGCTTGGGTTCTCTATACTGTTGTGAACTGCATGCACAGTATATTGTACAAAGTGCTGCAGCAGTTGCTTGGATTATGTATACTGTTGTTAACTGCATACATAGTATATTGTACAGAGTGCTGCAGCAGTAGATTCGGTTCTGTACACAATTGTTAACTGCATGCATAGTATATTGTACATAATGCTCCAGCAGTAGCTTGTATTTTGTATGCTGGTGTTACCCGCATGCATAGTATGTTGTACATAGTACTCCAGCCATAGCTTGGATTCTGTATACTGATTTTAACTGCATACCTTATATATTGTACATAGTGCTCCAGCAGAGGCATGGATTCTATATACTGTTGGTAACTGCATGTACAGTGCACTGTACACATTGCTGCAGCAGTAGCTTGGTTTCTGTATACTTTTGTTAACTGCTCGCATAGTGTATTGTACACAGTGCTGCAACAGTAGCTTGAATTCTGTATTCTTTTAATAACTGCATGCATAGTATATTGTACATAGTGCTGCAGCAGTAGTTTTGGGTCTGTACACTGCTCTTAACTGCATGCATAGTATATTGTGCATAGTGCGGTAGCTGTAGCTTGGGTTCTGTATACTGGTGTTAACTACATGCACAGTATATTCTACATACTGCTGCAGTAGTAGCTTGGATTCTGTATGCTGTTGGTAACTGAATGCATATTATACTGTAAGTAGTGCTGCAGTAGTAGCTTGGATTCTGTATACTGTTAACTGCATGCATTGGATAGTGTAGACGGTGCTGCAGCAGCAGCTTGGATTCTGTAGACTGTTGTTAACTGCATGCATAGTATATTGTAAGTAGTGCTGCAGCAGTAGTTTGGATTCTGCATGCTGTTATTAACTGCATGCATAGTATATTGTACATAGTGCTGCAGCAGTAGTTTGGGGTCTGTATACTGTTGTTAACTGCAGGCACAGTATATTGTACACAGAGCTGCAGCAGTAGTTTGGATTCTGTACACTGTTGGCAAATGCATGCACAGTATATTGTATACAGTGCTGCAGCAGTAGCCTGGATTCTGTATACTGTTGTTACCTGCATATGTAGCATATTGTACATGGTGTTGCAGCACTAGCTTAGATTCTGTATACTGCTGTTACTGCATGCATAGTATATTGTACATAGTGCTCCAGCAGTAGCTTGCATTCTGTATACTGTTGTTATCTGCATACATAGGATATTGTAGGTATTGCTGTAGCAGTAGCTTGGGTTCTCTATACTGCTATGAACTGCATGCATAGTATATTGTACATAGTGCTGCAGCAGTAGCTTGGGTTCTGTATACTGAAAACTGCATGCATAGTATGTTGTACATATCACTGCAGCAGTTGCTTGGGTTCTGTATACTGCTGTTAACTGCATGCACAGTATATTGATAGTGCTGCAGCAGTAGCTTGGGTTCTGTACCCTTCTGGCAACTGCATGCCTGGTATATTGTACATAGTGCTGCAGGAGTAGCTTCGATTCTGTATACTGTTGTTACTGCATGCATAGTATAGTATACACAGTGCTCCAGTAGTAAATTGTGTTCTGTATACTGTTGTTAATTGCATGCATCTAATATTGTAAGTAGTGCTGTAGCAGTAAATTGGGTTCTCTATCCTGGTGTGAACTGCATGCATAGTATATTGTCCATAGTGCCATAGCAGTAGCTTGGGTTCTGTATACTGTTGTTAACTACATGAACAGTATATTCTACATACTGTTGCACCAGTAGCTTGGATTCTGTATACTATTAATTGCATGCGTCGTATATTGTACATGGTGCTGCAGCAGTAGCTTGGATTCTGTAGACTGTTGATAACTGCATGCATAGTATATTGTAAGTAGTGCTGCAGTAGTAGCTTGGATTCTGTATACTGTTGTTAACTGCATGCACAGCATATTCTACATACTGCTGCAGCAGTAGCTTGGATTCTGTATACTATTAATTGCATGCATCGTATATCGTACATGGTGCTGCAGCATAGCTTGGATTCTGTAGACTGTTGTTAACTGCATGCATAGTATATTGTAAGTAGTGCTGCAGCAGTAGCTTGGAGTCTGTATACTGGTGTTAACTACATGCACAGTATATTCTACATACTGCTGCAGCAGTAGCTTGGATTCTGTATACTGGATTTAAATCCATGCATAGTGAGCAGTATACAGTGCTGCAGCAGTAGCTTAGATTCTGTATACTGTTATTAACTGCATGCATAGAATATTGTATATGGTGCTGCAGCAGTAGTCTGGGTTCTGTTTACTGTTGTTAACTGCATGCACAGTATATTGTACACAGAGCTGCAGCAGTAGTTTGGATTCTGTATAATGTTGGCAACTGCATGCACAGTATATTGTATACAGTGCTGCAGCAGTAGCTTGGATTCTGTATACTGTTGGTAACTGCATGTATAGTGTATTATACATAGTGCTGCAGCAGTAGCATGGATTCTGTATACTGTTGTTACCTGCATGTATAGTATATTGTACATAGTGCTGTAGCACTATCTTGGATTCTGTATACTGTTGTTACTGCTTGCATAGTATATTGTACATAGTGCTCCAGCAGTAGCTTCCATTCTGTATACTGTTGTTAACTGCATGCATAGTATATTGTAAGTAGTGCTGTAGCAGTAGCTTGGGTTCTCTATACTGTTGTGAACTGCATGCATAATATATTGTACATAGAGCTGCAGCAGTAGCTTGGGTTCTGTATACTGTCATTAACTGCATGCATAGTATATTGTACATAGTGCTGCAGCAGTAGTTTGGATTCTGTACCCTGCTGGTAACTGCATGCCTGGTATATTGTACATAGAGCCGCAGGAAGAGCTTGGAATCGATATACTGTTGGTAACTGCATGCACAGTGTACTGCACACATTGTTGCAGCAGTAGCTTGGATTCTGTATACTGTTGTTAACTACATGCATAGTATATTGTGCATAGTGCTGTAGCAGTAGCTTGGGTTCTGTATACTGTTGTTAACTACATGCACAGTATATTCTACATACTGCTGCAGTAGTAGCTTGGATTCTGTATACTATTGGTAACTGAATGCATATTATACTGTAAGTAGTGCTGCAGAAGTAGCTTGGATTCTGTATACTGTTAACGGCATGCATTGTATAGTGTACACAGTGCTGCAGCAGCAGCTTGGATTCTGTAGACTGTTAACTGCATGCATAGTATATTGTAAGTAGTGCTGCAGCAGTAGTTTGGATTCTGTATACTGTTATTAACTGCATGCATAGTATATTGTACATAGTGCTGCAGCAGTATTTTGGGGTCTATATACTGTTGTTAACTGCAGGCACAGTATATTGCACACAGAGCTGCAGCAGTAGTTTGGATTCTGTATACTGTTGGCAAATGCATGCACAGTATATTGTATACAGTGCTGCAGCAGAAGCCTGGATTCTGTATACTGTTGGTAACTGCATGTATAGTATACTGTACATAGCGCTGCAGCAGTAGCTTGGATTGTGTATAATGTTGTTACCTGCATATGTAGTATATTGTACATGGTGTTGCAGCACTAGCTTGGATTCTGTATACTGCTGTTACTGCATGCATAGTATATTGTAAGTAGTGCTGCAGCAGTAGCTTGGGTTCTCTATACTGCTATGAACTGCATGCATAGTATACTGTACATAGTGCTTCCGCAGTAGCTTGGGTTCTGTATACTGAAAACTGCATGCTTAGTATATTGTACATATCACTGCAGCAGTAGCTTGGGTTCTGTATACTGTTGTTAACTGCATGCACAGTATATTGAACATAGTGCTGCAGCAGTAGCTTGGGTTCTGTACCCTTCTGGCAACTGCATGGCTGGTATATTGTACATAGTGCTGCAGGAGTAGCTTTGATTCTGTATACTGTTGTTACTGCATGCATAGTATAGTGTACACAGTGCTCCAGCAGTAGCTTGCATTCTGTATACTGTTGTTAATTGCATGCATAGTATATTATAAGTAGTGCTGTAGCAGTAAATTGGGTTCTCTTTCCTGGTGTGAACTGCATGCATAGTATATTGTACATAGTGTGGTAGCTGTAGCTTGGGTTCTGCATACTGTTGTTAACTACATGCACAGTATATTCTACATACTGCTGCAGTATTAGCTTGGATTCTGTATACTGTTGGTAACTGAATGCATATTATACTGAAAGTAGTGCTGCAGTAGTAGCTTGGATTCTGTGTACTGTTAACTGCATGCATTGTATAGTGTACACGGTGCTGCAGCAGCAGCTTGGATTCTGTAGACTGTTGTTAACTGCATGCATAGTATATTGTCAGTAGTGCTGCAGCAGTAGTTTGGATTCTGTATACTGTTATTAACTGTATGCATAGTATATTGTACATAGTGCTGCAGCAGTAGTTTGGATTCTGTATACTGTTGGCAAATGCATGCACAGTATATTGTATACAGTGCTGCAGCAGTAGCCTGGATTCTGTATACTGTTGGTAACTGCATGTATAGTATACTGTACATAGCGCTGCAGCAGTAGCTTGGATTCTGTATGCTGTTGTTACCTGCATATGTAGTATATTGTACATGGTGTTGCAGCACTAGCTTGGATTCTGTATACTGCTGTTAACTGCATGCATAGTATATTGCACATAGTGCTCCAGCAGTAACTTGCATTCTGTATACTGTTGTTAACTGCATGCATAGTATATTGTAAGTAGTGCTGCAGCAGTAGCTTGGGTTCGCTATACTGCTATGAACTGCATGCATAGTATATTGTACATAGTGCTGCAACAGTAGCTTGGGTTCTGTATACTGAAAACTGCATGCATAGTATGTTGTACATATCACTGCAGCAGTAGCTTGGGTTCTGTATACTGTTGTTAACTGCATGCACAGTATATTGAACATAGTGCTGCAGCAGTAGCTTGGGTTCTGTACCCTTCTGGCAACTGCATGCCTGGTATATTGTACATAGTGCTGCAGGAGTAGCTTTGATTCTGTATACTGTTGTTACTGCATGCATAGTATAGTATACACAGTGCTCTAGCAGTAGCTTGCGTTCTTTATACTGTTGTTAATTGCATGCATAGCATATTGTAAGTAGTGCTGTAGCAGTAAATCGGGTTATCTATCCTGGTGTGAACTGCATGCATAGTATATTGTCCATAGTGCTATAGCAGTAGCTTGGGTTCTGTATACTGTTGTTAACTACATGAACAGTATATTCTACATACTGTTGCACCAGTAGCTTGGATTCTGTATACTGTTGGTAACTGCATGCATTGTATATTTTAAGTAGTGCTGCAGTAGTAGCTTGGATTCTGTATACTGTTGTTAACTGCATGCACAGAATATTCTACATACTGCTGCAGCAGTAGCTTGGATTCTGTATACTATTAATTGCATGCATCATATATTGTACATGGTGCTGCAGCAGTAGCTTGGATTCTGTAGACTGTTGTTAACTGCATGCATAGTATATTGCAAGTAGTGCTGCAGCAGTAGCTTGAATTCTGTATACTGGTGTTAACTACATGCACAGTATATTCTACATACTGCTGCAGCAGTAGCTTGGATTCTGTATACTGGATTTAACTGCATGCATAGTGTGCTGTACACAGTGCTGCAGCAGTAGCTTGGATTCTGTATACTGTTATTAACTGCATGCATAGTATATTGTATATGGTGTTGCAGCAGTAGTTTGGGTTCTGTATACTGTTGTTAACTGCTTGCACAGTATATTGTACACAGAGCTGCAGCAGTAGTTTGGATTCTGTATAATGTTCGCAACTGCATGCACAGTATATTGTATACAGTGGTTCATAGGTTCATAGGTTCATAGGTTCATACTAGGCTATCTGCCCGAGGGCATTTATAAGCCTAGCCATAGTTTTGTGGCTTACGCCACCCCTTAGTTTGGAGAAACTATGCCCATTATTTAGCTGTGCCTATGTTGAGCAGTGACACTGAGGTAACCCCTGGGGTGTATCTGCGATCTCCCATCCATTGGTCAAGATTCCTCTTGAACAAGGCCAGCGAGGTGCTCTGCCTCACATAAACCGGGATTTTGTTCCACAGCATAGGGAATCTTTGGGTGATGAATCTATCCCTCCAGCACATCCTATTAATAACCGTGTCGAGGTTTAAGTCACCCGCCCTTGTGGCTCTGAGGGATCTAGATTTTTTGAGATGAAGCATATTCATCAAATCTGGGTTTGACATGGCCTTGTATGTCAGGCATAGGTCACCTCTGAGTAAGCGGTATGCAACTGAATATAACTGGAGTTCTTTCAGTCATGCAGCATAAGACAGATTTTTGAGACCCTTTATCCTTTTGGTGAGGAACTTTTGTGGCCTCTCCAGCTGCTGCAAGTGTCGGGTCAGATACATTCGAATGGGGCATTGTACTCATCATTGGTCTGATGAGTGATGAGTATAGGGAGACTATGACTTCCCTTGATCTAGATGTGAATCCCTTCATGATAAGGTGGGCAATGTAGAAGGTCTTCCTAACTACTTTAGCAATATGAGTGTCGAATGACAGGCTACTGTCAACCTGGGTTCCCAGGTCTCTAATAACTTCTTCTGTGTTCAGGGATTGCCACCTATATGGTAGCTAGGGGTAACCTTATTTTTCCCGAAGGGTATGACTATGCATTTCTTGGCATTTAACTTGAGGCCATGGCTCTGGCACCAGTTATCCGCTTCTGTGAGACCCTTCTGAAGGATATCTGTGTCGGATGTGTTCTCAACCACGGCGCCCAGTTTGCAGTCATCTCGAACTTTGTCAGCCATAACCCTCCTGTGTTTGCTTGTACTTCAGAAAAGTAGATGCCAAACAAGAGTGGGCCCAGGACTGATTCTGTGGGACACCACTTGTGACAGGCTTTGAGTCTGACATGGCGCCAGCAACTCTGACCCTGTGGGTTCTGTCACTCAGCCAGTTTGCAACCCATCTTGTAATGTATGGGTTTACATTTAAGTTGATGAGTTTTTCAATGATACCCGAGTGGGATATTGTATCGAAAGCCTTCGCCAGGTCTAGGTAGGCTGTATGGACTGCCTTGCCCTCGTCAATGGCCTTGGTGACTGTTTCAAAAAAGTCAACCAAGTTTAGAAGGCATGATCTGCCTTTGACAAAGCCAAACTGGGTTGGATCCAAAGTCTGCAAATTCCCTATGTCTTTATTTATGAGATCCATTATGATCCTTTCCATGGCTTTGCAGATCAGGCTTGTCAAGCTAATGGGACGGTATTTTCCAGGGTCAGTGGAGGCACCGCCTTTGTGGAGTGGGACCACAGTCGCCAGCGCCACCCTCCTGGGTACGTATCCAGAGGTGAGACTAAGATTAAACAGCTGTCCTAACTGTGGGTTTAATTCCTCATTGAGTTCATGGAGCACACAGCCGGGGACACCATCAGGTCCCATGGATGCTGTGTTCTTTGCCTTGGAGAGAGCAGTTCTCACCTGAGTGTTTGAGATGTTTGGGGGGCTACAATCATTTGGTATAGATATCTCTTCTTTAGGCGGGGAGGGTGGGGAGAAGTTTGCACTGAACCTGTCAGCCAGTATGTTGGCAATGTCTGTAGGATCAGTAATCTTCACATCATTTTGAACTAATTCTGAGCATATCTGGGAGTTTCCTCCTAGGTTTCTGACATAGATAAAGAATGCTTTATGGTTGTCTTTAGAGTCCTTAGCTATTTGTTTCTCAAAATTAGCTTTGGATGATTTTATGAGAGCTCTTAGCTTTTTACTTATAGTGATCAGTGGTGTCTTACCTTTTAAGGATTTTGCTCTATCTTGTAGTAGCTTTCTCCTTTTATTGTAGAGTTTGTTTATGGCTGGGGTCCACCAGACTGGACGCTTGCCTTTGGTACAAAGAGTCTTTGTTTTGCTTGGGATTGCCTGATCCATGCAGCCCTGCAGATGCTGGTAGAAGGCATTTGTAAGTGATTCAGCGGTTTGAGTAATGTTAACCACCGCTCAGGGCCTTAAAGGAGACCACACTAGACTTTAGAAGTGTGAAGTCGGCTTAGAAGTTCTTTACTGTGGTCTTTTTCATTTTGGATGGGGCGGGATGAGGACCTCCGCAGATTAGTTTGTGATCAGATCTCACCAGTGAGGGGTATACTTCTGGCGTTGAACATTGTGCTCCCATGTTCGTGATGATGAGATCAAGTATGTTCTCTCCTCTTGTGGGGATGGTGACTAGTTGTTCCATGGCATTTGAGTTTATGAATTCCAGGAACTTTTGGGCTAGAGTGTTTGGGCTTGAGTAGTGTTCCCAGTCTATATTAGGGTAGTTGAAGTCACCTAGTATGATGGTGTTCGGAGATACATTTATCCCCTCCAGTGTTTTCAGGAAGGCCATGTGAGTTTCCTGAGTTTGCGAGGGTGGCCTGTGACATGCTACAATTTGCATAGCAGTCTTGCCTATGGTTAATTGCACCTGGATGGTTTCCGATGCATCGTGCGATGCCACCAATCTTGAGGTGTGGGTGTCCTTGATGAATATGGATACCCTCCTCCTTCTTGGTATTGTCCGGGTTTTGTGGCCGGAACGCATGATATGAGGTAAAACCTGATAGTGCTGGGGTGCTCTCAGGAGCCTTGAACCAGGTTTCTGTCATAGCACAGACATCGATGTTCTCCATACTGAGAAGGGCCTCGAAAGTGCAGCATCTTGAGGTTGAGACTTCTGGCATTGAGCAGCATTACCCTTAGTTTTTTTTCTTTGTTTTGTTCTAGGGTGGTAGGTTTAGAATTTGAGCCTTGCCTAAAAAAGGCACTATGGGGGTGGCAAGAGCCTTTGCCAAAATCCGGAATCCCAGGGGTGACAAGTGCAAGCAGTAGCTTGGATTCTGTATACTGTTGTTACCTGCATGTATAGTATATTGTACATAGTGTTGTAGCAGTATCTTGGATTCTGTATACTGCTGTTAACTGCATGCATAGTATATTGTAAGTAGTGCTGTAGCAGTAGCTTGGGTTCTCTATACTGTTGTGAACTGCATGCACAGTATATTGTATAAAGTGCTGCAGCAGTAGCTTGGATTATGTATACTGTTGTTAACTGCATACATAGTATATTGTACAGAGTGCTGCAGCAGTAGATTCTGTTCTGTACACAATTGTTAACTGCATGCAAAGTATATTGTACATAATGCTCCAGCAGTAGCTTGTATTCTGTATGCTGGAGTTACCTGCATGCATAGTATGTTGTACATAGTGCTCCAGCCGTAGCTTGGATTCTGTATACTGATTTTAACAGCATACCTGATATATTGTACATAGTGCTCCAGCAGAGGCATGGATTCTGTATACTGTTGGTAACTGCATGTACAGTGCACTGTACACATTGCTGCAGCAGTAGCTTGGATTCTGTATAGTTTTGTTAACTGCTCGCATAGTGTATTATACACAGTGCTGCAACAGTAGCTTGAATTCTGTATTCTTTTAATACCTGCATGCATAGTATATTGTACATAGTGCTGCAGCAGTAGTTTTGGGTCTGTATACTGTTCTTAACTGCATGCACAGTATATTGTGCACAGATCTGCAGCAGTAGTTTGGATTCTGTATACTGCTGGTAATTGCATGCACACTATATTTTATACAGTGCTGCAGCAGTAGCTTGGATTCTGTATACTGTTGGTAACTGCATATATAGGTTATTGTACATAGTGCTGCAGCAGTAGCTTGGATTCTGTATACCGTTGTTACCTGCATGTATAGTATATTGTACATAGTGCTGCAGCAGTAGCTTGGATTCTGTATATAGTTGTTAACTGCATGCATAGTATATTGTACATAGTGCTCCAGCAGCAGATTGAATTCTGAATGCTGTTGGTAACTGCATACACAGTGTACAGTACACATTGCTGCAGCAGTAGCTTGGATTCTGTATAATTTTTTAACTGCATGTGTAGTATATTCTACATAGTGCTGCAGCAGGAGTTTGGGGTCTGTATACTGTTGTTAACTGCATGCACAGTATATTGTACACAGAACTGCAGCAGTAGTTTGGATTCTGTATAATGTTGGTAACTGCATGCACAGTATATTGTATACAGTGCTGCAGCAGTAGCTTGGATTCTGTATACTGTTGGTAACTGCATGTATAATGTATTATACATAGTGCTGCAGCAGTAGCTTGGATTCTGTATACTGTTGTTACCTGCATGTGTAGTATATTGTACATAGTGCTGTAGCACTAGCTTGGATTATGTATACTGTTGTTACTGCTTGCATAGTATATTGTACATAGTGCTCCAGCAGTAGCTTCCATTCTGTATACTGTTGTTAACTGCATGCATAGTATATTGTAAGTAGTGCTGTAGCAGTAGCTTGGGTTCTCTATACTGTTGTGAACTGCATGCATAATATATTGTACATAGTACTGCAGCAGTAGCTTGGGTTCTGTATACTGATAACTGCATGCATAGTATATTGTAAGTAGTGCTGCAGCAGTAGCTTGTGTTCGGTATACTGTTGTTAACTGCATGCACAGTATATTGAACATAGTGCTGCAGCAGTAGCTTGGGTTCTGTATACTGTTAACTGCGTGCACAGTATATTGTAAGTAGTGTAGCAGAAGTAGCTTGGGTTCTGTATACTGTCATTAACTGCATGCATAGTATATTGAACATAGTGCTGCAGCAGTACCTTGGATTTTGTACCCTGTTGGTAACTGCATCCCTGGTATATTGTACATTGAGCCGCAGGAGAAGCTTAGATTCTGTATACTGTTGGTAACTGCATGCACAGTGTACTGCACACATTGTTGCAGCAGTAGCATGGATTCTGTATACTGTTGTTAACTGCATGCATAGTATATTGTGCATAGTGCTGTAGCAGTAGCATGTGTTCTGTATACTGTTGTTAACTACATGCACAGTATATTCTGCATACTGCTGTAGCAGTAGCTTGTATTCTTTATACTGGATTTAACTGCATGCATAGTGTACTTTACACAGTGCTGCAGCAGTCGCTTGGATTCTGTATATTGTTGTTAACTGCATGCCTGGTATATTGTACATAGTGCTGCAGCAGTAGCTTGGATGCTGTATAAGGTTGTGACCTGCATACAAAGTATATTGTACATAGTGCTCCAGCAGTTGATTGGATTCTTTATACTGTTGGTAACTGCATTCCCAGTGTCCTGTACAAATTGCTTCAGCCATTGCTTGGATTCTGTATATTTCTTTAACTGCATGCATAGTGTATTGTAAGCAGTGCTGCACCAGTAGCTTGGATTCTGTATACGGTTATTAACTGCATGCATAGTATATTGTACATAGTGCTGCAGCAGTAGTTTGGGGTCTGTATACTGTTGTTAACTGCAGGCACAGTATATTGTACACAGAGCTGCAGCAGTAGTTTGGATTCTGTATACTGTTGCCAAATGCATGCACAGTATATTGTATACAGTGCTGCAGCAGTAGCCTGGATTCTGTATACTGTTGGTAACTGCATGTATAGTATACTGTAAATAGTGCTGCAGCAGTAGCTTGGATTCTGTATACTGTTGTTACCTGCATATGTAGTATATTGTACATGGTGTTGCAGCACTAGCTTGGATTCTGTATACTGCTGTTACTCCATGCATAGTATATTGTAAGTAGTGCTGCAGCAGTAGCTTGGGTTCCCTATACTGCTATGAACTGCATGCATAGTATATTGTACATAGTGCTTCAGCAGTAGCTTGGGTTATGTATACTGAAAACTGCATGCATAGTATATTGTACATATCACTGCAGCAGTAGATTGGGTTCTGTATACTGTTATTAACTGCATGCACAGTATATTGAACATAGTGCTGCAGCAGTAGCTTGGGTTCTGTACCCTTCTGGCAATTGCATGCCTGGTATTTTGTACATAGTGCTGCAGGAGTAGCTTTGATTCTGTATACTGTTGTTACTGCATGCATAGTATAGTATACACAGTGCTCCAGCAGTAGCTTGCGTTCTGTATACTGTTGTTAATTGCATGCATAGTATATTGTAAGTAGTGCTGTAGCAGTAAATTGGGTTATCTACCCTGGTGTGAACTGCATGCATAGTATATTGTCCATAGTGCTATAGCAGTAGTTTTGGGTCTGTATACTGTTCTTAACTGCATGCACAGTATCATGTGCACAGATCTGCAGCAGTAGTTTGGATTCTGTATACTGCTGGTAATTGCATGCACACTATATTTTATACAGTGATGCAGCAGTAGCTTGGATCCTGTATACTGTTGGTAACTGCATGTATAGGTTATTGTACATAGTGCTGCAGCAGTAGCTTGGATTCTGTATACCATTGTTACCTGCATGTATAGTATATTGTACATAGTGCTGCAGCAGTAGCTTGGATTCTGTATATTGTTGTTAACTGCATGCATAGTATATTGTACATAGTGCTCCAGCAGTTGACTGAATTCTGAATGCTGTTGGTAACTGGATACACAGTGTACTGTACACATTTCTGCAGCAGTAGCTTGGATTCTGTATAATTTTTTAACTGCATGTGTAGTATATTCTACATAGTGCTGCAGCAGTAGTTTGGGGTCTCTATACTGTTGTACAGAGTGATGTAGCAATAGTTTGGATTCTGTATACTGTTGGTAACTGCATGTATAGTATATTGTACATAGTCCTGTAGCACTAGCTTGGATTTTGTATACTGTTGTTACTGCATGCATTGTATATTGTACATAGTGCTTCAGCAGTAGCTTGCATTCTGTATACTGTTGTTAACTGCATGCATAGTATATTGTAAGTAGTGCTGTAGCAGTAGCTTGGGATCTCTATACTGTTGTGAACATCATGCATAGTATATTGTACATAGTGCTGCAGCAGTAGCTTGGGTTCTGTATACTGATAACTGCATGCATAGTATATTGTAAGTAGTGCTGCAGCAGTAGATTGTGTTCGGTATACTGTTGTTAACTGCATGCACAGTATATTGAACATAGTGCTGCAGCAATAGCTTGGGTTCTGTATACTGTTAACTGCATGCACAGTATATTGTAAGTAGTGCAGCAGAAGTAGCATTGGTTCTGTTTACTGTCATTAACTGCATGCATTGTATATTGTACATCATGCTGCAGCAGTAGCTTGGATTCTGTACCCTGTTGGTAATTGCATGCCTGGTATATTGTACATAGAACCGCAGAAGTAGCTTGGATTCTGTATACTGCCGGCAACTGCATGCACAGTGTACTGCACACATTGCTGCAGCAGTAGCTTGGATTCTGTATACTGTTGTTAACTGCATGCATAGTATATTGTGCATAGTGTGGTAGTTGTAGCTTGGGTTCTATATACTGTTGTTAACTACATGCACTGTATATTCTACATACTGCTGCAGTAGTAACTTGGATTCTGAATACTGTTGGTAACTGAATGCATATTATACTGTAAGTAGTGCTGCAGTAGTAGCTTGGATTCTGTATACTGTTAACTGCATGCATTGTATAGTGTACAAGGTGCAGCAGCAGCAGCTTGGATTCTGTATATAGTTATTAACTGCATGCATAGTATATTGTACATAGTGCTGCAGCAGTAGTTTGGCGTCTGTATACTGTTGTTAAGTGCAGGCACAGTATATTGTACACAGAGCTGCAGCAGTAGTTTGGATTCTGTATACTGTTGGCAAATGCATGCACAGTATATTGTATACAGTGCTGCAGCATTAGCCTGGATTCTCTATACTGTTGGTAACTGCATGTATAGTATACCATACATAGCACTGCAGCATTAGTTTGGATTCTGTATACTGCTGTTACTGCATGCATAGTATATTGTACATAATGCTCCAGCAGTAGCTTGCATTCTGTATACTGTTGTTAACTGCATGCATAGTATATTGTAAGTAGTGCTGCAGCAGTAGCTTGGGTTCTCTATACTGCTATGAACTGCATGCATAGTATATTGTACATAGTGCTGCAGCAGTAGCTTGGGTTCTGTATACTGAAAACTGCATGAATAGTATGTTGTACATATCCCTGCAGCAGTAGCTTGGGTTCTGTATACTGTTGGTAACTGCATGTATAGTGTATTATACATAGTGCTGCAGCAGTAGCATGGATTCTGTATACACTTGTTACCTGCATGTATAGTATATTGTACATAGTGCTGTAGCACTATCTTGGATTCTGTATACTGTTGTTACTGCTTGCATAGTATATTGTACATAGTGCTCCAGCAGTAGCTTCCATTCTGTATACTTTTGTTAACTGCATGCATAGTATATTGTAAGTAGTGCTGTAGCAGTAGCTTGGGTTCTCTTTACTGTTGTGAACTGCATGCACAGTATAATGTACAAAGTGCTGCACCAGTAGCTTGGATTGTGTATACTGTTGTTAACTGCATACATAGTATATTGTACAGAGTGCTGCAGCAGTAGATTCGGTTCTGTACACAATTGTTAACTGCATGCATAGTATGTTGTACATAATGCTCCAGCAGTAGCTTGTATTCTGTATGCTGGTGTTACCTGCATGCATAGTATGTTGTACATAGTGCTCTAGCCATAGCTTGGATTCTGTATACTGATTTTAACTGCATACCTGATATATTGTACATAGTGCTCCAGCAGATGCATGGATTCTGTATACTGTTGGTAACTGCATGTACAGTGCACTGTACACATTGCTGCAGTAGTAGCTTGGATTCTGTATACTTTTGTTAACTGCTCGCATAGTGTATTGTACACAGTGATGCAACAGTAGTTGAATTCTGTATTCTTTTAATAACTGCATGCATAGTATATTGTACATTGTGCTGCGGCAGTAGTTTTGGGTCTGTATACTGTTCTTAACTGCATGCACAGTATATTGTGCACAGATCTGCAGCAGTAGTTTAGATTCTGTATACTGCTGGTAATTGCATGCACACTATATTTTATACAGTGATGCAGCAGTAGCTTGGATTCTGTATACCGTCATTACCTGCATGTATAGTATATTGTACATAGTGCTGCAGCAGTAGCTTGGATTCTGTATATTGTTGTTAACTGCAAGCATAGTATATTGTACATAGTGCTCCAGCAGTTGATTGAATTCTGAATGCTGTTGGTAACTGCATACACAGTGTACTGTACACATTGCTGCAGCAGTAGCATGGATTCTGTATAATTTTTTAACTGCATGTGTAGTATATTCTACATAGTGCTGCAGCAGTAGTTTGGGGTCTCTATACTGTTGTTAACTGCATGCACAGTATATTGTACAGAGAGCTGCAGCAGTAGATTGGATTCTGTATAATGTTGGTAACTGCATGCACAGTATATTGTATACAGTGCTGCAGCAGTAGCTTGGATTCTGTATACTGTTGGTAACTGCATGTCTAATGTATTATACATAGTGCTGCAGCAGTAGCTTGGATTCTGTATACTGTTGTTACCTGCATGTGTAGCATATTGTACATAGTGCTGTAGGACTAGCTTGGATTATGTATACTGTTGTTACTGCTTGCATAGTATATTGTACATAGTGCTCCAGCAGTAGCTTCCATTCTGTATACTGTTGTTAACTGCATGCATAGTATATTGTAAATAGTGCTGTAGCAGTAGCTTGGGTTCTCTATACTGTTGTGAACTGCATGCATAATATATTGTACATAGTGCTGCAGCAGTAGCTTGGGTTCTGTATACTGATAACTGCATGCATAGTATATTGTAAGTAGTGCTGCAGCAGTAGCTTGTGTTTGGTATACTGTTGTTAACTGCATGTACAGTATATTGAACATAGTGCTGCAGCAGTAGCTTTGGTTCTGTATACTGTTAACTGCATGCACAGTATATTGTAAGTAGGGCAGCAGAAGTAGCTTGGGTTCTGTATACTATCATTAACTGCATGCATAGTATATTGTACATAGTGCTGCAGCAGTACTTTGGATTTTGTACCCTGTTGGTAACTGCATGCCTGGTATATTGTACATAGAGCCGCAGGAGTAGCTTGGATTCTGTATACTTTTGGTAACTGCATGCACAGTCTACTGCACACATTGTTGCAGCAGTAGCTTGGATTCTGTATACTGTTGTTAACTGCATGCATAGTATATTGTGCATAGTGCTTTAGCAGTAGCTTCGGTTCTGTATACTGTTGTTAACTACATGCACAGTATATTTTACATACTGCTGTAGCAGTAGTTTGGATTCTGTATACTGGATTTAACTGCATGCATAGTGTACTGTACACAGTGCCTCAGCAGTAGCTTGGATTCTGTATATTGTTGTTAACTGCATGCCTGGTATATTGTACATAGTGCTGCAGCAGTAGCTTGGATTCTGTATACAGTTGTGACCTGCATACAAAGTATATTGTACATAGTGCTCCAGCAGTAGATTGGATTATGTATACTGTTGGTAACTGCATGCACAGTGTACTGTACACATTGCTGCAGCCATTGCTTGGATTCTGTATATTTTTTAACAGCATGCATAGTTTATTGTAAGCAGTGCTGCACCAGTAGCTTGGATTCTGTATATGGTTATTAACTGCATGCATAGTATATTGTACATAGTGCTGCAGCAGTAATTTTGGGTCTGTATACTGTTGTTAACTGTATGCACAGTATATTGTACACAGAGCTGCAGCAGGAGTTTGGGTTCTGTATACTGTTGGTAACTGCATGTATAGTATATTGTACATAGTCCTGTAGCACTAGCTTGGATTTTGTATACTGTTGTTACTGCATGCATTGTATATTGTAGATAGTGCTTCAGCAGTAGCTTGCATTCTGTATACTGTTGTTAACTGCATGCATAGTATATTGTAAGTAGTGCTGTAGCAGTAGCTTGGGATCTCTATACTGTTGTGAACATCATGCTTAGTATATTGTACATAGTGCTGCAGCAGTAGCTTGGGTTCTGTATACTGATAACTGCATGCATAGTATATTGTAAGTAGTGCTGCAGCAGTAGTTTGTGTTCGGTATACTGTTGTTAACTGCATGCACAGTATATTGAACATAGTGCTGCAGCAATAGCTTGGGTTCTGTATACTGTTAACTGCATGCACAGTATATTTTAAGTAGTGCAGCAGAAGTAGCATGGGTTCTGTTTACTGTCATTAACTGCATGCATTGTATATTGTACATCATGCTGCAGCAGTAGCTTGGATTCTGTACCCTGTTGGTAATTGCATGCCTGGTATATTGTACATAGAACCGCAGGAGTAGCTTGGATTCTGTATACTGCTGGTAACTGCATGCACAGTGTACTGCACACATTGCTGCAGCAGTAGCTTGGATTCTGTATACTGTTGTTAACTGCATGCATAGTATATTGTGCATATTGCGGTAGCTGTAGCTTGGGTTTTATATACTGTTAACTACATGCACTGTATATTCTACATACTGCTGGAGTAGTAACTTGGATTCTGAATACTGTTGGTAACTGAATGCATATTATACTGTAAGTAGTGCTGCAGTAGTAGCTTGGATTCTGTATACTGTTAACTGCATGCATTGTATAGTGTACAAGGTGCTGCAGCAGCAGCGTGGATTCTGTATACTGTTATTAACTGCATGCGTAGTATATTGTACATAGTGCTGCAGCAGTAGTTTGGGGTCTGTATACTGTTGTTAACTGCATGCACAGTATATTGTACAAAGAGCTGCAGCAGTAGTTTGGATTCTATATACTGTTGGTAACTGCATGCACAGTATATTGTATACAGTGCTGCAGCAGTAGCCTGGAGTCTGTATACTGTTGGTAACTGCATGTATAGTATACTGTACCCAGCGCTGCAGCAGTAGCTTGGATTATGTATACTGTTGTTACCTGCATGTGTAGTATATTGTACATAGTGTTGCAGCACTAGCTTGGATTATGTATACTGCTGTTACTGCATGCATAGTATACTGTACATAGTGCTCCAGCAGTAGCTTGCATTCTGTATACTGTTGTTAACTGCATGCATAGTATATTGTAAGTAGTGCTGTAGCAGTAGCTTGGGTTCTCTATACTGCTATGAACTGCATGCATAGTATATTGTACATAGTGCTGCAGCAGTAGCTTGGGTTCTGTATACTGATAACTGCATGCATAGTATATTCTACATATCACTGCAGCAGCAGCTTGGGTTCTGTATACTGTTGTTAACTGCACGCACAGTATATTGAACATAGTGCTGCAGCAGTAGCTTGGGCTCTGTACCCTGCTGGCAACTGCATGCTTGGTATATTGTACATAGTGCTGCAGGAGTAGCTTGGATTCTGTATACTGTTATTACTGCATGCATAGTATATTGTACACAGTGCTCCAGCAGTAGCTTGCATTCTTTATACTGTTGTTAATTGCATGCTGTAGCAGTAAATTGGGTTCTCTATCCTGGTGTGAACTGCATGCATAGTATATTGTCCATAGTGCTGTAGCTTGGGTTCTGTATACTGATAACTGCATGCATACTATATTGTACATAGTGCTGCGGCAGTAGCTTGGGTTCTATATACTGTTGTTAACTGCATGCACAGTATATTGAACATAGTGCTGCAGCAGTATCTTGGGTTCTGTATACTCTTAACTGCAAGCATAGTATAGTGTAAGTAGTCCAGCAGAAGTAGCTTGGGTTCTGTATACTGTCATTAACTGCATGCATAGTATGTTGTACATAGTGTTACAACAGTAGCTTGGATTCTGTAACCTGTTTGTAAATCCATGCCTGGAATATTGTACATAGAGCTGCAGGATTAGCTTGGATTCTGTATACTGTTGATAACTGCATGCACAGTGTACTGTACACATTGCTGCACCAGTAGCTTGGATTCTGTATACTGTTGGTAACTGCATGCATAGTATATTGTAAGTAGTGCTGTAGCAGTAGCTTGGGTTCTGTATACTGTTGTTAACTACATGCACGGTATATTCTACATACTGCTGCAGCAGTAGCTTGGATTCTGTTTACTGGTCTTAACTGCATGCATAGTATATTGTGCATAGTGCTGCAGCAGTAGCTTGGATTCTGTATACTCTTAACTGCAGGCATAGTATATTGTACATGGTGCTGCAGCAGTAGCTTGGATGCTGTAGACTGTTGTTAACTGCATGCACCCTATATTGTAAGTAGTGCAGCAGCAGTAGCTTAGATTTTGTATACTGGATTTAACTGCATATATAGTGTCCTTTACCCAGTGCTGGAGTAGTAGATTTGATTCTTTATACTGTTATTAATTGCATGCATAGTATATTCTACACAGTTCTGCAGCAGTAGCTTGGATTCTGTATACTGATGGAACTCCATGCATAGTATATTGTACATAGTGCTGCAGCAGTAGCTTGGGGTCCTTATATTGTTGGTAACTGCATGCACAGTATATTGTACAAAGTGCTGCAGCAGTAGCTTGGATTATGTATACTGTTAACTGCATACATAGTATATTGTACAGTGTGCTGCAGCTGTAGATTGGGTTCTGTACACAATTGTTAACTGCATGCATAGTATAATGTACATAGTATTCCAGCAGTAGCTTGGATTCTGTATACCTTTGTTACCTGCATGCATAGTATGTTGTACATAGTGCTCCAGCAGTAGCATGGATTTTGTATACTGTTGTTAACTGCATGCACAGTGTACTGTACAAATTGCTGCAGAAGTAACTTGGATTCTGTATACTTTTGTTAACTGTGTGCATAGTGTATTGTACACAGTGCTGCAACAGTAGCTTGGATTCTGTATACTGTTATTACTGCATGCATAGTATAGTGTACATAGTGCTCCAGCAGTAGCTTGCATTCTGTATTCTGTGGTTAAGTGCATGCATAGTATATTGTAAGTAGTGCTGTAGCAGTAAATTGGGTTCTCTATCCTGGTGTTTCCTGCATGCTTAGTATATTGCACCTAGTGCTGTAGCAGTAGCTTGGGTTCTGTATACTGATAACTGCATGCATATTATATTGTACATAGTGCTGCAGCAGTAGCTTGGGTTCTGTATACTGTTGTTTACTGCATGCACAGTATATTGAACATAGTGCTGCAGCAGTAGCTTGGGTTCTGTATACTCTTAACTGCATGCATAGCATATTGTAAGTAGTCCAGCAGAAGTAACTTGGGTTCTGTATATTATCATTAACTGCATGCATAGTATGTTGTGCATAGTGTTGCAGCAGTAGCTTGGATTCTGTACCCTGTTGGTAAATGCATGCCTGGTATACTGTACATAGAGCTGCAGGAGTAGCTTGGATTCTGTATACTGTTGGTAACTGCATGCACAGTGTACCATACACATTGCTGCAGCAGTAGCTTGAAATTTGTATACTGTTTTTAACTTCATGCATAGTATATTGTACATAGTGCTGTAGCAGTAGCTTGGGTTCTCTATACTGTTGTTAACTACATGCATAGTATATTATACATACTGCTGCACCAGTAGCTTGGCTTCTGTATACTGTTGGTAACTGCATGCATAGTATATTGTAAGTAGTGCTGCAGCAGTAGCTTGGATTCTGTATTCTATTAACTGCATGCATTGTATATATATATATCTATATATATATATATATATATATATATATATATATATATATATATATACTGCTGCACCAGTAGCTTGGCTTCTGTATACTGTTGGTAACTGCATGCATAGTATATTGTAAGTAGTGCTGCAGCAGTAGCTTGGATTCTGTATACTATTAACTGCATGCATTGTATATTGTACACGGTGCTGCAGCAGTAGCTTGGATTCTGTAGACTGTTGTTAACTGCATGCATAGTATATTGTAAGTAGTGCTGCAGCAGTAGTTTGGATGCTGTATACTGTTGTTAACTGCATGCACAGAATATTCTACATACTGCTGCAGCAGTAGCTTGGATTATGTACACTGGATTTAACTGCATGCATAGTGTACTGTACACAGTGCTGCAGCAGTAACTTGTATTCTGTATACTGTTATTAACTGCATGCATAGTATATTGTATATGGTGCTGCAGCAGTAGTTTGGGTTCTGTATACTGTTGTTAACTGCATGCACAGTATATTGTTCACAGTGCTGCAGAGTAGCTTGGATTCTATATCCTGATGGTAACTGCATGCATAGTATATTGTAAGTAGTGCTGTAGCACTAGCTTGGATTCTGTATACTGTTGTTACTGCATGCATAGTATATTGTACATAGTGCTCCAGCAGTAGCTTGCATTCTGTATACTGTTGTTAATTGCATGCATAGTATATTGTAAGTAATGCTGTAGCAGTAGCTTGGGTTCTCTATACTGTTGTGAACTGCATGCATAGTATATTGTACATAGTCCTGCAGCAGTAGCTTGGGTTCTGTATACTGATAACTGCATGCATAGTATATTGTAAGAAGTGCTGCAGCAGTAGATTGTGTTCGCTATACTGTTGTTAACTGCATTCACAGTATATTGAACATAGTGCTGCAGCAGTAGCTTGGGTTCTGTATACTGTTAACAGCATGCACAGTATATTGTTCACAGTGCTGCAGAGTAGCTTGGATTCTGTATACTGATGGCAACTACATGCATAGTATATTTTACATAGTGTTGAAGCAGTAGCTTGGGTTCTTTATACTGTTAAAATCCAAAAAACTAAGTCGGACTGCCACGAGCTGTAGTAAAGTATTTAATATGAGTACAAAGAATAAAGAATAAAGAAGTTATACTGTTGATAACTGCATGCACAGTATATTGTGCAAAGTGCTGCAGCAGCAGCTTGGATTATGTATACTGTTGTTAACTGCATACATTGTATAGTGTACATAGTGCTGCAGCAGTAGCTTGGATTATGTATACTGTTGTTAACTGCATGCATTGTATAGTGTACAGAGTGCTGCAGCAGTAGATTGGGTTCTGTACACAATTGTTAACTGCATGCCTAGTATATTGTACATAATGCTCCAGCAGTAGCTTGGATTCTGTATGCGTGTGTTACCTGCATGCATAGTATATTGTACATAGTGCTCCAGCCGAAGCTTGGATTCTGCATACTGTTTTAACTGCATACCTGGTACATTGTACATAGTGCTCCAGCAGAAGCATGGATTCTGTATACTGTTGGTAACTGCATGCAGCATGTACTGTACACATTGCTGCAGCAGTAGCTTGGATTCTGTATACTTTTGTTAACTGCTTGCATAGTGTATTGTACACAGTGCTGCAACAGTAGCTTGAATTCTGTATTCTTTTAATAACTGCATGCATAGTATATTGTACATAGTGCTGCAACAGTAGTTTTGGGTCTGTATACTGTTCTTAATTGCATGCACAGTATATTGTGCACAGAGCTGCAGCAGTAGTTAGGATTCTGTATACTGCTGGTAATTGCATGCACACTATATTTTATACAGTGCTGCAGCAGTAGCTTGGATTCTGTATACTGTTGGTAACTGCATGTATAGGTTATTGTACATAGGGCTGCAGCAGTAGCTTGCATTCTGTATACCGTTGTTGTCTGCATGTATAGTACATTGTACATAGTTCTGCATCAGTAGTTTGGATTCTGTATATTGTTAACTGCATGCCTGGTCTATTGTACATAGTGCTGCAGCAGTAGCTTGGATTCTGTATACAGTTGTTACCTGCATGCATAGTATATTGTACATAGTGCTCCAGCAGTAGATCGGATTCTGTATACTGTTGGTAACTGCATACACAGTGTCCTGTACACATTGCTACAGCCATTGCTTGGATTCTGTATAATTTTTTAACTGCATGCATAGTGTATTGTAAGCAGTGCTGCACCAGTAGCTTGGAATCTGTATATAGTTATTGACTGCATGCATAGTATATTGTACATAGTGCTGCAGCAGTAGTTTGGATTCTGTATAATGCTGGTAACTGCATGAACAGTATATTGTATACAGTGCTGCAGCAGTAGCTTGGATTCTGTATACTGTTGGTAACTGCATGCATAGAATATTGTACATAGTGCTGTAGCACTAGCTTGGATTCTGTATACTGTTGTTACTGCATGCACATTATATTTTACATAGTGCTCCAGCAGTAACTTGCATTCTGTATACTGTTGTTAACCGCATGCATTGTATATTATAAGAAGTGCTGTAGCAGTAGCTTGGGTTCTCTATACTGTTGTGAACTGCATGCATAGTATATTGTAGATAGTGCTGCAGCAGTAGCTTGGGTTCTGTATACTGATAACTGCATGCATAGTATATTGTAAGTAGTGCTGCAGCAGTAGCTTGTGTTCGGTATACTGTTGTTAACTGCATGCACAGTATATTGAACATAGTGCTGCAGCAGTAGCATGGGTTCTGTATACTGTTAACGTAACGTAACATAATGGCACATCTCTCTACCTCTAATACAATTGACATTGATATTACAGAGGAAACTACGGAAGACCAATTTATTGAGGCACCAAGACGTAGCAACAGAATCCGGGCTAACAATAAAAACAACTTTGAAAAGTATCAACAAAGAACTGAGGACAATAACAACCCAAATAACACTCAAAACAAGGGGAATTTTTTAGGAGCATGCAACACCCGGTACCAGAGGAACAAGAACAAGAACTGGAACAACTATCGGAAATAACTGAATTAAATGTCAATAATGCTTTAACTGTTGAAGGGTGTAAATTGAGAGTGGAAACCAACTTGCAAGGCGACTTTAAAATTTATAACTTTTCTAGTGTTGAACTAGAACCATCATTGATTGAACTTTTATCTTTTGGTAACACTTTTGTACCCAGTAAACATTGTAACCTAGCAAAAACTATAATTGATTTGAAATGCTATGTGAGGAAACTTAATCTGAACCTTTTGTTCAGTAATACGGTTTTTACAGCTCCAGAAACTCTAAAACCCACTAGCACATTTAATCCCCCTCTACACCCCGTGCTCCTTTTATTTGAAAATATCTGTGAACTGGACATCAGACATCTTAATCAAATGTCCGATTTTTGTAACAAACAGGCGAAGCCAAATATATCTAGAGAACAGTTAGCTGCCTTTAACAACTTATGCCTCTCACCAGTGAGGGTAATAAAGCCAGAAAAAGGTGGCGGCTTAGTCATTTCCGATATTTCTGACTATACCATGAAAATGATGTCAGTGTTACAAAGCCCAGCTTACACTCTATCTTCATTAAATGAAATGAATGTATCTCATTCCAGAATTAGAGGATACTTTAGCGACCTTTTTATAGGAGCTAAAATTGATTTTGATACTTACAATTATATTGATATCTCTTTTCCTAAGACTCCTATCATCTTCGGTATCCCTAAGATACATAAAGATCTTAATAGCCCACCTATGCGAGCCCTTATTGATGGCCGTGGGTCTATGACATACCCCTGTGCACAATTGGTTGACAATACCCTTTCTAAATACTTAAAGTATATCCCGGAAATATGTAAGGATTCTTGGTCATTTCTTAGTAACATCAATAATCTTGATTTCGATGCCTCTTACAATTTTCTTACAGTTGATGTGGTTGATTTATATACCTCTATACCACACACCGAGGCTGTAGAATGGATAACATTGATTCTGAAAGAGTTAAACGCCACCCAAAGAGAAATTGATGTTGTTTCTGAGTTACTAGACATTATTTTAACATCTAATTTCTTCATTTTTAATAAAGAATATTACTTACAGAAACAAGGAATAGCAATGGGTTCACCATGTGGCACCAGTGTTGCAAATTTATTTGTAGCATATTGGGAGAAACATCACAGCTTTAACAACCCAGATATGCCACATATTAAATACTACACCAGATTCCTCGATGATATCTTTATTCTTCTCCATGGGAATGCAAGTGAGGCCTCTGACCTGATCGATTTCTTTAATTCTACTACCAATATTTTCAAATTTACTTACCATTATTCTACTTTAGAAATAGACTATCTGGATGTTAAATTGAATAAGGACATCAGAAAAGGTCTGTATTTTTCATCAATTTTTAGAAAACCAACCTATTGTAATTCCTTTCTCCACTTTACAAGTTCTCATCCGTTTAAACAAAAACAGTCAATAGTCAAAGGGCAACTCATCAGAGTAGCAAGGATGTGTACCCTTGACATAACTTTTTCTGCAGAATGCCAACTCTTGAGGGATATGTTTATTAATCGAAGTTACCCTCCAGCACTCATTGATGAGATAATTCAAGAAGTTGAGCTAAAACGGACAAATGGAACTTAGCTAAAGATACTTATAACATCATAGGGGACTCTATTAGTCCCTCTACTGACAATCCTACCACAAACACTACAGAAAACCAGAGTTGGTTAAACATCGAACTGGCTAAACAATTTACCACCAGTTTTATAACTGCTTTTAATACCAACTCTAACCAGATCAGGTCAATAGTTTTTAAAAAAATGGTGTTTTATTAGGAGTAACTTGCAATTATCAGAAAAACTAGGAGTTAACCCTCTTATAGTATACAAGAAAGGTAATAACCTTAAAATGTTGCTAGAAAGAAATAAAGAAACTGATATTACCTCAAGACAAAAGGGGGCATTTTTATGAGTGGTCTATGTAAATGTTGCAAATATTTGAAAACAGCAAATTCTTTTACTATTAGGAATAAAAAATATTACATCAATTATAAATTTAACTGTGAGACCAAATCTATAATTTACTTAGCTATATGTGATTGCTGTTCAGCCTTTTACATAGGGAAAACAGATCGTAAGCTACGTGAAAGGCTTTATGAACACATCTACGCTATCAAGAAAAACAAAAGCGATAATGCCTTGGCAAAACACATCATTAATAATCCTGGCCATAGCTTCCACTTTTTAGCCATAGATCATGTCCCTTTCACTATTGGAGGTGGTCCATTCTCATTATTATTGGAAGCATGCGAGTTAGAATGGCAATTAACATTAGATGCGTTTAGTGCACCAGGCTTAAATGAAAACTGCAACATTACTTGTATATTGAAATTAAGGAGCACCCTGAGGTAAAATTAACTAAAGAACACACACGTTTTAAACGTTATCTATGTCTATAACTATAATGGACATAACACAATATAAAGTAGTAAACACCTACATTTGACTGGGTAAGCTATCTATTTTTTGATAAAATATGTTTTTTATTATTTTTTATATACAAAATGTTTTTAATATACAATGTATAACCACGGTAACACCTCCCAAGCCAAGGAACCAAATGCTGCTTTTAACGTTCTTTATTTAAGACAACACGTTTTCGCCCCTGCTATGCAGTAAGCTTCATCAGAAACATACAAAAAAGGATACAACACATTTTTATATAGTGCTGGAATGATGTCATTTCCTTTCAACGCAATGAATTTAGTAAACCAAGAGGGCAAATAACCTTCTAAAAACAGATGGAGACGTCCTTAACAGGTTAACTGTTTTAAAACAAGTACTATAATATTATATTCAAATATCATAAGCATATATTAAAAAACATAAAAAAATACTTGTATATTAAAAAACATATTTAAATATATACCACTACCTCTGATAGCTTCTATATCTAAGTACTGAGGAGATATTGCAAGACTCATTTAGGCCAGGGTAAGAGTAAGCATCCACCCCAATTTGCCACTCTAATTCCCTGGTCTCTAAATAAAGTGACAAAGGACCACTTCTAGGACCTAGTTTAACATACTCGATGCCCATAAATTCAAAACTATGTCCTATATTATGGACAATGTGTTTGGATAAAGCATTATCCATTTTTTTTGTTCTTTATTGCATAGAGGTGTTGGTAAATCCGATCCGTAAATCTACGGTCGGTTTTCCCTATGTAAAAGCAGGGACAGCAAACACAAAAGGCAGCATAAACAATTGACTTCGTGTTACAGTTAATTTTGGAATGAATGTTATATTTCTTTTTCCTAATAGTAAATGAGTTACCAGTTCTCAAGTATTTACATCTGTTACAAGAGCCACAAGGAGAGTTACCCACTTGCCTAGGTGCTAACGTGGGAGAAGTGGACCTTTGCAGCAGTTCCTTTAAATTTTTCCCTCTTTTATAAACAATAGAAGGGGATGGACCCAATTTCTGAAGTAACACTGAACTATTATGAATAAAGTACCAGTTTTTTTTGATGATGGCCCAAATAGTACCAATCTCTTTACAAAAAGTAATCACGAGGCTGGTACAAAAATCAATTGGTGTTTGGGGCAAGGAAACACTGATGTTATTAAAACTAAAAGTTTCTGAAGCACCCATAATTGTCATGTCAGATATCATAGTTGACTCTCGGGTGTTAAAAATTAACAAAGGTTTATAAAAACCAAGAGATCTTTTCATGGTCACCTCGTCGATAAGTTCATCAATTAAAATGTGCGGGTAGCCCCTGTTAACAAACAAATCTCTCAAGAAACCACACTCGATTTCAAATAGTTCTAAAGTACTACACATATGCACAGCCCTGACCAACTGACCTTTAACAATAGATCTTTTCTGTTTTGGGGGGTTGTTACTGGAGTAATGGAGAAAGCTATTGCAGTAAGTAGACTTTCTATATATACAAGATGAATAACAATTGTTAGAAACATCCTTCATTAATTTGACATCCAAATAATCAATTTCAATAGAAGAGAATACAATGTATAACAATTTTTCCAAGTAGATTGACATTCCGTTGGAGTTCTTATATTAATCCTTTTGCTTGTATGAAATTGGGATTTAGTAAAGTTAATGAAGTACAATATATTAATTTATATTAGAAATGAATGCCATTTTAAACATATAGACTTTCAGAATGAATTGTTTTTAACTTTCAAATACAATATCGCTGATATGAGCATATGTTTTATATGTAATCCATTGTTTTAGACATAATAATGCTATTGTATGGGAATGTATCTGTGCAAATTTAAGTGATGTGGTGCAATGTATCCACGTCACATAAAGATTCAAATACCTGGCATTTCCTGCTTGTCAGTTTCTCTGATGAAGCTACTGTTGAACAGTAGCGAAAACGTATGCTGTTTTTTAAGAAAGAAATAAACCTGCATTTAGAACATTATTACTTCAACTCGTACTTCCTTGGCTTTTTGTGGATTTACCTGGCAATTTTGGTTGACCTCATTTGTTTTTTCAATATACTGTACATAGTGCTGCAGCAGTTGCTTGGATTTTGTGTACTATTGTTATCTGCATGTATAGTATATTGTACATAGTGCTGCAGTGGTAGCTTTGATTCTGTATACTGCTGTTACCTGCATGCATAGTATATTGTACATAGTGCTGCAGCAGTAGCTTGGGTTCTGTTTGCTGTTGTTACCTGCATGCACAGTGTATTGTCCTTAGTGTTGTGGAAGTAGCTTGGGGTCTGTATAATGTTCTTTACTGCATGCATAGTATATTGTACACAGTGCTGCAGCAGTAGCTTGGATTGTGTAGACTGTTGTTAACTGCATGCATAGTATATTGTAAGTAGTGCTGTAGCAGTAGCTTGGGTTTTGTATACTGTTAACTGCTTGACTGGTATATTGTACATAGTGCTGCAGCAGTAGCTTGGATTTTGCATACTGTTGTTACCTGCATGCATAGTATATTGTACATAGTGCTCCAGCAGTAGATTGGATTATGTATACTATTGTTAACTGCATGCACAGTGTACTGTACACATTGCTGCAGCAGTAGCTTGGAATCTGTATACTTTTGTTAACTGCATGCATACTGTATTGTAAACAGTGCTCCAGCAGTAGCTTGCATTCTGTATACTGTTGTTAACTACATGCATAGTATAATGTAAGTAGTGCTGTAGCAAGAGCTTAGGTTCTGTATACTGTTGTGAACTGCATGCATAGTGTATTGTACATAGTGCTGCAGCAGTTGCTTGGGTTCTGTATACTGATAACCGCATGCATAGTATATTGTACACAGTGCTGCAACAGCAGTTTGGGGTTTGTATACTGTTGTTAACTGCATGCACAGCATATTGGACACAGTCCTGCAGCAGTAGCTTGGATTATGTATACGGCTGGTAACTGCATGCATAGTATATTGTACACAGTGCTGCAGCAGTAGCTTGGAATCTGTATACTGTTGTTAACTGCATGTCTGGTACATTGTACATAGTGCTGCGGCAGTAGCTTTGATTCTGTGTACTGTTATTACCTGCATGTATAGTATATTGTACATAGTGCTGCAGCAGTAGCTTGGATTCTGTATACTGCTGTTACCTGCATGCATAGCATATTGTACATAGTGCTCCAGCAGTACTTGGATTCTGTATACTGTTGTTAACTGTATGCATAGTATAATGTAAGTAGTGCGGAAGCAATAGCTTTGGTCCAGTATACTGTTGTGAACTGCATGCATAGTATATTGTACATAGTGCTTCAGCAGTAGCTTGGGTTCTGTATGCTGTTAACTGCATGCACAGTATATTGCACACAGTGCTGCTGCAGTAGCCTGGGTTCTGTATACTGTTAACTGCATGCACACTATATTGTACATAGTGCTGCAGCAGTAGCTTGGGTTCTGTATACTGTTAATTGCATGCGTAGTATATTGTAAATAGTGCTGCATCAGTAGCTTGGGTTCTGTATACTGTCATTATCCATGTGCACAGTATATTGTACATAGTGCTGCAGCAGTAGCTTGGATTCTGTACCCTGCTGGTAACTGCATGCCTGGTATATTGTACATAATGCTGGAAGTGTATCTTGGATTCTGTACCGTGTTTGGTAACTGGATGACTGGTATATTTTACATAGTTCTGCAGGAGTTGCTTGGATTCTGTATACTGTTTTTAACTTCATGCATAGTATATTGAACATAGTGTGGTAGCAGTAGCTTGGGTTCTGTATACTGTTGTTTACTGCATGTATAGTATATTGTACATAGTGCTGCAGCAGTTGCATGGATTCTGTATATTGTTGTTAATTGCATGAACAGTATATTGTATATAGTGCTGCAGGAGTAGCTTTGATTCTGTATACTGTTGGTAACTGCATGCACAGTGTACTGTGCACATTGCTGCAGCAGTAGCTTGGATTCTATATACTGTTGGCAACTGCATGCCCAGTATATTGTAAATACTGCTGCAACAGTAGCTTGGGTTCTATATACTGTTAACTGCATGCATTGTATATTGAACACAGTGCTGCAGCAGTAGCTTGGATTCTGTACCCTGTTGGTAACTGCATGCCTGGTATATTGTACATAATGCTGAAGGAGTAGCTTGGATTCTGTACCCGGTTGGTAACTGCCTGCCTGGTATATTGTACTTAGAGCTGCAGGAGTAGCTTGGATTATGTACCCTTTTGGTAACTGCATGCCTGGTATATTGTACATAGTGCTGCAGGATTAGCTTGGATTCTGTATACTGTTGCAAACTGCATGCACAGCGTACTGTACACAATGCTAAGGCAGTAGCTTGGATTCTGCATACTGTTGTTAACTGCATGCATAGCATTTTGTACAAAGTGCTGCAGCAGTTAGATGGATTCTGTATACTGTTTTTAATTGCATGAATAGTATATTGTACATAGTGCTGCAGGAGTATCTTGGATTCTGTACCCTGTTGGTAACTGTGTGCCTTGTATATTGTACATATTGCTGCAGGTGTAGCTTTGATTCTGTATACTGTTGGTAACTGCATGCACAGTGTACTGTGCACATTGCTGCAGCAGTAGCTGGGATTCTGTATACTGTTGGCAACTGCATGCACAGTATATTGTACATACTGCTGCAGCAGTAGCTTGGGTTCTGTATACTGTTAACTGCATGCATTGTATATTGTACACAGTGCTATAGCAGTGGCTTGGATTCTGTACCCTGTTGGTAACTGCATGCCTGGTATATTGTACATAGTGCTGAAGCAGTAGCTTGGATTCTGTACCCTGTTGATAACTGCCTGCATCATATATTGTGCATAATACTGCAAGAGTAGCTTGGATTCTGTACCCTGTTGGTAACTCCATGACTGGTATATTTTACATAGTTCTGCAGGAGTTGCTTGGATTCAGTATACTGTTGGTAACTGCATGCACAGTGTACTGTACACATTGCTGCAGCAGTGGTGTGGATTCTGTATACTGTTTTTAACTTCATGCATAGTATATTGTACATAGTGTGTTAGCAGTAGCTTGAGTTCAGTATATTGTTGTTTACTGCATGCATAGTATATTGTACATAGTGCTCCAGCAGTAGCTTGGACTATGTATACTATTGCTAACTGCATGCACAGTGTACTGCACACAGTGCTGCAGAAGTAGTTTGGAATCTGTATACTTTTGTTAACTGCATGGAGAGTGTATTGTAAACAGCGCTGCAGGAGTAGCTTGGATTCTGTATACAGTTATTAACTGCAACATAATATATTGTACATAGTACTGCAGCAGTAGTTTGGAGTGTGTATACTGTTGGTAACTGCATGCACAGTATATTGTACACAGTGCTGCAGCAGTAGCTTGGATTCTATATACTGTTGGTAACTGCATGCACAGTATATTGTATACAGTGCTGCTGCAGTGGCTTGGATTCTGTATACTGTTTGTAACTGCATGCATAGTATATTGTAAATAATGCTGCCGCAGTAGCTTGGATTCTGTATACTGTTGCTAACAGCATGCCTGGTATATTGTACACAGTGCTGCAGCAGTAGCTTGGATTATGTGTACTGTTGTTATTTGCATGCATAGTATATTGTACATAGTGCTCTAGCAGTAGCTTGCATTCTGTATACTGTTATTAACTGCATGCATAGTATAATGTAAGTAGTGCTGTAGCAAGAGCTTACGTTCTGAATACTGTTGTGAACTGCATGCATAGTATATTGTACATAATGCTGCAGCTATAGCTTGGATTCTGTATATAGTTGTAACCAGCATGTCTAGTATATTGTACATAGTGCTCCCCAGTAGCTTGGATTATGTGTATTGTTGGTAACTGCATGCACAGTGTACTGTACACATAGCTTCAGCAGACGTTTGGATTCTGCATACTGCTGGTAACTGCATGCATACTTTATTGTACATAGTGCTGCAGCAGTAGCTTGAAATCTGTATACTGTTTTTATCTGCATGCCTAGAATATTGTACATAGTGCTGTGGCAGTAGCTTGGATTCTGTGCACTGTTGTTACCTGCATTTATAGTATATTGTACATAGTGTTGCAGCAGTAGCTTGGGTTCTATATACTTTTAACTGCATGCACAGTATATTGCACATAGTGCTGCAGCAGTAGCTTGGGTTCTGTATACTGTTGTTAATTCCATGCACGCTATATTATACATAGTGCTGCAGCAGTAGCTTGGGTTCTCTATACTGTTAACTGCATGCATAGTATATTGTAAGTAGTGCTGCAGCAGTAGCTTGGGTTCTGTGTACTGTCGTTAACCGCATGCATAGTATATTGCACATAGTGCTGCAGCAGTAGCTTGGATTCTGTACCCTGTTTGTAATGCATGCCTGGTATATTGTACATAGTGCTGAAAGATTAGCTTGGATTCTGTACCCTGTGGGTAACTGCATGCTTGGAATATTGTAGATAGTTCTGCAGAAGTTGCTTGGATTCTGTATACTGTTGGTAAGTGCATGCACAGTGTACTGTACACATTGCTGCAGCAGTGGCTTGGAGTCTGTATACTGTTTTTAGCTTCATGCATAGCATATTTTACATAGTGTGGTAGCAGTAGCTTGGGTTCTGTATTTTGTTGTTTACTGCATGCGTAGTATATTGTACATGGTGCTGCAGCAGTAGCTTGGATTCTTTAGACTGTTGTTAACTGCATGCATTGTATGTTTTAAGTAGTGCTGCAGCAGTAGCTTGGGTTCTGTATACTGTTGTTAACTGCATGACTGATATATTGTGCATAGTGCTGCCAGAGTAGTGTGGACTCTGTACAGTGTTGGTAACTGCATGCCTGGTATATTGTACATAGTGCTGCAGGATTAGCTTGGATTCTGTATACTGTTACTAACTACATGCACAGTGTACTGTACTCAATGCTAGAGCAGTAGCTTGGATTCTGTATGCTGTTGTTAATTGCATGGATAGTATATTGTACAAAGTGCTGCAGCAGTAGCTTGGATTCTGCATACTGTTATTAAATGCATGCATAGTATATTGTACATAGTGCTGCAGCAGTAGCTTGGATTCCATATACTGTTGTTAATTGCATGCATAGTATGTTGTACATAGTGCTGCAGGAGTAGCTTGGATTCTGTATACTGTTGGTAACTGCATGCACAGTATATTGTATACAGTGCTGCTGCAGTAGCTTGGATTCTGTATACTGTTGGTAACTGCATGCATAGTATATTGTAAATAATGCTGCCACAGTAGCTTGGATTCTGTATACTGTTGCTAACAGCATGCCTGGTATATTGTACATAGTTCTGCAGCAGTAGCTTGGATTATGTGTACTGTTGTTATTTGCATGCATAGTATATTGTACATAGTGCTCCAGCAGTAGCTTGCATTCTGTATACTGTTATTAACTGCATGCATAGTATAATGTAAGTAGTGCTGTAGCAAGAGCTTTGGTTCTGTATACTGTTGTGAACTGCATGCATAGTATATTGCACATAATGCTGCAGCTATGGCTTGGATTCTGTATATAGTTGTTGCCAGCATGTGTAGTATATTGTACATAGTGCTCCCCAGTAGCTTGGAGTATGTGTATTGTTGGTAGCTGCATGCACAGTGTACTGTACACATAGCTTCAGCAGAAGTTTGGATTCTGCATACTGCTGATAACTGCATGCATACTTTATTGTACATAGTGCTGCAGCAGTAGCTTGAAATCTGTATACTGTTGTTATCTGCATGCCTAGAATATTGTACATAGTGCTGCGGCAGTAGCTTGGATTCTGTGCACTGTTGTTACCTGCATTTATAGTATATTGTACATAGTGCTGCAGCAGTAGCTTGGATTCTGTATACTGCTGTTACCTGCATGCATAGTATATTGTACATAGTGCACCAGTAGAAGCTTGGATTGTGTATACTGTTGTTAACTGCATGCATAGTATATTGTAATTAGTGATGCAGCAGTAGCTTGGGTTCTGTATACTGCTGTGAACTGCATGCACAGTATATTGCACATAGTGCTGCAGCAGTAGCTTGGGTTCTGTATACTGTTGTTAATTGCATGCATGCTATATTGTACATAGTGCTGCAGCAGTAGCTTGGGTTCTCTATACTGTTAACTGCATGCGTAGTATATTGTAAGTAGTGCTGCAGCAGTAGCTTGGGTTCTGTGTACTGTCGTTAACCGCATGCATAGTATATTGCACATAGTGCTGCAGCAGTAGCTTGGATTCTGTACCCTGTTTGTAATGCATGCCTGGTATATTGTACATAGTTCTGAAAGATTAGCTTGGATTCTGTACCCTGTGGGTAACTGCATGCTTGGTATATTGTAGATAGTTCTGCAGAAGTTGCTTGGATTCTGTATACTGTTGGTAAGTGCATGCACAGTATACTGTACACATTGCTGCAGCAGTGGCTTGGAGTCTGTATACTGTTTTTAACTTCATGCATAGCATATTTTACATAGTGTGGTAGCAGTAGCCTGGGTTCTGTATTTTGTTGTTTACTGCATGCGTAGTATATTGTACATGGTGCTGCAGCAGTAGCTTGGATTCTTTAGACTGTTGTTAACTGCATGCATTGCATGTTTTAAGTAGTGCTGCAGCAGTAGCTTGGGTTCTGTATACTGTTGTTAACTGCATGACTGATATATTGTGCATAGTGCTGCCAGAGTAGTGTGGACTCTGTACAGTGTTGGTAACTGCATGCCTTGTATATTGTACATAGTGCTGCAGGATTAGCTTGGATTCTGTATACTGTTGCTAACTACATGCACAGTGTACTGTACTCAATGCTAGAGCAGTAGCTTGGATTCTGTATGCTGTTGTTAATTGCATGGATAGTATATTGTACAAAGTGCTGCAGCAGTAGCTTGGATTCTGCATACTGTTATTAACTGCATGCATAGTATATTGTACATAGTGCTGCAGCAGTAGCTTGGATTCCGTATACTGTTGTTAATTGCATGCATAGTATGTTGTACATAGTGCTGCAGGAGTAGCTTGGATTCTGTATACTGTTGGTAACTGCATGCACAGTATATTGTATACAGTGCTGCTGTAGTAGCTTGGATTCTATATACTGTTGGTAACTGCATGCATAGTATATTGTAAATAATGCTGCCGCAGTAGCTTGGATTCTGTATACTGTTGCTAACAGCATGCCTGGTATATTGTACATAGTTCTGCAGCAGTAGCTTGGATTATGTGTACTGTTATTATTTGCATGCATAGTATATTGTACATAGTGCTCCAGCAGTAGCTTGCATTCTGTATACTGTTATTAACTGCATGCATAGTATAATGTAAGTAGTGCTGTAGCAAGAGCTTGGGTTCTGTATACTGTTGTGAACTGCATGCATAGTATATTGTACATAATGCTGCAGCTATAGCTTGGATTCTGTATATAGTTGTTGCCAGCATGTGTAGTATATTGTACATAGTGCTCCCCAGTAGCTTGGATTATGTGTATTGTTGGTAGCTGCATGCACAGTGTACTGTACACATAGCTTCAGCAGAAGTTTGGATTCTGCATACTGCTGGTAACTGCATGCATACTTTATTGTACATAGTGCTGCAGCAGTAGCTTGAAATCTGTATACTGTTGTTATCTGCATGCCTAGAATATTGTACATAGTGCTGCGGCAGTAGCTTGGATTCTGTGCACTGTTGTTACCTGCATTTATAGTATATTGTACATAGTGCTGCAGCAGTAGCTTGGATTCTGTATACTGCTGTTACCTGCATGCATAGTATATTGTACATAGTGCACCAGCAGAAGCTTGGATTGTGTATACTGTTGTTAACTGCATGCATAGTATATTGTAATTAGTGATGCAGCAGTAGCTTGGGTTCTGTATACTGCTGTGAACTGCATGCATAGTATATTGTACATAGTGCTGCAGCAGTAGCTTGGGTTCTATATACTTTTAACTGCATGCACAGTATATTGCACATAGTGCTGCAGCAGTAGCTTGGGTTCTGTATACTGTTGTTAATTGCATGCACGCTATATTGTACATAGTGCTGCAGCAGTAGCTTGGGTTCTCTATACTGTTAACTGCATGCATAGTATATTGTAAGTAGTGCTGCAGCAGTAGCTTGGGTTCTGTGTACTGTCGTTAACCGCATGCATAGTATATTGCACATAGTGCTGCAGCAGTAGCTTGGATTCTGTACCCTGTTTGTAATGCATGCCTGGTATATTGTACATAGTGCTGAAAGATTAGCTTGGATTCTGTACCCTGTGGGTAACTGCATGCTTGGTATATTGTAGATAGTTCTGCAGAAGTTGCTTGGATTCTGTATACTGTTGGTAAGTGCATGCACAGTGTACTCTACACATTGCTGCAGCAGTGGCTTGGAGTCTGTATACTGTTTTTAACTTCATGCATAACATATTTTACATAGCGTGGTAGCAGTAGCTTGGGTTCGGTATTTTGTTGTTTACTGCATGCGTAGTATATTGTACATGGTGCTGCATCAGTAGCTTGGATTCTTTAGACTGTTGTTAACTGCATGCATTGCATGTTTTAAGTAGTGCTGCAGCAGTAGCTTGGGTTCTGTATACTGTTGTTAACTGCATGACTGATATATTGTGCATAGTGCTGCCAGAGTAGTGTGGACTCTGTACAGTGTTGGTAACTGCATGCCTGGTATATTGTACATAGTGCTGCAGGATTAGCCTGGATTCTGTATACTGTTGCTAACTACATGCACAGTGTACTGTACTCAATGCTAGAGCAGTAGCTTGGATTCTGTATGCTGTTGTTAATTGCATGGATAGTATATTGTACAAAGTGCTGCAGCAGTAGCTTGGATTCTGCATACTGTTATTAACTGCATGCATAGTATATTGTACATAGTGCTGCAGCAGTAGCTTGGATTCCGTATACTGTTGTTAATTGCATGCATAGTATGTTGTACATAGTGCTGCAGGAGTAGCTTGGATTCTGTACCCTGTTGGTAACTGCATGTCTCGTATATTGTACATTGTGCTGCAGGAGTAGCTTGGATTCTGTATACTGTTGGTAACTGCATGCACAGTGTACTGTGCACATTGCTGCAGTGGTAGTTTTGATTCTGTATACTGTTGGCAACTGCATGCACAGTATATTGTACACACTGCTGCAGCAGTAGCTTGGGTTCCGTATACTGTTAACTGCATGCATAGTATATTGTATACAGTGCTGCATCAGTATCTTGGATTCTGTATAGTGCTGTTAATTGCATGCATAGTATATTGTAAGTAGTGCTGTAGCAGTACCTTGGGTTCTGTATACTGTTGTGAACTGCACGCATAGTATATTGTATAAAGTGCTGCAGCAGTGGCTTGGGTTCTGTTTACTGTTGTTAACTGCATGCACAGTATATTGTCCTAAGTGCTGTGGCAGTAGCTTTGGGTCTGTATAATGTTCTTTACTGCATGCATAGTATATTGTACATGGTGCTGCAGCAGTAGCTTGAATTCTGTAGACTGTTGTTAACTGCATGCATAGTATATTGTAAGTACAACCATATAAACATAACCTCTTCTTCCACCTACATACTTCCAAAATTTCATAGATCCACCCACGTCATCTATTTTGAAGGCATAAAAACTAATAACTACTATAAAATCCCAAGGACTATGCAAAATCCTCAACATCATCCCCTATTAGATGGTGACATTCATCCAAGCCCTGGCCCTACAAATAAATTCACCAAGTTACCACCGAACACACCTCTCAATACCCATACCCAAAGAAAACCCTCCAACTCCCTCCTGATAGGCCATCTTAACATTTGTAGTATTAACAATAAAATAACCTACCTTCATGCACTCTTAGAAATACACTCATTTGACATCCTCTGCATTACAGAAACTTGGCTTAAGCCTACTACGCACAACCATGAAATTACCCCATCAGGATATAACATTCTGAGATGTGATTGGAAAACCAAAAAGGGTGGAGGAGTAGCCATCCTCTACAAATCTTAACTCCAACTTACAACCTTTAATGCATACCTACCCTCAAATACCAATGCGGAAACCCTTACTGTCAAACTACATATCAATAACTGCAAATCTATCTACATAATTTGCTCCTATCTGCCCCCTGGAAATAATATTAACACTCTGGAAAATATCCTCAGCTGCCTCTCCACTAACCTCCCTCAGGAAGCCGTAGTACTAGGTGACTTTAATATAGACTGGGCTACTTGTAGCTCACCCAATCCCACCTCCCACATCAATCTATATGGCTTTACCCAAATTATAACCACCCCTACTAGAATCCATAAACCAAGTAATAAAGAAAGCACCCTGGACTGGATTCTTATAAATAGTCACCCCGATACTTACAAACCAGGTACCCTTCCAGATGACATTAGTGACCACTCTCTTACATTTATAGTTAAACAAAAATTCCATACTCCCAATCCAAATCTTTTCAAAATCACACACTCAAAAAAACATTTTAACCAAAAACACTTCCTTAATGAACTTAATGCATGTGAATGGTCACCACTTCATCATCTTCAGCTAGAAGATGCAGTATCTTACTTCAATACAAAATTCCTACAAATCCTTGATTGCCATGGCCCCTCTCGCTCTACCAGAATACGAACCAAAACTGCTCCATGGCTCACCAAAGAAACTAGACAAAAGATTCTCTTACGTAATAAAATATGGGCCAAGTGGAACATCTACTTCACTGAAGCTATTCAAACTCTAGCAAATACACTACCCCCTGTTAGCACTAACCTATCAATAGGTATAAATAGCCCAGCTCCTTCATTTCATTTGGAACCAGTACCAACATCCCTCATCTGCTCCCTCCTGCAAAAACTCAAAACGTGTACCCCCTCAGCTGACCTTCTACCAGGTGAATACCTAAAAATTGCATCTAAAGCCATTGCCCATCTTATATCCATCCTTATTAATAGAACAATTACTGAAGGAAAAATCCCCACCATCTGGAAAGTTTCGCACATCATCCCCCTGCACAAGGGTGGTTCCTCTACAGAGATTTCTAATTTCTGACCAATAGCCTTACTGTCTCCAATAGCAAAAATAATGGAAAAATGTATCCACTGACAGCTACTTACCCACCTTCTCTCTAATAACTTACTTGCTAACTGTCAGCATGGCTTTAGACCTCACCATAGTACAACCACTGCCTTACTGTCCTTTTCTGACTGTATTAACAAACATCATAATACTAACTCTCTTTCATCTGCACTATTTATTGACCTGTCAAAAGCCTTCGACATGCTTAACCATCACCTACTTATAGATATACTAAAATCCCTATCTCTTGACCCGCATGCAATACTATGGTTTAAATCATACTTAGATAATAGACATCAAGCTGTTCTCTGGGATAATAATTTATCCACACCCCTCCCTGTCAACATTGGAGTGCCCCAAGGCTCCATATTAGGCCCTCTTCTCTTTTCAATCTTTATTAATGATCTTAACACTAAAATTCCACAAGCCACCTCCATACAATATGCAGATGATTCAACTTTAATATCCTCTGCCAACTCTGTTTCCTCACTCCAGACCCTCACGCAAACTGTATTTCATACTGTTAAAAATTGGTTCATGAGTCACTGCCTCCTCCTTAACCCCAAAAAGACTAAATTATTGCTCTTTACTCCTAACCAAAGATCTCCTAAATGTCACTTTACATTAACTTCTAACAATGGAACTACCATATCCCCAGACACTACAACCCGACTCTTATGTATTACAATAGACCACAGCCTTAGCTATGATGATCATATTAATGCTACTATAAAATCAGTCAACAGAAAACTAGGATCCCTTTATAAAATCAAACCCTTCCTCACACCACTAGCCAAAACTACCATTGCCCAAACCCACCTCATCTCTACCCTGTTTTATGCCTCTGCCATTTATACTAACCTTTCTAAAAACAACCTTAGCAAACTTGCAACCAGCTATAATAACATTGCCAGATTTGCCACTGGATCCCCTTTTAGAACCCATCACTGTCATAACCTTAAAAAGCTAGGATGGTTAGAACTACAGAATCAACTACTTTCTCAACAACTGACTATTACCCAAAAGATTCTCTGCCACCCTAAAAGGACTGCTATCCTCACTAGTTTGGTTACCCCATATAATAATCTGGCAACACTGCGCTCTGCTAATAAACTTCTAGTCTCTACTACTAAATCTAACAACAAGGCTGGGGACTCACTATTCTCCAACACAGTGGGAAAAACCTGGAACCAGTTTCCTAAAGAATTATTATCACTTTCTTCCACACTACTCTTCAAGAAACATCTTAAAGAACATCTCAAAACACATTGGCTATGTCCCTGCTCTAACCCTGACTAAATGTCTATTCCCAATCTCCCACTCCCTTACCTCTCTGCTCTGTTGTTTTATCATGCCTATCAATTTGAAACTTGAATTACTGACCACTTCCTAGCATTAAAGAGACTTCCTCTTGTCACTGTTTCATGACTTACCTCTCTAAAAGAACTCACTTCCATTCTCCAGTATAAAATATGTAATGCAACTTACTTCTTCTTTTTATATAATGTATTCTAAGATACTATTGCCTATATTGGAGTTTTTCCTCTCCATGCCTCTACTGAATATGTACTGTTTGTAAGTAAACGATTGTAGGCCTGTAACCATGCCTTTAATTTAAGACAAAAAGACAAATATTCTTGGTATTCTTTATCATTTTATTATATAATAGCCAATGTTTTTTTTTCCAGGAAACTCTTAACACAATTTTTGCATTGTCTGTTCTAAAAGATTGAAACATAACATCTGTCCATTGTATATCCTGTATGCTATGATATTTTTTCTATGTTGGAGCTTTTCTCCCCGGGCCTCTACTGAAAATGGACATATATCCAGTTAGACCAGCCAGGTAAACAAATGTAAAATAAACAAATGTAAAATAAAATAAATAAAATAAAATAAAGTAGTGCTGCAGCAGTAGCTTGGGTTTTGTATACTGTTAAGTGCTTAACTGGTATATTGTACATAGTGCTGCAGCAGTAGCTTGGATTCTGTATACTGTTGTTACCTGCATGCATAGTATATTGTACATAGTGCTGCAGCAGTAGCTTGGATTATGTATACTACTGCTAACTGCATGCACAGTGTACTGTGCACATTGCTGCAGCAGTAGCTTTGAGTCTGTATACTTTTGTTAACTGCATGCATACTGTATTGTAAACAGCGCTGCAGCAGTAGCTTGGATTCTGTATACAGTTATTAACTGCATGCAAAGTATATTGTACATAGTGCTGCAGCAGTAGTTTGGGGTCTATAGGCTGTTGGTAACTGCATGCACAGTATATTTTACACAGTGCTGCAGCAGTAGCTTGGGTTCTGTATACTGTTCATATCAGCATGCACAGTACATTTTATACAGTGTTGCTGCAGTAGCTTGGATTCTGTATACTGTTGGTAACTGCATGTACAGTGTATTGTACATACTGCTTCTGCAGTAGCTCAGATTCTGTATACTGCAGTTAACTGAATCCCTGGTATATTGTACATATTGCTGCAGCAGTGGCTTGGATTCTGTATACTGTTGTTACCTGCATGCATAGTCTATTGTACATAGTCATCCAGCAGTAGCTTGGATTCTGTATACTGTTGTTACTTGCATGCATAGTATATTGTACATAGTGCTTATGCATTAGCTCGGATTCTGTATACTGTAGTTAACTGCATGCCTGGTATATTGTACATAGTGCTGCAGCAGTTGCTTGGATTCTGTGTACTATTGTTATCTGCATGTATAGTATATTGTACATAGTGCTGCAGCAGTAGCTTGGATTCTGTATACTGTTGTTACCTGCATGCAAAGTATGTTGTACATAGTGCTGCAGCAGTAGCTTGGGTTCTGTATACAGATAACTGCATGCATAGTATATTGTATATAGTGCTGCAGCAGCAGTTTGGGGTCTGTATACTGTTGTTAACTGCATGCACAGTATATTGTATGCAGTGCTGCAGCAGTAGCTTGGGTTCTGTATACAGATAACTGCATGCATAGTATATTGTACATAGTGCTTCAGCAGCAGTTTGGGGTCTGTATACTGTTGATAACTGCATGTACAGTATCTGTACACAGTCCTGCAGCAGTAGCTTGGATTATGTATACTGCTGGTAACTGCATGCATAGTATACTGTACATAGCGCTGCAGCAGTAGCTTGTAATCTGTATGCTGTTGTTAACTGCATGTCTGGTACATTGTACATAGTGCTGTGGCAGTAGCTTTGATTCTGTGCACTGTTGTTACCTGCATGTACATAGTGCTGCAGCCGTAGCTTGGGTTCTGTATACTGCTGTGAACTGCATGCATAGTATATTGTAAATAGTGCTGCAGCAGTAGCTTGGGTTCTGTATACTGTTAACTGCATGTACAGTATATTGCACATAGTGCTGCAGCAGTAGCTTGGGTTCTGTATACTGTTAACTGCATGCACACTATATTGTACATAGTGCTGCAGCAGTAGCTTGGGTTCTGCATACTGTTAACTGCATGCGTTGTATATTGTAAATATTGCTGAATCAGTAGCTTGGGTTCTGTATACTATCATTAAATGCATGCATAGTATATTGTACATAGTGCTGCAGCAGTAGCTTGGATTCTGTACCCTGTTGGTAACTGCATGCCTGGTATACTGTACATAGTGGTGAAGGAGTAGCTTGGATTCTGTACCCTGCTGGCAACTGCATGCCTGGTATATTGTACATAATGCTGCAAGAGTATCTTCGATTCTGTACCCTCTTGGTAACTGCATGTGTGGTATATTGTATATAGTTCTACAGGAATTTCTTCTAGATTCTCTATACTGTTGGTAATTGCATGCAAAGTGTAGTGTACACATTGCTGCAGCAGTGGCTTGGATTCTGTATACTGTGTTTTTAACTTCATGCATAGTATATTGTAAATATTGTGGTAGCAGTTGCTTGGATTCTGTGGACTGTTGATAACTGCATGCCTGGTATATTGTACATAGTGCTGCAGCAGTAGCTTGGATTCTGTATACTGTTGTTACCTGCATGCATAGTATATTGTACATAGTGCTCCAGCAGTAGCTTGGATTCTGTATACTGTTGTTACCTGCATGCATAGTATATTGTAGATAGTGCTGCCGCAGTAGCTTGGATTATGTATATTGTTGCAAACAACATGCCTGGTATATTGTACGTAGTGCTGCAGCAGTTGATTGGATTCTGTGTACTGTTGTTATCTGCATTTATGGTATATTGTACATAGTGCTGCAGCAGTAGCTTGGATTCTGTATACTGTTGCTACCTGCATGCATAGTATATTGTACATAGTGCTACAGCAGTAGCTTGCATTCTGTATACTGTTGTTAACTGCATGCATAGTATAATGTAAGTAGTGCTATAGCAAGATTTTGGGTTCTGTATATTGTTGTTAACTGCATGCATAGTATATTTTACATAGTGCTGCAGCAGTAGCTTGGATTCTGTACCCTGTTGGTAACTGCATGTCTGGTATATTGTACATAGTGCTGCAGGAGTAGTTTGGATTTTTTACCCTGTTGGTAAATGCATGCCTGGTATATTGTACACAGTGCTGCAGGAGTAGCTTGGATTCTGTATACTGTTAGTAACTGCATGCATAGTATATTTTACAAAGTGCTCCGGCAGTAGCTTGGATTCTGTATAATGCTGTTACCTGAATGCACAGTATATTGTACATAGTGCTCCAGCAGTAGCTTGGATTCTGTATACCGCTGTTACCTGCATGCACAGTATATTGTACATAGTGCTCCAGCAGTAGCTTGGATTCTGTATACTGTTGTTAACTGTATGCATATTATATTGTAAGAAGTACGGAAGCAGTACCTTGGGTTCTGTATACTGCTGTGAACTGCATGCATAGTATATTGTAGATAGTGCTGCAGCAGCAGCTTGGGTTCTGCATACTGTTAACTGCATGCACAGTATATTGCACATAGTGCTGCAGCAGTAGCTTGGGTTCTGTATACTGTTAACTGCATGCACACTATATTGTACATAGTGCTGCAGCAGTAGCTTGGGTTCTGTATACTGTTAACTGCATGCGTAGTATATTGTAAATAGTGCTGCAGCAGTTGTATGGATTCTGTATACTGTTGTTAATTGCATGCATAGTATATTGTACATAGTGCTGCAGGAGTAGCTTGGATTCTGTATACTCTCGGTAACTGCATGTACAGTGTACTGTGCACATTGCTGCAGCAGTAGCTTGGATTCTGTATACTGTTGACAACTGCATACACAGTATATTGCACATACTGCTGCAGCAGTAGCTTGGGTTCTGTATACTGTTAACTGCATGCTTTGTATATTGTACACAGTGCTGCAGCAGTCGCTTGGATTCTGTTCCCTGTTGGTAACTGCATGCCTGGTATATTGTACATTGTGCTGAAGGAGAAGCTTGGATTCTGTACCCTGTTGGTAACTGCCTGTCTGGTATATTGCACATAATGCTGCAAGAGTAGCTTGGATTCTGTATACTGTTGGTAACTGCATGCACAGTGTACTGTACACATTACTGCAGCAGTGGTTTGGATTCTGTATACTGTTTTTAACATTATGCATAGTATATTGTACATAGGGTGGTAGCAGTAGCTTGGGTTCTGTATATTGTTGTTTACTGCATGCATAGTATATTTTAAGTGGTGCTGCAGCAGTAGCTTGCATTCTGTATACTGTTGTTAACTGCATGACTGGTATATTGTGCATAGTGCTGCAGGAGTAGCTTGGATTCTGTACCCTGTTGGTAACTGCATTCCTGGTATATTGTACATAGTGCTGCAGGATTAGCTTGGATACTGTATACTATTGCAACCTGCATGCACAGTGTACTGTACACAATGCTAAGGCAGTAGCTTAGATTCTGCATACTGTTGTCAACTGCAAGCATAGTATATTGTACAAAGTACTGCAGCAGTAGCTTGGATTCTGTATAATGTTATAAAGTGCATGCATAGTATATTGTACATAGTGCTGCAGCAGTAGCTTGGGTTCTGTATACTGTTAACTGCATGCACACTATATTGTACATAGTGCTGCATCAGTAGCTTGGATTCTGTATACTGTCATTAACCGCATGCATAGTATATTGTACATAGTGCTGCAGCAGTAGCTTGGATTCTGTACCCTGTTGGTAACTGCATGCCTGGTATACTGTACATAGTGCTGAAGGAGTAGCTTGGATTCTGTACCCCGCTGGTAACTGCATGCCTGGTATATTGTACATAATGCTGCAAGAGTATCTTTTATTCTGTACTCTCTTGTTAACTGCATGCCTGGAATATTGTACATAGTTCTGCAGGAGTTGCTTGGATTCTGTATACTGTTGGTAACTGCATGCACAGTGTACTGTACAATTGCTGCAGCAGTGGTTTGGATTCTGTATACTGTTTTTAACTTCATGCATAGTATATTATACGTAGGGTGTTAGCAGTAGCTTGGGTTCTGTATACTGTTGTTTACTGCATGCATAGTATATTTTAAGTGGTGTTGCAGCAGTAGCTTGCATTCTGTATACTGTTGTTAACTGCATGACTGGTATATTGTGTGTAGTGCTGCAGGAGTAGCTTGGATTCTGTACCCTGTTGGTAACTGCATGCCTGGTATATTGTACATAGTGCTGCAGGATTAGCTTGGATACTGTATACTGTTGCAACCTGCGCGCACAGTGTACTGTACACAATGCTAAGACAGTAGCTTTGATTCTGCATACTTTTGTTAACTGCAAGCATAGTATATTGTACAAAGTACTGCAGCAGTAGCTTGGATTCTGTATAATGTTATAAACTGCGTGCATAGTATATTGTACATAGTGCTGCAGCAGTTGTATGGATTCCGTATACTGTTGTTAATTGCATGCATAGTATATGGTACATAGTGCTGCAGGAGTAGCTTGGATTCTGTATACTCTCGGTAACTGCATGTACAGTGTACTGTGCACTTTGCTGCAGCAGTAGCTTGGATTCTGTATACTGTTGACAACTGCATACACAGTATATTGTACATACTGCTGCAGCAGTAGCTTGGGTTCTGTATACTGTTAACTGCATGCTTTGTATATTGTACACAGTGCTGCAGCAGTCGTTTGGATTCGGTTCCCTGTTGGTAACTGCATGCCTGGTATATTGTACATTGTGCTGAAGGAGAAGCTTGGATTCTGTACCCTGTTTGTAACTGTCTGTCTGGTATATTGCACATAATGCTGCAAGAGTAGCTTGGATTCTTTACCCTGTTGGTAACTGCCTGCCTGGTATATTTTACATAGTTTTGCAGGAGTTTCTTTTAGATTCTGTATACTGTTGGTAACTGCATGCTCAGTGTAGTGTACACATTGCTGCAGCAGTGGCTTGGATTCTGTACACCGTTTTTAACTTCATGCATAGTATATTGTACATAGTGTGGTAGCAGTAGCTTGGGTTCTGTATATTGTTGTTTACTGCATGCATAGTATATTGTACATGATGCTGCAGCAGTTGCTTGGATTCTGTAGACTGTTGTTAACTTCATGCCTGGTATATTGTACATAGTGCTGCAGCAGCAGCTTGGATTCTGTATACTGTTGTTACCTGCATGCATAGTATATTGTACATAGTGCTCCAGCAGTAGCTTGGATTCTGTGTACTGTTGTTATCTGCATTTATAGTATATTGTACATAGTGCTGCAGCAGTAGCTTGGATTCTGTATACTGTTGCTACCTGCACGCATAGTATATTGTACATAGTGCTCCAGCAGTAGCTTGCATTCTGTATACTGTTGTTAACTGCATGCATAATATAATGTAAGTAGTGCTATAGCAAGATTTTGGGTTCTGTATATTGTTGTTAACTGCATGCATAGTATATTGTAAGTAGTGCAGCAGAAGTAGCTTGGGTTCTGTATACTGTCATTAACTGTCTGCATTGTAAATTTTACATAGTGCTGCAGCAGTAGCTTGGATTCTGTACCCTGTTGGTAACTTCATGTCTGGTATATTGTACATAGTGCTGCAAGAGTACCTTGGATTCTGTATACTGCTGGTAACTGCATGCACAGTGTACGTTACACATTGCTGCAGCAATAGCTTGGATTCTGTATACTGTTGTTAACTGCATGCATAGTATATTGCATATAGTTCTGTAGCAGTAGCTTGGGTTCTGTAGACTGTTTTTAACTGCATGCATAGTATATTGTAAGTTGTGCTGCAGCAGTAGCTTGGATTCTGTATACTGTTGTTAACTGCATGCACAGTATATTCTACATACTGCTGCAGCAGTATCTTGGATTCTGTATACTGTTGTTAACTTCATGCATAGTGTACGGTACAACGTGCTGCAGCAGTAGCTTGGATTCTGTATACTGTTATTAATTGCATGCATAGTATATTGTACATAGTGCTGCAACAGTAGTTTGGGTTCTGTATACTGCTGTTAACTGCATGCACAGTATAGTGTACACAGTGCTGCAGTAGTAGCTTGGATTCTGTATACTGATGGTAACTGCATGCGTAGTATATTGTGCACAGTGCTGCAGCAGTAGATTGGGTTTTATACACTGTTGTTAACTGCATGCATAGTATATTGTACATAGTGCTCCAGCAGTTGCTTGGATTCTGTAGACGGTTGTTAACTGCATGCCTGGTATATTGTACATAGTGCTGCAGCAGTAGCTTGGATTCTGTATACTGTTGTTACCTGCATGCATAGTATATTGTACATAGTGCTGCAGCAATAGCTTGGTTTCTGTATATAGTTGTTACCTGTAAGCCTGTTTCCTACCTTTCCTGTAACTGTTCCATGTACAGATTTGCTGTATCCAGGACTGTTTGTAAACTTCTGAGCCCCCCAATCCTTTCTGCGCTGGAGGGAAGCCTTTTAGCTTATCAGTGGAAGTGGTAAGCACTAGGTAACCTGTCTTCCATATAAGGAGTGGCTCTGGCCCAGAAATTGTAGTTACTGGCCGTTTGAACAATCTCTTCCATTTCTGTCAACCTTCTGATTTAAAAGCCTGCATTTGTACTTGTTTCTGTCCTGTAACTCGTCTAGTGAATATACAGATTTTTAGTTTTAGCACTTAAATTTGCTAATTCATGCTCAGCACTTGTTCAGAAATTGTAAGCACTAAATAAGCTCCTAATTACTATAGCACCCAATCTTTCTTATTACCTAGCGGAAAACAGTTTTTGTACTTACTTTCCTAACTTGCTTAGAGAAAAACAGCTCTTGTACTCATTTTCCACATTTATCTAGAGAAAAATAGTTTTTTTTTATTCAGGCATGTCCAAGGGTCAGCTCCCAGTGCTCTTTCCTGTCTATCTGATGAATCTGGGCATCTTGAGGCAATGTAAAAATTGCCTCATGTACACAGACAATCCTCTCCTCCTAGCACCCAACACTACAACCTGTGAGAGATGCACTTTTCTAGCCAAACTGGAGATAAAGCTCTCTCCAACCAAGACTGAACTTGACAGTCATGAGGAGAAGGTAAACATTTGCACCACACCACACTCATCACATAGTCTCACTAAATCTACACTACAAAAATCCAACCATAGTAAGACAAAAAGATTCGCTGCAGTTCTCAATAATAATCTGTCTAAGCAACAGAGACCTACAAAGCAGAAACGCAAGCAACCTCCATCCCCAACACAACCTAAATGGCACATAGCCTACAGACTCAGTGTGCCAATAAGGCAAAACAATGTACCCAACACACTAGTCATAGGTGACTCTATAGTCAGGCACACTAATGTCCCACTCACCAGGCTAAACAAGGAGAAGGTTACTGTCAGCTACCTGTAGGGTGCCAGGATCTGCCACATAACCCACACACTCAGGTCACTCCACAACAAGTACAAATATGACTCTGTCATTGTCCATGTTGGAGTGAATAACTTGAGACGTACCTCCCTGGACTACATGAAATGAGACATGGAAGAGCTCTCCGATCTTGTAGCCCAGGCAGGTATGACCCTAGCCCTGAGTAGCATTCTGCCATCATCCAGAATGATACCGCAGTACAAGGACAAAATGATTGACTTCAAAAATTGGCTAAGCTTCTGGTGTCATTCTAAGGGGATCCAATATCTGCCTGCTTGGAATGACATGGTTGACAGACCACGATGCTTTGCTACAGATGGCCTGCACCTGTCACCCCTGGGATTCCAGACTGGCTAAAGCTCTTGCTGCCCCTATAGTGACTTTTTTATGCAAGGTTCAAATAACAAATTCACCACCGTAAAAGGAACAGGCAAGCAAAAACTGAGGGTAATGCTACTCAATGCTAGAAGTCTAAATCTCAAAATGCACTCACTCGAGGCACTCCTTAAAATGGAGAACACCGATATCTGTGCAGTGACTGAGACCTGGTTCAAGGCTCCAGACAGCACCCCTGCACTACCAGGCTATAACTCATACCACACTTTTCAGCCATGTGACCTGGACCGAAACACCAAAGGTGGAGGTGTGCCCATATTCATTAAGAAAATCAACACCTCCAGGCTAGTTGCTCAGCATAATGCATCCAAGGTTATCCATGTGCAACTAACTCTGGGCAAAACTGCAATCCAAATTGTAGCTTGCCCCAGGATTCCCACTCCTCTTTTCTTGATGTACTGGAAAATATTAGGGTTCAACCAAACACCCTAATAATGGGTGACTTCAACTACCCCACCACTAACTGGGAAAACTGCTCGTGTACCAACTCCTTGGCTCAACGCTTTCTGGAATTCATAAACTCCAATGCCCTGGATCAACTTATCCACACCCCAACCAGGGGCAACAATATCCTAGACCTAGTCATTACCAACATGAGTGACCAGTGTTCCACACCTGACGTCAACTCCTCGTTGGTTCGATCCGACCATAAGCTAATCACCCTTGATATCCACATCCCGCCCCCACCCCCCATTAAGGAAACCACAGTAAAACATTTCTCCAAAGCCAACTTCATGTATCTTAAAACAGAAGTGGTGACCTTCATGACAGCCATTAAGATGGACAATACAGTTACAACTGCTGAATCCTACACAAATGCACTCAATAAGCACTTACACGAGAGCATGGATTGTGCTATCCCAAACAGAACCAAGAAACTATCCTCCAAAAAAAGGAAGCCAATCTGGTGGTCCCCTGGCATAAACAAACTGTACAACAGAAGGAAGAAACTGTTGCAAAAGAGAGCACAATCCCATGAGTGGTGGAGATCCCTGGTCAGCCTCAGTAAGAAACTGAGATCCCTTATAAGAACATCCAAAGCTAGCTACGAAAATAAAATCACCACAAATGCCAAGGACAACCACAAAGCATTCTATAGCTATGTCAAGAACCTTGATGGCAACACCCAGATCTGCTCTGAGTTACAGCACAAAAGCAAGAAAATTATAGAACCAACTGATATTGCCAACATCCTGCAGATAGGTTCAGTGCTAACTGTACCCTCCTCTCACCCCCTAAAGGGCCCATATCTATACAGGAAGAATGCAGAGTCCCTGTAATCACAACTACGCAGGTAAAAGCTGCACTCTCTAAAACCAAAAACACAGCATCCATGGGACCGGACAACATCCCAGACTGCGTTTTACATGAACTTCAGAATGAACTGGCTCCCCACTTAATCACCATGTTCAATAATAGCCTCACATCATGCTTTGTGCCCACTGAATGGCACACAGCAACAGTTATCCCACTCCACAAAGGGGGAGCCACCACTGATCCCGGGAACTATCGACCTATTAGCCTGACGTGCCTGGTCTGCAAGGCCATGGAATGTATCATCATGGAACTCATAAACAAAGACATTGGTAACCTCCAAACTCTGAATCCCACCCAGTTAGGGTTTGTGAAAGGCGGATCATGCCTCCTGAACCTGATCAACTTCTTTCAGGCAGTCACTAAAGCCATAGATGAGGGTAAGGTGTTTCACACAGCCTATCTTGACCTCACCAAGGCTTTTGACACAATCCCACATTCTGGAATTAAAGCTAAACTCACTAAACTAGGTATAAATCCTTACTTCACAAGATGGGTTGCCAACTGGCTCACGGACAGAACCCACACTGCAAAAAGTTGCAGACTCCAAATCCGACCTCAAAGCAGTGACAAGTGAAGTAGCACAGGGTTCCATCCTGGGACCTCTTCTGTTTGGTATCTACTTCTCTGAAGTACAGGCTAACACAGAAGGCCTATGGCTAATGAAGTTCTCAGATGACTGTAAACTAGGAGCCATAGTCAAATCCCCAAATGATGTTGACATCCTACAAAAGGGCCTCGCTGAGACAGATGCCTGGTGTCAGAGCCATGGCCTCAAGCTCAATGCCAAAAAGTGCAGTGTCATCCCCTTTGGTAAAAACTGTTTACCTATGAACTACCACAAAGGCAGCAATCTACTTAACACCGAATGTGTGATAAGAGTCCTTGGGACCCAGGTGGACAGTAGTATCTCCTTTGATAGTCACATCGTCACAGTAGTCAGGAAGTCCTTCTACGTGGCACACTTCATCATAAAAGGGTTCTCATTTAGGAAAAAAGAGGTCATTGTTCCCCTCTACTTGACACTTATTAGACCCATTATAGAGTACAATGCCCCTTTTGGAATGTACCTCACAAGACATCTGCAGCAGCTGGAAAGGCCAAAGAAGTACCTCACAAAGAGGATGACTGGCCTCAAACAAATGCCCTACACTGACCACCTGAAAAAACTCCAGCTTTACTCCATAGCATATCAACTACTCCTAGGTGATCTCTGCCTAACATATAAAGCTACGTCAAACCCAGAGCTGTTGGACATGCTACACTTAAAGAAATCCCAATCCCTCTGAGCTACATGCTCTAGGGACCTAAACCATGTCACCACAATAAACAGGGCATGCTGTAGGGTTAGATTCCTGTCCTAGAGACTTCCCATACTCTGGAACAGGCTACCCATCTATGTCAAGCAAACTCTTCATTAGTACTCTTCAAGAAAAATCTTGATGAGTGGATGGGAAATAGGAAATACAAACCGGGGATCACTTCTGTGTCTCTGCTCAACAGTGGCACAGGAAAATAACTTTCTTGGGTGGCATAAGCCAAGGAAACTTGTTGGCTATGCTTACATAGGCTCTTGGGCTGAAACACTAGTACCTACCTATGAACCTATGAGCATGCACAGTATATTGTACATAGTGCTCCAGCAGTAGCTTGGATTCTGTATACTGTTGGTAACTGCATGCACAGTGTACTGTACACAGTGCTGAAGCAGTACCTTGGATTCTGTATACTTTTGTTAACTGCATGAATAGTATATTGTACATAGTGCTGCAGCAGTAGTTTGGAGTCTGTATACTGTTGTTAACTGCATGTACAGTATATTGTACACAGTGCTGCAGCAGTAGCTTTGATTCTGCATACTGTTGGTAACTGCATGCATAGTATATTGTACATAGTGGTGCAGCAGTACCTTGGATTCTGTATACTGCTGCTAACTGCATGCATAGTATATTGTACATAGTGCTCTAGCAGTAGCTTGGATTTTGTATACTGTTGTTAACTGCATGCATAGTATTGTAAGTAGTGCTGCAGTGGTAGCTTGGGTTCTGTATACTGTTAACTGCATGCACAGTATACTGTACATAGTGCTGCAGCAATAGCTTGGGTTCTGTATAATGTTAACTGCACACATATTATAGTGTAAGTAGTGCTTCAGCAGTAGCCTGGGTTCTGCATACTGTCATTAACTGCATGCATAGTATATTGTACATAGTGCTGCAGCAGTAGCTTGGATTCTGTACCCTGTTGGTAACTGCAGGCCTGGTATATTGTATATAGTGCAGCAGGAGTAGCTTGGATTCTGTACCTTGTTGATAACTGCATGCCTTGTATATTGTACATAGTGCTGCAGGAGTAGCTTGGATTCTCTATACAGTTGGCAATTGCATGCACAGTGTACTGTACACATTGCTGCAGCAGTGGCTTGGATGCTGTATACTATTTTTAACTTCATGCATAGTATATTGTACATAGTGTTGTAGCAGTAGCTTGAGTTCTGTATACTGTTGTTAACTGCATGACTGGTATAATGCACATACTGCTGCTGAAGTAGCTTGGATTTTGTATCCTGTTGGTAAGTGCATGACTGGTATATTGTACATAGTGCTGCAGGAGTAGCGTGGATTCTTAATACTGTTGGTAACTGCATGCACAGTGTACTGTACGCAATGCTACAGCAGTAGCTTGGATTCTATATACTGTTGTTAACTGCATGCATAGTATATTCTACATACTGCTGCAGCAGTAGCTTGTATTCTGTATACCATTGTTAACTGCATGCATAGAATATTGTACATAGTGCTCCACCAGTAGGTTGAATTTTGTATACTGTTGTTACCTGCATGCATAGTACATTGAACATAGTGCTCCAGCAGTAGCTTGGATTCTGTATACTGTTGTTAACTGCATACCTGGTATATTGTACATAGTGCTGCAGGAGTAGCTTGGCTTCTGTACCCTGTTGGTAAATGCATGCCCTGTATATTGTACATAGTGCTGCAGGAGTAGCTTGGATTCTGTATACTGTTGGTAACTGCACGCACAGTGTACTGTACACATTGCTGCAGCAGTAGCTTGGATTCTGTATACTATTGTTAACTGCATGCATAGTATATAGTACATAGTGCTGTAGCAGTAACTTGGGTTCTGTATACTCTTGTTAACTGCATGCATAGTATATTGTACATGGTGCTGCAGCAGTAGCTTGGATTGTGAAGATTTTTATTAGCTGCATGCATAGTATATTGTAAGTAGTGCTTCAGCAGTTGCTTGGATTCTGTATACTGTTGTTAACTGCATGCACAGTATATTCTACATACTGCTGCAGCAGTAGCTTGGATTCTGTATACTGTTGTTAACTGCATGCATAGTGTATTGTACACAGTGCTGCAGTAGAAGCTTGGATTCTGCATACTGTTATTAATTGCATGCATAGTATATTGTACATAGTGCTGCAGCAGTAGTTTGGGTTCTGTATACTGTTGTTAACTGCATGCACAGTATATTGTACACAGTGCTGCAGCAGTAGCTTGGATTCTGTATACTGAAGGTAACCGCATGCATAGTATATTGTACATAGTGCTGCAACAGTAGCTTGGGTTCTGTATACTGCTGATAAATGCATGCATGGTATATTGTACATAGTGCTGCAGGAGTAGCTTGGATTATGAATACTGTTGGTAACTGCATGCACAGTGTACTGTTCACAGTGCTGCAACAGTAGCTTGCATTCTGTACACTGTTGTTAACTGCATGCATAGTATACAGTACAGACTGCTGCAGCAGTAGTTGGATTCTGTACACCGTTGTTAACTGCATGCATAGTATATTGTACATATTGCTCCAGCAGTAGCTTGGATTCTGTATACTGTTGTTAACTACACACCTGGTATATTGTACATAGTTTGGCAGCAGTAGCTTGTATTCTGTATATATTTGTTACCTGTATGCATATTATATTGTACATAGTGCTCTAGCCATAGCTTGGATTCTGTATACTTTTGTTAACTGCATGCATAGTGTATTGTACATAGTGCTGCAACAGTTGCTTGGATTCTGTATGCTGTTATTAACTGCAAGCATAGTATATTGTACATAGTGCTGCAGCAGTAGCTTGGATTCTGTATACCGTTCTTAACTGCATGCCTCATATAATGTAGATAGTGCTGCGGCAGTAGCTTGGATTCTGTATACTTTTGTTACCTGCATGTGTAGTATATCGTACATAGTGCTGCAGCAGTAGCTTGGATTCTGTATACCATTGTTAACTGCATGCATAGTGTACTGTACACAGTGCTGCAGCAGTAGCTTGGATTCTGTATACTGTTATTAACTGCATGCATAGTATATTTTACATAGTGCTACAGCAGTAGTTTGTGTTCTATATATTGTTGTTAACTGCATGCACAGTATATTGTGCACAGTGTTGTAGTAGTAGCTTGGATTCTGTATACTGATGGTAACTGCATACATAGTATATTTTAAATAGTGCTGCAGCAGTAGGTTGGGTTCTGTATACTGTTGGTAACTGCATGCCTGGTATATTGTACATAGTGCTGCAGGAGTAGCTTTGCTTCTGTACCCTGATGGTAAATGTATGCCTGGTATATTGTAAATAGTGCTGCAGAGTAGGTTGGATTATGTATACTGTTGGTAACTGCATGCATAGCATATAGTACAGAGTGATGCAGCAGAAGTTGGATTCTATACACCATTGTTAACTGCATGCATAGTATATTGTACACAGTGCTGCAGCAGTAGCTCGGATTCTGTATACTGTTGTTAACTGCATATCTGGTATATTGTACATAGTGCTGCAGCAGTAGCTTGGATTCTGTATATAAGTATTACATGCCTGCATAGTATATTGTACATAGTGCTCCAGCAGTATCTTGAATTTGGCATATTTTTGTTAACTGCATGCATAGTGTATTTTACACAGTGTTGCAATAGTAGCTTGGATTCTGTATACTGTTATTAACTGCATGCATAGTATATTCTACATAGTGCTGCAGCAGTGGTTTGGGGTCTTTATACTGTTGTTAACTGCATGCAGAGTATATTGTACACAGTGGTGCAGCAGTAGCTTGGATTCTGTATACTGTTGTTAACTGCATGCTTGGTATATTGTACATTGTGCTGTGGCAGTGTCTTGGATTTAGTATACTGTTGTTACCTGCATGTATAGTATATTGTACATAGTGCTGCAGCAGTAGCTTTGATTCTGTCTACTGCTGTTACCTGCATGCATAGTATATTGTACATAGTGCTGCAGCAGTAGCTTGGATTCTGCATACTGTTGTTAACTACATGCATAGAATATTGTAAATAGTGCTGCAGGAGTAGTTTGTATTCTTTATACTGTTGGTAACGGCATGCACAGTGTATTGTACACATTGCTGCAGCAGTAGCTTGAATTCTGTATACTGTTGGTAACTCCATGCACAGTATATTGCTATGATGGTTTTGTGGTTAACTAATGTTACTATAGTGTACAGGGTCCTGAGTTTGAGCCTAGCAGAGGCAGTTTATTTTTAGTACCTACCTATGAACCTATATGATTGGAGGAAGATAGAAAATTCACCCCGAGGATCACTTCTGTGGCTCTGCTCGATAGGGGCACAGGAAAATAATTTTCTTGGGTGGCAAAAGCCAGGGTACATTTTTGGCTAGGCTTACATAGGCCCTAGGGCCAATAGCCTAGTACCTACCTATGAACCTATGGACCTATATTGTACATACTGTAGCAGTAGCTTGGGTTTTGTATACTGTTAACTGCATGCATATTATACTGTACACAGTGCTGCAGAAGTAGATTGGATTCTGTATACTGTTAACTGTACGCATAGTATACTGTACACAGTGCTGCATTCTGTATACTGGTAACTGCATGCATAGTATATTGCACATGGTGCTTCAGCAGTGGCTTGTATTCTGTACCGTTTTTCACTGCATGCCTGGTATATTGTACAAAGTGCTCCAGCAGTTGCTTGAATTATGTACGCTGTTATTAACTGCATGCACAATATATTGTACATAGTGCTGAAGCAGTAGCTTGGATTCTGTATGCAGTTATTTACTGCATGCATAGTATATTGTACATAGCGCTGCAGTAGTAGCTTGGGTTCTGTATACTGTTATTAAGTGCATGCATAGTATATTGTACACACTGCTACAGCAGTAGCTTGGAATCTGTATACTGTTAACTGCATGCAAAGTATATTGTACATAGTGCTGCAGAAGTAGCTTTGGTTCTGTATACTATTAACTGCATGCACAGTATATTGTGCACAGTGCTGCAGCAGTAGCTTAGGTTTTCCATACTGTTAACTGCATTCATAGTTTATTGTACACAGTGCTGCAGCAGTAGCTTGGGTTTTGCATACTAACTGCATGCATAGTATAGTTTACATAGTGCTGCAGCAGTAGCTTGGGTTTTGTATACTGTTAACTGCATGCATAGTATAATGTAAGTAGTCCTGCAGCAGCAGCTTGACTTATGTATACTTTTGTTAAATGCACGCATAGTATATTGTACAGAGTGCTGCAGCAGTAGCTTGGATTATGTATATGTTGTTCCCTGCATGCATAGCATTTTGTACATAGTGCTCCAGCAGTAGCCTGGATTCCATATACTCTTGGTAACTGCATGCACATTGCTAGAGCAGTAGCTTGAATTCTGTATACGGTTAATAACTGCATGCATAGCATATTGTACATAGTTCTGCAGCAGTAGTTTGGAGTCTGTATATTGTTGTTAACTGCATGCACAATATATTGTACACGGTGCTGCAGCAGTAGCTTGGATACTGTATACTGTTGGTAACTGCATGTATGGGATATTGTACATAGTGCTGCCGCAGTAGCTTGGACTCTGTATACTGTTGTTACATGCACGCATAGTATATTGTACATAGTGCTCCAGCAGTAACTTGGATTCTGTATACTGTTGTTACCTGCATGCATAGTATATTGTACATATTGCTGCCACAGTAGCTTGAATTCTGTATACTGTTGTTAACTGCATGCTTGGTATATTGTACATAGTGCTGCAGCAGTAGTTTGGATTCTGTATACTGTTGTTACCTCCATGTATAGTATATTGTACTGAGTACTGCAGCAGTGGCTTGGATTCTATATACTGTTGTTACCTGCATTCATAGTATATTTTACATAGTGCTCCAGCAGGAGCTTCCATTCTGTACCCTGTTGTTAACTGCATGCATAGTATATTGTAATTATCGCTGTAGCAGTAGCTTGGGTTCTGTAGACTGGTATGAACTGCATGCATAGTATATTATACATAGTGCTGCAGCAGTAGATTGGGATCTGTATAGTTATAACTGCAGGCATAGTATATTGTATATAGTGCTGCAGCAGTAGTTTGGGTTCTGTATGCTGTTAACTGCATGCATAGTATATTGTACATAGTGCTGCAGGAGTAGCTTGGATTCTGTATACTCTTGGTAACTGCATGCACAGTGTACTGTACACATTGCTGCAGCAGTAGCTTGGATTCTGTATACTGTTGTTAACTGCATGAACAGTATTTTGTGCATAGTGCTCCAGCAGTAGCCTGGATTCTGTACACTGTTGGTAACTGCATGCACAGTGTACTGTACATATTGCTAGAGCAGTAGCTTGAATTCTGTATACGGTTAATAACTGCATGCATAGCATGCTGTACATAGTTCTGCAGCAGTAGTTTGGAGTCTGTATATTGTTGTTAACTGCATGCACAACATATTGTACACGGTGGTGCAGCAGTTGCTTGGATACTGTATACTGTTGGTAACTGCATGTATAGGATATTGTACATAGTGCCGCAGCAGTAGCTTGGACTCTGTATACTGTTTTTACATGCCTGCATAGTATATTGTACATAGTGCTCCAGCAGTAGCTTGGATTCTGCATACTGTTGTTACCTGCATGCATAGTATATTGTACATAGTGCTGCAGCAGTAGCTTGAATTCTGTATACTGTTGTTAACTACATGCTTGGTATATAGTACATAGTGCTGCAGCAGTAGCTTGGATGCTGTATACTGTTTTTATCTGCATGTATAGTATATTGTACATAGTCCTGCAGCAGTAGCTTGGATTCTATATACTGTTGTTACCTGCATTCATAGTATATTTTACATATTACTCCAGCAGGAGCTTCCATTCTGTATACTGTTGTTAACTGCATGCATAGTATATTGTAAGTAGCACTGTAGCAGTAGCTTGGGTGCTGTATACTGTTCTGAACTGCATGCATAGTATATTGTACATACTGCTGCAGCAGTAGCTTGAATTCTGTATATTGTTGTTAACTGCATGCTTGCTATATTGTACATAGTGCTGCAGCAGTAGCTTAGATTCTGTATACTGTTGTTACCTCCATGTATAGTATATTGTACAGAGTGCTGCAGCAGTGGCTTGGATTCTATATACTGTTGTTACCTGCATTCATAGTATATTTTACATAGTGCTCCAGCAGGAGCTTCCATTCTGTATCCTGTTGTTAACTGCAGGCATAGTATATTGTAAGTATCGCTGTAGCAGTAGCTTGGGTTCTGTATACTGTTATAAACTGCATGTATAGTATATTGTACATAGTGCTGCAGCAGTAGATTGGGTTCTGTATAGTGATAACTGCATGCACAGTATATTGTATATAGTGCTGCAGCAGTAGTTTGGGTTCTGTATACTGTTGTTAACTGCATGCATAGTATATTTTACATAGTGCTGTGAGAGTAGCTTGGATTCTGTACCCTGTTGGTAACTGCATGCCTGGTATATTGTACATAGTGCTGCAGGAGTAGCTTGGATTCTGTATACCGTTGGTAACTGCATGCACAGTGTACTGTACACATTGCTGCAGCAGTAGCTTGGATTCTGTATACTGTTGTTAACTGCATGCACAGTATTTTGTACATAGTGCTCCAGCAGTAGCCTGGATTCTGTATACTGTTGGTAATTGCATGCACAGTGTACTGTAAACATTGCTAGAGCAGTAGCTTGAATTCTGAATATGGTTAATAACTGCATGCATAGCATATTGTACATAGTTCTGCAACAGTAGTTTGGATTCTGTATATTGTTGTTAACTGCATGCACAATATATTGTACATGGTGCTGTAGCAGTAGCTTGGATACTGTATACTGTTGGTAACTGCATGTATAGGATATTGTACATAGTGTACATATAATGTTCTGTATACAGTTGTTACCTGCATTTATAGTATATTGTACATAGTGCTCCTGCAGTAGCTTTCATTCTGTATACTGTTGTTAAATGCATGCATAGTATATTGTATGTAGTGATGTAGCAGTACCTTGGGTTCTGTATACTGTTGTGAACTGCATGCATAGTATATTTTACATAGTGCTGTAGCAGTAGCTTGGGTTCTGTATACAGATAATTGCATGCATAGTATATTGTAAATAGTGCTGCAGCAGTAGCTTGGGTTCTGTATACTGTTGTTATTTGCATGCATAGCATATTGTACATAGTGCTGCAGCAGTAGCTTGGATTCTGTACCCTGTTGATAACTGCATGTCTGGTATATTGTACATACTGCTGCAGGAGTAGCTTGGCTTGTGTACCCTGTTTGAAATGCATGCCTGTTATATTGTACATAGTGCTGCAGGTGTAGCCTGGAACCTGTATAATGTTGGTAACTGCATGCACAGTATATTGTACATAGTGCTCCAGCAGTAGCTTGGATTCTGTATACAGTTGGTAACTGCATGCACAGTGTTCTGTACACATTGCTGCAGCAGTAGCTTGGATTCTGTATACTTTTGTTAACTGCATGCATAGTATATTGTACATAGTGCTGCAGAAATAATTTGGGGTCTTTATACTGTGGCTAACTGCATGCACGTTATATTGTACACATTGTTGCAGTAGTAAAATGGATTCTGTGTACTATTGTTACCTGCATGCATAGTATATTGTAAGTAGTGCTGCAGCAGTAGCTTGGATCATGTATACTGTTGTTAACTGCATGCACAGTATAGTCTACATACTGCTGCAGCAGTAGCTTGTATTCTGTATACCATTGTTAACTGTATGCATAGAATATTGTACATAGTGCTCCACCAGTACATTGAATTTTGTATACTGTTGTTACCTGCATGCATAGTACATTGAACATAGTGCTCCAGCAGTAGCTTGGATTCTGTATACTGTTGTTAACTGCATACCTGGTATATTGTACATAGTGCTGCATGAGTAGCTTGGATTCTGTATACTGTTGGTAACTAGTAACACAGCAAAAACAGAAGTTGGACAACCAAATATACTTCCACAGCTGTTACGATCCCCCTTGACCCGAGAGGGAGAGGCAAAATGTTATTTTTCAGAACCACTCTTTATTACGTTGACAAAAGTTTCATCAAATGCTGCTATACAGGATCCAATACTGTGAGGTTAAGCGCTTTCATCTGATTTAGCCAGATTTCATCAGAACCTCTTACAAGTGAACATTCACAGTTTAAATACCCACTTTGGCGCCTTTTTTAAAAACAATTAATTAATTAACCACAGCAATTGGTTTTGGTACAGACTGAACAATACTGTTATACTAAATATATCTCATACTAAATACTATACATGTTGACTAGTCCTAATATGTACCATACTGTACAAAACTATAAATAATATCTAAAGAGTTAGTTTTATATGCAACCAGTTTACTAGTATTGCACAATAAATACTAAATCAACTTATACAATTGTAATATTATAAAATTTTAAACTTTTTTTAAAAAAAATTATGTTATAATACAATCCTACCACACAATACAAATACAAATGGTGTAGGTACATATATATAATGCTAACAATGCGTTTAGAATGTATATACAATGTTGATTCTAGTGCTTACTTTGAGGGCATGTACAAGCTTTTCGACTATTCATGTGTGTTCCAATTACACCGATACTTGGACATGTCATAAACTAAATAATGCTATACATTGGTACTTGATCAATGTTTTCAGTTTCTAAAGTGCATTAAGTCCCTAAATTTATATTTAAAACTATAGCATAGCTAGGAATGGTTTTAGGCTAATGTATTCATTAATACCTGGGGGTGTAGTTGCATCTAGGCTAATTTGCCATTTACTTTCAATCCAAGCTAAGTAGGTCTTCCAATCACCTCCTCTATCGCTCACATCTACTTGATCTATAATAGAAAATAGAAATGTGTGGTCTTGTCCTTTCTCAATGGTGTGTTTGCTCAACGCATTCTTAGGATCCCCTTTCTTAATCCTATAAAGGTGCTCATATATCCTGGTCTTAAACTTTCTCTCAGTCTTTCCTATGTAAAATGCGGAGCAGATGGTGCACACAGCTATATATACTATCCTTTGCGTATTGCAATTACCTTTCTTACAGGTTACTAAAGATCTTGTTATGTTGTTAACCCTAACTGTGGCTTTGGTGTATATATTTTTACATTGATTACACGTTCCACATCTTGATGTACCTTTCAAATTGGTCGTTTTATTTCCATTTCTTTTCTGTTCTAATATTCTCTTTAAATTAATGCCAGTCTTGTAGGTAGTACATACTTGGTTCCCTACTATGTGTCCAATAGATGTGGAAGATGATAGTAAATCCCAGTATTTCTTCAAAATGTCTATTATAATGTTCGTTTGAGGGTGTATCTTAATACACATACTTTCCTTTCTTGTTCTATGTGTATTGTGATTTCACTTGTCAAGTTCTTCCCCAACAAGGGTACATATTTATTTCCCCATTGGTTGGTTACATAAGAAATAACATTGTCCAACATCTTCTTTGGTTATCCCTATCCGTAAACAGGTCATACAGTGTATTCATCCCACTAATCATGACATCCCTAGTGGACGACATCCTGGCTATACGGATACCTTGTCCCTTAACAACATTCTTGAATATGTGGGGAGGGTGACAACTACTGAAGTGTATGTAATCGTTGGAAAATGTCGGTTTCCTATAGATTTGTGATGCAAAGCCTCTCCCTGTGTTAGTAATCAATGTATCCAAATAGGCTATTTCTTTCCTATCATGTTGATGGGTAAACCTCAGAAACTCTGTCGTTTGGTTAAGATAATCAATAAAATTATTTATTTCATGAGTAGATCCTGTCCAAATGATGAAGATATCGTCCAAAAACCTCTTGTACAACTTGATGTATCTGTAAAAATCACTGGTGAATATGTGATTGTTCTCCCATTCTAACATTACTAAATTAGCGAAGATAGGGGCACAGGAAGCCCCCATCGCAACTCCCTTGGTTTGTCGAAAGTATTGTCCATCATGGAATATGTAATTATGGTCAAGGACTAATCCCATCATATCCATAATTAAGTTAATTCTATCCCAATTGAGTCCAGAATAGTTAACAAGACTGTTGTTAAAATATTCAAGTCCCACATTAGCCGGTATACTAGAGAACAAATCTTGTACGTCAATGGTAATGAATGTGAGGTTCTCATCCCATACTTCATCGTTGAGTTTACCCAAGAAGTCCCAAGAATCTTTAACAATATGGCTAACTCTAGAATACACAGGTTTTGTCCAATGATCAATAGTAACTCCAATTTTAAAAGTTTTGGATTTGGAACCCGATATGATAGGCCTGAAGGGTGGATTGGCTAGATTTTTGTGTATCTTTGGTATTCCTATTATGTGGGCCAAAATAGGATAGTCAGTCCTTAAATACTCATGTAACTCGCTAGTTATACGATGGTCCAATAGGTATTCTTCTAATACTAAATCGATACGTCTGTGATAATGTTAATTTGGTTTATTGTCACTTCTTCATAATTTCCAGTTTCATGTAGTATTTTGTGTATTTCGGTTAAATATTTTTTCCGATCATATACCACAATGCCTCCACCCTTATCAGGCTTCATTATTCTTATCTCTTCATTTAGTATTAGTTCTTCCATACACTTCCGTTCTCTAGGATCCAAATTGTCATGCAACAAGGTATTTCCATATTTGCTATCCTTAATGTCCCTGTGTAGCGTGTAGATGTCTTTGCATACCATTCTTTCATATAAGGCCACCTGGGGATTCATCACTGGTATATATGTACTTTTCTTAACAAGCTTGTTTTGATTATCTTATTACTAGCTTTGTTTTCATCGTGAAATTGTATGGCTAGGTTTAGTCTTCTACAGAATAGTTTTATTTCCTTGACTACATCAAATAAATTAAATTGAATGGTTGGTATAAATTTCATGCCTTTGAAGAAAAGTGTAATTATTTCATCAGTAATCAAAATTTCTGTGTAATTATATACCTTGAAACCCCCAAAATTGTAAATCTTAGGTACAGTTTCTACCATATCATCATTGGTGGTCACAGTGATTCTTGTAGGATCTACTACTAAGTCGGCTACTATTTTCTTTTTAGGTGTATGTATACCTGAGTTCTCCTTACTGATATAATTTCCATCCTGTTTTTCTGAGTTCTTGTTTAATATCTCTTGGGTGCCGGGTAATACCTTCCCCCTTGAAAATTCTCATCTTTGTTGTATCTATTGAATTTCCTTTTATTCTTTGTATGTACTATCTGAAAATTTTCCAAATCGTTGGATTGGTATCTGGGCCAAACATAAGCCCTACCATTCTTATACATTTCTAAATCTCTTTCTATTTTGTGTAGTTTTCTATTGTAGATGTTTCTTACTTTGGTGTTAGCCATATTGAATTGATTAGAATACATTTCATACCATACTGAAAAACTGTCATCATGTATAATGTTTTCATTAATCCCTTCCACTTCTTGTATAAGTGCATTCATTTTGTTCTCATTACACTTAATTAATTGTCTAATGTACATGAATCCAAACTCATCAAACATTTTGTTAAACTGTTCTTCCATTTCTAAACTGTATCTAACACCCAGTGGGAGTTTAAAAAATCTAAGGCCCTTAGGGACTATTTTTAACACTAAACATTTTTCTAAATAAGCGTTATCCGCTTTAACACTCTTCAGTTGTATCAATTTTTTCCCCAAAGAGTAAATTTTAGATTTAATATCTTCATTTTCAACTTTACTGTTTCCATTTACATTTTTAAAATTGGTATCCATAAAACTTTGACCAATAAAATCATGTTCGTCAATTAAAAAATCATTCAAAACATTAGTGACATTGTGGCCGTTCTTACGACCATCTCTTTGTTTGCTATTCCGCATTTTAGGGCTAGAAAAATGATTGTAATGAACAGTACCTTTTTCCGTGCCTTTCGATTTATTAGCGGCTACGGAATATGTCCTTATTTCGTCCCTCTGCTGTTTGGGACGTGCACCCATTCTGATATGTTCATTCCTGGTGTGAAACAGACTAAAATCGAATGTAAAGTCTGCATCTGTTGAGAGATTTACATTCGTCTCTCCTACGTCCATATCCTGCTGTTTTCGCAACATCAAAACGCTCCATTGTCCATTAGGTATCTCTCCCGATCCACTGTTAGTTACGCTCCCCATTGGGGGCATCTTTGATGTTAGTGTATCCACATTCAACACTTGCTTCATGTTATTTTCACCTACCGATACCACTTCGGTGAGTCGGTTTACTAATTCCAAGAGTTTACTCACGTCGCTCTGGAGCGACGTCACTTCAGTGCGTAGAGTGTTGAATTCCTCCCTGCTCAATGGGGTCACCGGTACGATCGTGTCAGCCATATGACAACCAGTAACACAGCAAAAACAGAAGTTGGACAACCAAATATACTTCCACAGCTGTTACGATCCCCCTTGACCCGAGAGGGAGAGGCAAAATGTTATTTTTCAGAACCACTCTTTACTACGTTGACAAAAGTTTCATCAAATGCTGCTATACAGGATCCAATACTGTGAGGTTAAGCGCTTTCATCTGATTTAGCCAGATTTCATCAGAACCTCTTACAAGTGAACATTCACAGTTTAAATACCCACTTTGGCGCCTTTTTTAAAAAACAATTAATTAATTAACCACAGCAATTGGTTTTGGTACAGACTGAACAATACTGTTATACTAAATATATCTCATACTAAATACTATACATGTTGACTAGTCCTAATATGTACCATACTGTACAAAACTATAAATAATATCTAAAGAGTTAGTTTTATATGCAACCAGTTTACTAGTATTGCACAATAAATACTAAATCAACTTATACAATTGTAATATTATAAAATTTTAAACCTTTTTTAAAAAAATTATGTTATAATACAATCCTACCACACAATACAAATACAAATGGTGTAGGTACATATATATAATGCTAACAATGCGTTTAGAATGTATATACAATGTTGATTCTAGAGCTTACTTTGAGGGCATGTACAAGCTTTTCGACTATTCATGTGTGTTCCAATTACACCGATACTTGGACATGTCATAAACTAAATAATGCTATACATTGGTACTTGATCAATGTTTTCAGTTTCTAAAGTGCATTAAGTCCCTAAATTTATATTTAAAACTATAGCATAGCTAGGAATGGTTTTAGGCTAATGTATTCATTAATACCTGGGGGTGTAGTTGCATCTAGGCTAATTTGCCATTTACTTTCAATCCAAGCTAAGTAGGTCTTCCAATCACCTCCTCTATCGCTCACATCTACTTGATCTATAATAGAAAATAGAAATGTGTGGTCTTGTCCTTTCTCAATGGTGTGTTTGCTCAACGCATTCTTAGGATCCCCTTTCTTAATCCTATAACGGTGCTCATATATCCTGGTCTTAAACTTTCTCTCAGTCTTTCCTATGTAAAATGCGGAGCAGATGGTGCACACAGCTATATATACTATCCTTTGCGTATTGCAATTACCTTTCTTACAGGTTACTAAAGATCTTGTTATGTTGTTAACCCTAACTGTGGCTTTGGTGTATATATTTTTACATTGATTACACGTTCCACATCTTGATGTACCTTTCAAATTGGTCGTTTTATTTCCATTTCTTTTCTGTTCTAATATTCTCTTTAAATTAATGCCAGTCTTGTAGGTAGTACATACTTGGTTCCCTACTATGTGTCCAATAGATGTGGAAGATGATAGTAAATCCCAGTATTTCTTCAAAATGTCTATTATAATGTTCGTTTGAGGGGTGTATCTTAATACACATACTTTCCTTTCTTGTTCTATGTGTATTGTGATTTCACTTGTCAAGTTCTTCCCCAACAAGGGTACATATTTATTTCCCCATTGGTTGGTTACATAAGAAATAACATTGTCCAACATCTTCTTTGGGTATCCCCTATCCGTAAACAGGTCATACAGTGTATTCATCCCACTAATCATGACATCCCTAGTGGACGACATCCTGGCTATACATATACCTTGTCCCTTAACAACATTCTTGAATATGTGGGGAGGGTAACAACTACTGAAGTGTATGTAATCGTTGGAAAATGTCGGTTTCCTATAGATTTGTGATGCAAAGCCTCTCCCTGTGTTAGTAATCAATGTATCCAAATAGGCTATTTGGTTAAGATAATCAATAAAATTATTTATTTCATTTGTTAACTATTCTGGACTCAATTGGGATAGAATTAACTTAATTATGGATATGATGGGATTAGTCCTTGACCATAATTACATATTCCATGATGGACAATACTTTCGACAAACCAAGGGAGTTGCGATGGGGGCTTCCTGTGTCCCTATCTTCGCTAATTTAGTAATGTTAGAATGGGAGAACAATCACATATTCACCAGTGATTTTTACAGATACATCAAGTTGTACAAGAGGTTTTTGGACGATATCTTCATCATTTGGACAGGACCTACTCATGAAATAAATAATTTTATTGATTATCTTAACCAAACGACAGAGTTTCTGAGGTTTACCCATCAATATGATAGGAAAGAAATAGCCTATTTGGATACATTGATTACTAACACAGGGAGAGGCTTTGCATCACAAATCTATAGGAAACCGACATTTTCCAACGATTACATACACTTCAGTAGTTGTCACCCTCCCCACATATTCAAGAATGATGTTAAGGGACAAGGTATTCGTATAGCCAGGATGTCGTCCACTAGGGATGTCATGATTAGTGGGATGAATACACTGTATGACCTGTTTACGGATAGGGGATACCCAAAGAAGATGTTGGACAATGTTATTTCTTATGTAACCAACCAATGGGGAAATAAATATGTACCCTTGTTGGGGAAGAACTTGACAAGTGAAATCACAATACACATAGAACAAGAAAGGAAAGTATGTGTATTAAGATACACCCCTCAAACGAACATTATAATAGACATTTTGAAGAAATACTGGGATTTACTATCATCTTCCACATCTATTGGACACATAGTAGGGAACCAAGTATGTACTACCTACAAGACTGGCATTAATTTAAAGAGAATATTAGAACAGAAAAGAAATGGAAATAAAACGACCAATTTGAAAGGTACATCAAGATGTGGAATGTGTAATCAATGTAAAAATATATACACCAAAGCCACAGTTAGGGTTAACAACATAACAAGATCTTTAGTAACCTGTAAGAAAGGTAATTGCAATACGCAAAGGATAGTATATATAGCTGTGTGCACCATCTGCTCCGCATTTTACATAGGAAAGACTGAGAGAAAGTTTAAGACCAGGATATATGAGCACCTTTATAGGATTAAGAAAGGGGATCCTAAGAATGCGTTGAGCAAACACACCATTGAGAAAGGACAAGACCACACATTTCTATTTTCTATTATAGATCAAGTAGATGTGAGCGATAGAGGAGGTGATTGGAAGACCTACTTAGCTTGGATTGAAAGTAAATGGCAAATTAGCCTAGATGCAACTACACCCCCAGGTATTAATGAATACATTAGCCTAAAACCATTCCTAGCTATGCTATAGTTTTAAATATAAATTTAGGGACTTAATGCACTTTAGAAACTGAAAACATTGATCAAGTACCAATGTATAGCATTATTTAGTTTATGACATGTCCAAGTATCGGTGTAATTGGAACACACATGAATAGTCGAAAAGCTTGTACATGCCCTCAAAGTAAGCACTAGAATCAACATTGTATATACATTCTAAACACATTGTTAGCATTATATATATGTACCTACACCATTTGTATTTGTATTGTGTGGTAGGATTGTATTATAACATAATTTTTTTTTAAAAAAAGTTTAAAATTTTATAATATTACAATTGTATAAGTTGATTTAGTAGTTATTTTGCAATACTAGTAAACTGGTTGCATATAAAACTAACTCTTTAGATATTATTTATAGTTTTGTACAGTATGGTACATATTAGGACTAGTCAACATGTATAGTATTTAGTATGAGATATATTTAGTATAACAGTATTGTTCAGTCTGTACCAAAACCAATTGCTGTGGTTAATTAATTAATTGTTTTTTAAAAAAGGCGCCAAAGTGGGTATTTAAACTGTGAATGTTCACTTGTAAGAGGTTCTGATGAAATCTGGCTAAATCAGATGAAAGCGCTTAACCTCACAGTATTGGATCCTGTATAGCAGCATTTGATGAAACTTTTGTCAACGTAATAAAGAGTGGTTCTGAAAAATAACATTTTGCCTCTCCCTCTCGGGTCAAGGGGGATCGTAACAGCTGTGGAAGTATATTTGGTTGTCCAACTTCTGTTTTTGCTGTGTTACTGGTTGTCATATGGCTGACACGATCGTACCGGTGACCCCATTGAGCAGGGAGGAATTCAACACTCTACGCACTGAAGTGACGTCGCTCCAGAGCGACGTGAGTAAACTCTTGGAATTAGTAAACCGACTCACCGAAGTGGTATCGGTAGGTGAAAATAACATGAAGCAAGTGTTGAATGTGGATACACTAACATCAAAGATGCCCCCAATGGGGAGCGTAACTAACAGTGGATCGGGAGAGATACCTAATGGACAACGGAGCGTTTTGATGTTGCGAAAACAGCAGGATATGGACGTAGGAGAGACGAATGTAAATCTCTCAACAGATGCAGACTTTACATTCGATTTTAGTCTGTTTCACACCAGGAATGAACATATCAGAATGGGTGCACGTCCCAAACAGCAGAGGGACGAAATAAGGACATATTCCGTAGCCGCTAATAAAGCGAAAGGCACGGAAAAAGGTACTGTTCATTACAATCATTTTTCTAGCCCTAAAATGCAGAATAGCAAACAAAGAGATGGTCGTAAGAACGGCCACAATGTCACTAATGTTTTGAATGATTTTTTAATTGACGAACATGATTTTATTGGTCAAAGTTTTATGGATACCAATTTTAAAAATGTAAATGGAAACAGTAAAGTTGAAAATGAAGATATTAAATCTAAAATTTACTCTTTGGGGAAAAAATTGATACAACTGAAGAGTGTTAAAGCGGATAACGCTTATTTAGAAAAATGTTTAGTGTTAAAAATAGTCCCTAAGGGCCTTAGATTTTTTAAACTCCCACTGGGTGTTAGATACAGTTTAGAAATGGAAGAACAGTTTAACAAAATGTTTGATGAGTTTGGATTCATGTACATTAGACAATTAATTAAGTGTAATGAGAACAAAATGAATGCACTTATACAAGAAGTGGAAGGGATTAATGAAAACATTATACATGATGACAGTTTTTCAGTATGGTATGAAATGTATTCTAATCAATTCAATATGGCTAACACCAAAGTAAGAAACATCTACAATAGAAAACTACACAAAATAGAAAGAGATTTAGAAATGTATAAGAATGGTAGGGCTTATGTTTGGCCCAGATACCAATCCAACGATTTGGAAAATTTTCAGATAGTACATACAAAGAATAAAAGGAAATTCAATAGATACAACAAAGATGAGAATTTTCAAGGGGGAAGGTATTACCCGGCACCCAAGAGATATTAAACAAGAACTCAGAAAAACAGGATGGAAATTATATCAGTAAGGAGAACTCAGGTATACATACACCTAAAAAGAAAATAGTAGCCGACTTAGTAGTAGATCCTACAAGAATCACTGTGACCACCAATGATGATATGGTAGAAACTGTACCTAAGATTTACAATTTTGGGGGTTTCAAGGTATATAATTACACAGAAATTTTGATTACTGATGAAATAATTACACTTTTCTTCAAAGGCATGAAATTTATACCAACCATTCAATTTAATTTATTTGATGTAGTCAAGGAAATAAAACTATTCTGTAGAAGACTAAACCTAGCCATACAATTTCACGATGAAAACAAAGCTAGTAATAAGATAATCAAAAACAAGCTTGTTAAGAAAAGTACATATATACCAGTGATGAATCCCCAGGTGGCCTTATATGAAAGAATGGTATGCAAAGACATCTACACGCTACACAGGGACATTAAGGATAGCAAATATGGAAATACCTTGTTTCATGACAATTTGGATCCTAGAGAACGGAAGTGTATGGAAGAACTAATACTAAATGAAGAGATAAGAATAATGAAGCCTGATAAGGGTGGAGGCATTGTGGTATATGATCGGAAAAAATATTTAACTGAAATACACAAAATACTACATGAAACTGGAAATTATGAAGAAGTGACAATAAACCAAATTAACATTGGTCACAGACGTATCGATTTAGTATTAGAAGAATACCTATTGGACCATCGTATAACTAGCGAGTTACATGAGTATTTAAGGACTGACTATCCTATTTTGGCCCTCATAATAGGAATACCAAAGATACACAAAAATCTAGCCAATCCACCCTTCAGGCCTATCATATCGGGTTCCAAATCCAAAACTTTTAAAATTGGAGTTACTATTGATCATTGGACAAAACCTGTGTATTCTAGAGTTAGCCATATTGTTAAAGATTCTTGGGACTTCTTGGGTAAACTCAACGATGAAGTATGGGATGAGAACCTCACATTCATTACCATTGACGTACAAGATTTGTTCTCTAGTATACCGGCTAATGTGGGACTTGAATATTTTAACAACAGTCTTGTTAACTATTCTGGACTCAATTGGGATAGAATTAACTTAATTATGGATATGATGGGATTAGTCCTTGACCATAATTACATATTCCATGATGGACAATACTTTCGACAAACCAAGGGAGTTGCGATGGGGGCTTCCTGTGCCCCTATCTTCGCTAATTTAGTAATGTTAGAATGGGAGAACAATCACATATTCACCAGTGATTTTTACAGATACATCAAGTTGTACAAGAGGTTTTTGGATGATATCTTCATCATTTGGACAGGACCTACTCATGAAATAAATAATTTTATTGATTATCTTAACCAAACGACAGAGTTTCTGAGGTTTACCCATCAACATGATAGGAAAGAAATAGCCTATTTGGATACATTGATTACTAACACAGGGAGAGGCTTTGCATCACAAATCTATAGGAAACCGACATTTTCCAACGATTACATACACTTCAGTAGTTGTCACCCTCCCCACATATTCAAGAATGTTGTTAAGGGACAAGGTATCCGTATAGCCAGGATGTCGTCCACTAGGGATGTCATGATTAGTGGGATGAATACACTGTATGACCTGTTTACGGATAGGGGATACCCAAAGAAGATGTTGGACAATGTTATTTCTTATGTAACCAACCAATGGGGAAATAAATATGTACCCTTGTTGGGGAAGAACTTGACAAGTGAAATCACAATACACATAGAACAAGAAAGGAAAGTATGTGTATTAAGATACACCCCTCAAACGAACATTATAATAGACATTTTGAAGAAATACTGGGATTTACTATCATCTTCCACATCTATTGGACACATAGTAGGGAACCAAGTATGTACTACCTACAAGACTGGCATTAATTTAAAGAGAATATTAGAACAGAAAAGAAATGGAAATAAAACGACCAATTTGAAAGGTACATCAAGATGTGGAACGTGTAATCAATGTAAAAATATATACACCAAAGCCACAGTTAGGGTTAACAACATAACAAGATCTTTAGTAACCTGTAAGAAAGGTAATTGCAATACGCAAAGGATAGTATATATAGCTGTGTGCACCATCTGCTCCGCATTTTACATAGGAAAGACTGAGAGAAAGTTTAAGACCAGGATATATGAGCACCTTTATAGGATTAAGAAAGGGGATCCTAAGAATGCGTTGAGCAAACACACCATTGAGAAAGGACAAGACCACACATTTCTATTTTCTATTATAGATCAAGTAGATGTGAGCGATAGAGGAGGTGATTGGAAGACCTACTTAGCTTGGATTGAAAGTAAATGGCAAATTAGCCTAGATGCAACTACACCCCAGGTATTAATGAATACATTAGCCTAAAACCATTCCTAGCTATGCTATAGTTTTAAATATAAATTTAGGGACTTAATGCACTTTAGAAACTGAAAACATTGATCAAGTACCAATGTATAGCATTATTTAGTTTATGACATGTCCAAGTATCGGTGTAATTGGAACACACATGAATAGTCGAAAAGCTTGTACATGCCCTCAAAGTAAGCACTAGAATCAACATTGTATATACATTCTAAACGCATTGTTAGCATTATATATATGTACCTACACCATTTGTATTTGTATTGTGTGGTAGGATTGTATTATAACATAATTTTTTTTAAAAAGTTTAAAATTTTATAATATTACAATTGTATAAGTTGATTTAGTATTTATTGTGCAATACTAGTAAACTGGTTGCATATAAAACTAACTCTTTAGATATTATTTATAGTTTTGTACAGTGTGGTACATATTAGGACTAGTCAACATGTATAGTATTTAGTATGAGATATATTTAGTATAACAGTATTGTTCAGTCTGTACCAAAACCAATTGCTGTGGTTAATTAATTAATTGTTTTTTAAAAAAGGCGCCAAAGTGAGTATTTAAACTGTGAATGTTCACTTGTAAGAGGTTCTGATGAAATCTGGCTAAATCAGATGAAAGCGCTTAACCTCACAGTATTGGATCCTGTATAGCAGCATTTGATGAAACTTTTGTCAACGTAATAAAGAGTGGTTCTGAAAAATAACATTTTGCCTCTCCCTCTCGGGTCAAGGGGGATCGTAACAGCTGTGGAAGTATACTGTTGGTAACTGCTCGCATAGTGTACTGTACACATTGCTGCAGCAGTAGCTTGGATTCTGTATACTATTGTTAACTGCATGCATAGTATATAGTACATAGTGCTGTAGCAGTAACGGGTTCTGTATACTCTTGTTAACTGCATGCATAGTATATTGTACAATGTGCTGCAGCAGTAGCTTGGATTCTGAAGACGTTTATTAGCTGCATGCATAGTATATTGTAAGTAGTGCTGCAGCAGTAGCTTGGATTCTGTATACTGTTGTTAACTGCATGCATAGTGTAATGTACACAGTGCTGCAGCAGTAGCTTGGATTCTGTATACTGTGGTTAACTGCATGCATAGTATATTGTACACAGTGCTGCAGCAGTAGCTTGGATTCTGCATACTGATGGTAACTGCATGCATAGTGTATTGTAGATAATCCTGTGGCAGTAGCGTGTGTTCTGTATAATGTTGGTAACTGCATGCACAGTATATTGTACACAGTGCTGCAGCAGTAGCTTGGATTCTGTATACTGTTGTGAACTGCATGCATAGTATATTGTACATAGTGCTCCAGCAGTAGCTTGGATTCTGTAAACTGTTGTTACCTGCATGCATAGTATGTTGTAAATAGTGCTCCAGCAATTGCTTGAGTTCTGTATACTGTTAACTGCATACCTGGTATATTGTACATACTGCTACAGCAGTAGCTTGGATTCTTTTATAGTTGTTAACTGCATGCATAGTATATTGTAAATAGTGCTCCAGCAGTAGCTTGGATTCTGTATAATGTTGGTAACTGCATGCACAGTGTTCTGTTCACATTGCTAGAGCAGTAACTTGGATTCTGTATACGGTTATTAACTGCATGCATAGTATATTGTACATAGTGCTGCAGCAGTAGTTTGGGTCTGTATACTGTTGTTAACTGCATGCTCAGTATATTGTACACAGTGCTGCAGCAGTAGCTTGGAGTCTGTATACTGTTGGTAACTGCATGTATAATATATTGTACATAGTGCTGCAGCAGTAGCTTGGATTCTGTGTACTTTTGTTACATGCATGCATTGTACATTGTACATAGTGCTCCAGCAGTAGCTTGGATTCTGTATACTGTTGGTACCTGCATGCATAGTACATTGTACATAGTGCTGCAGCAGTAGCTTGGATTCTGTATACCATTGTTACCTGCATGTATAGTATATTGTACATAGTGCTGCAGCAGTATCATGAATTCTGTATACTGTTGTTACCTGCATTCATAGTATATTGTACATAGTGCTCCAGCAGCAGCTTCCATTCTGTATACTGTTGTTAACTGCATGCGCACTATATTGTAAGTAGTGCCATAGCAGTAACTTGTGTTCTGTATACTGTTGTGAACTGCATGCACTGTATATTTTACATAGTACTGCAGCAGTAGCTTGGGTTCTGTATACCTATAACTGCATGCATAGTATATTGTACATAGTGCTGCAGCAGTAGCTTGGGTTCTGTATACTGTTGGTAACTGCATGCCTGGTATATTATACATAGTGCTGCAGGAGTAGCTTGGATTCTGTACCCTGTTGGTAACTGCATGCATGGTATATTGTACATAGTGCTGCAGGAGAAGCTTGGATTCTATATACTGTTGGTAACTGCATGCCCAGTGTACTGTACACATTGCTGCAACAGTGGCTTGGATTCTGTGTACTGTTTTCAACTTCATGCATAGTTTATTGTACATAGTGCTGTAGCAGTAGCTTGGGTTCATTATTTCACTTCTGTGTCACTGTTAGACAGAGGCAGAATATACTAACCTCAAAAAAAGGCATAGCAAAATTAATTTAAAATGGGTGGCGAAAGTCAAACACACTCTGGCTAGGCTTATAAATGCCCTAGGGCAGATAGCCTAGTATGAACCTATGAACCTATGAACCTATTATACTGTTATTTACTGCATGCATAGTATATTGCACATGGTGCTGCAGCATTAGCTTGGATTCTGTATACTGTTTTTACATGCATATATAGTATATTGTACATAGTGCTCCAGCAGTATCTTGGATTCTGTATACTGTTGTTACCTGCATGCATAGTATATTGTACATAGTGCTGCAGGAGTAGCTTGGATTCTGCATACTGTTGTTAACTGCATGCCTGATATACTGTACATAGTGCTGCAGCAGTAGCTTGGATTCTGTATACTGTTGTTACCTGCATGTATAATATATTGTACATAGTGCTCCAGCAGCAGCTTCCATTCTGTATACTGTTGTTAACTGCACTCATAGTGTATTGTTAGTAGTGCTGTAGCAGTAGCTTGGGTTCTGTATACTGTTGTGAACTGCATGCATAGTATATTGTACATAGTGCTGCAGCAGTAGCTTGGATTCTGTATACTGTTGTTAACTACATACCTGGTATATTGTACATAGTGCTGCATCAGTAGCTTGGATTCTGTAAACTTTTGTTACCTGGATGCATAGTATATTGTACATACTGCTCCAACAGTAGTTCCATTCTGTAGACTGTTGTTAACTGCATGCTCAGTATATTGTACACAGTGCTGCAGCAGTAGCTTGGAGTCTGTATACTGTTGGTAACTGCATGTATAATATATTGTACATAGTGCTGCAGCAGTAGCTTGGATTCTGTGTACTTTTGTTACATGCATGCATTGTACATTGTACATAGTGCTCCAGCAGTAGCTTGGATTCTGTATACTGTTGGTACCTGCATGCATAGTACATTGTACATAGTGCTGCAGCAGTAGCTTGGATTCTGTATACCATTGTTACCTGCATGTATAGTATATTGTACATAGTGCTGCAGCAGTATCATGAATTCTGTATACTGTTGTTACCTGCATTCATAGTATATTGTACATAGTGCTCCAGCAGCAGCTTCCATTCTGTATACTGTTGTTAACTGCATGCGCACTATATTGTAAGTAGTGCCATAGCAGTAACTTGTGTTCTGTATACTGTTGTGAACTGCATGCACTGTATATTTTACATAGTACTGCAGCAGTAGCTTGGGTTCTGTATACCTATGACTGCATGCATAGTATGTTGTACATAGTGCTGCAGCAGTAGCTTGGGTTCTGTATACTGTTGGTAACTGCATGCCTGGTATATTATACATAGTGCTGCAGGAGTAGCTTGGATTCTGTACCCTGTTGGTAACTGCATGCATGGTATATTGTACATAGTGATGCAGGAGAAGCTTGGATTCTATATACTGTTGGTAACTGCATGCCCAGTGTACTGTACACATTGCTGCAACAGTGGCTTGGATTCTGTGTACTGTTTTCAACTTCATGCATAGTTTATTGTACATAGTGCTGTAGCAGTAGCTTGGGTTCATTATTTCACTTCTGTGTCACTGTTAGACAGAGGCAGAATATACTAACCTCAAAAAAAGGCATAGCAAAATTAATTTAAAATGGGTGGCGAAAGTCAAACACACTCTGGCTAGGCTTATAAATGCCCTAGGGCAGATAGCCTAGTATGAACCTATGAACCTATGAACCTATTATACTGTTATTTACTGCATGCATAGTATATTGCACATGGTGCTGCAGCATTAGCTTGGATTCTGTATACTGTTTTTACATGCATATATAGTATATTGTACATAGTGCTCCAGCAGTATCTTGGATTCTGTATACTGTTGTTACCTGCATGCATAGTATATTGTACATAGTGCTGCAGGAGTAGCTTGGATTCTGTATACTGTTGTTAACTGCATGCCTGATATATTGTACATAGTGCTGCAGCAGTAGCTTGGATTCTGTATACTGTTGTTACCTGCATGTATAATATATTGTACATAGTGCTCCAGCAGCAGCTTCCATTCTGTATACTGTTGTTAACTGCACTCATAGTGTATTGTTAGTAGTGCTGTAGCAGTAGCTTGGGTTCTGTATACTGTTGTGAACTGCATGCATAGTATATTGTACATAGTGCTGCAGCAGTAGCTTGGATACTGTATACTGTTGTTAACTACATACCTGGTATATTGTACATAGTGCTGCATCAGTAGCTTGGATTCTGTAAACTTTTGTTACCTGGATGCATAGTATATTGTACATACTGCTCCAACAGTAGTTCCATTCTGTAGACTGTTGTTAACTGCACGCATAGTATATTGTAAGTAGAGCTGTAGCAGTAGCTTGGGTTCTGTATACTGTTGTGAACTGCATGCATAGTATATTGTACATAGTGCTGCAACAGTAGCTTGGGTTCTGCATACTGTTAACTGCAATCATACTATATTGTACAGAGTGCTGCAGCAGTAGCTTGGATTCTGTATCTGGTTAGTAACTTCATGCCTGGTATATTGTAAATAGTGCTGGAAGAGTAGCTTGGCTTCTGTACCCTGTTCGTAAGTGCATGCCTGGTATATTGTACATAGTGCTGCAGGAGTAGCTTGGATTCTGTATACTATTGGTAACTGCATGTGCAGTGTACTGTACACATTGCTGCAGCAGTAGCTTGGATTCTGTATGCTGTTGTTAACTGCATGCATAGTATATTGTACATAGTGCTGCAGCAGTAGTTTGGGTTGTGTATACTCTTAACTGCATGCACAGTATATTGCACACAGGGCTGCAGCTGTAGCTTGGATTCTGTATACTGTTGTTAGCTGCATGCATAGTATATTGTACAAAGTGGTACAGCAGTAGATTGGGTTTTGTAAACTGATGTTAACTGCATGCATAGTATATTGCACATAGTGCTCCAGCAGTTGCTTGGATTCTGTATATTGTTGTTACCTGCATTCATAGTATGTTGTACGTAGTGCTCCAGCAATAGCTTGGATTCTGTATACTGTTAACGGCATACCTGGTATATTGTACATAGTGCTGCATCAGTAGCTTCAATTCTGTTTATAGTTATTACCTGCATGCATAGCATATTGTACATAGTGCTCCAGCAGTAGCTTGGATTCTGTATACTGTTGGTACCTGCATGCATAGTACATTGTACATAGTGCTACAGCAGTAGCTTGGATTCTGTATACCGTTGTTACCTGCATGTATAGTATATTGTACATAGTGCTGCAGCAGTAGCATGAATTCTGTATACTGTTGTTACCTGCATTCATAGTATATTGTACATAGTGCTCCAGCAGCAGCTTCCATTCTGTATACTGTTGTTAACTGCATGCGAATTATATTGTAAGAAGTGCTGTAACAGTAACTTGTCTTCTGCATACTGTTGTGAACTGCATGCACTGTATATTTTATATAGTACTGCAGCAGTAGCTTGGGTTCTGTATACCTATAACTGCATGCATAGTATATTGTACATAGTGCTGCTGCAGTAGCTTGGGTTCTGTATACTGTTGTTAACTGCATGCATAATATATTGTACATAGTGCTGCAGCAGTGGCTTGGATACTGTACCCAGTTTCTAACTGTATGTCTGGTATACTGTACAAAGTGCTCCCGCAGTTGCTCAAATTCTGTACCCTCTTGTTAACTGCACGCATAGTATATTGTACATAGTGCTGAAGCAGTAGCTTGATTCTGTATGCTGTTGTTAACTGCATGCATATTATATTGTTCATAGTGCTGCAGCAGTAGCTTGGGTTCTGTATACTGTTATTAACTTCATGCATAGTATATTGTACACACTGCTGCAGCAGTAGCTTGGATTCTGTATACTGTTAACGGCATGAATAGTATATTGTACATAGTGCTGCAGCAGTAGCTTAGGTGTTCCATACTGTTACCTGCATGCATAGTATATTGTACACAGTGCTGCAGCAGTAGCTTTGGTTTTACATACTAATTGCATGCATAGTGTATTGTACATAGTGCTGCAGCAGTAGCTTCGGTTTTGCCTACTGTTAACTGCATGCATACTATAATGTAAGTAGTCCTGCAGCAGTAGCTTGGCTTATGTATACTTTTGCTAAATGCATGCATAGTATATTGTACAGAGTGCTGCAGCAGTAGCTAGGATTCTGTATACTGTTTGTAACTGCATCCACGGTGTATGGTACACATTGCTAGAGCAGTTGCTTGAATTCTGTATATGGTTAATAACTGCATGCAAAGCATATTGTACACAGTGCTGCAGCAGTAGCTTGGATTCTATATACTGTTGTTACCTGCATGCATAGTATATTGAAAATAGTGCTCCGGCAGTAGCTTGCATTCTATATGCTGTTGTTACCTGCATGCATAGTATATTGTACATAGTGCTGCAGCAGTAGCTTGAATTCTCTATACTGTTGTTAACTGCATGCTTGGTATATTGTACAAAGTGCTGCAGCAGTAGCTTGGATTCTGTATACTGTTGTTACCTGCATGTATACTATATTGTACATGGTGCAGCAGCAGTAGCTAGAATTCTGTATACTTTTGTCACCTGCATTCATAGTATATTGTACATAGTGCTCCAGCAGTAGCTTTCATTCTGTATACTTTTGGTAACTGCATGCATAGTATATTGTAAGTAGCTCTGTAGCAGTAGCTTGGTTTCTGTATACTATTGTGAACTGCATGCATAATATATTGTACATAGTGCTGCAGCAGTAGATTGGGTTCTGTACAGTGATAACTGCATGCATAGTATATTGTATATAGTGCTGCAGCAGTAGTTTGGGTTCTGCATACTGTTGTTAACTGCATGCATAGTATATTGTACATAGTGCTGCAGGAGTAGCTTGGATTCTGTATCCTGTTGGTAACTGCATGCCTGGTATATTGTACATAGTGCTGCAGGAGTAGCTTTGATTCTGTATACTGTTGGTAACTGCATGCACAGTGTACTGAACACATTGCTGCAGCAGTAGCTTGGATTCTGTATACTGTTGTTAACTGCATGCACAGTATATTTTACATTCTGCTGCAGCAGTAACTTGGATTATGTATACTGTTGTTAACTACATGCATAGTGTACTGTACACAGTTATGCAGCAGTAGCTTGGATTCTGTATACTGTTGTTAACTGCATGCATAGTATATTGTACAGCGTGCTGCAGCAGTACCTTGGATTATGTATACTGATAGTAACTGCATGCATAGTATATTGTAGATAGAGCTGTGGCAGTAGCTTGTGTTCTGTATAATGTTGGTAACTGCATGCATAGTATATTGTACACAGTGCTGCAGCAGTAGCTTGGATGCTGTATACTTTTCTGAACTGACATGCATAGTATACTGTACAGAGTGCTGCAGCAGTAGAATGGATTCTGTAAACTGTTTTTAACTGCATGCATAGTATATTGTACATAGTGCTCCAGCAGTAGCTTGGATTCTGTAAACTGTTGTTACCTGCATGCAAAGTATGTTGTACATAGTGCTCCAGTAATAGCTTGGATTCTGTACACTGTTAATGGCATACCTGGTACATTGTACATAGTGCTGCAGTAGTAGCTTGGATTCTGAATACTATTGGTAACTGCATGCACAGTGTACTGTACACATTGCTAGAGCAGTAGCTTGAATACTGTATATAGTTATTAAATGCATGCATAGTATATTGTACATAGTGCTGCAGCAGTAGTTTGGGGTCCATATACTGTTGTTAACTGCATGCACAGTATATTGTACACAGTGCTGAAGCAGTAGCTTGGATTCTGTATACTGTTGATAACGGCATGTATAGGTTATTGTACATAGTGCTGCAGCAGTAGCTTGGATTCTGTATACTGTTATTACTTTCATGCATTCTATATTGTACATAGTGCTCCAGCAGTAGCTTGGATTCCGTATGTCGTTGGTACCTGCATGCATAGTATATTGTACGGAGTGCTGCAGCAGTAGCTTGGATTCTGTATACCATTGTTAAATGCATGCCTGATATATTGTCCATAGTGCTGCTGCAGTAGCTTGGATTCTGTATATTGTTGGGACCTGCATGTATAGTATATTGTACATAGTGCTGCAGCAGTAGCTTGAATTCTGTATACAGTTGTTACCTGCATTCATAGTACATTGTACATAGTGCTCCTGCAGTAGCTTTCATTCTGTATACTGTTGTTAACTGCATGCATAATATATTGTATGTAGTGATGTAGCAGTACCTTGGGTTCTGTATACTGTTGTGAACTGCATGCATTGTGTATTTTACATAGTGCTGCAGCAGTAGATTGGGTTCTGTATACTGATAATTGCATGCATAGTATATTGTGCATAGTGCTGCAGCAGTAGCTTGGGTTCCGTATACTGTTGTTATTTGCATGCATAGTATATTTTACATAGTGCTGCAGCAGTAGCTTGGATTCTTACCTTGTTGGTAACTGCATGCCTGGTATATTGTACATACTGCTGCAGGAGTAGCTTGGCTTCTGTACCCTGTTGGAAATGCATGCCTGTTATATTGTACATAGTGCTGCAGGCATAGCCTGGAACCTGTATAATGTTGGTAACTGCATGCACAGCGTACTGTACATAGTGCAGCAGCAGTAGCTTAGATTCTGTATACTGTTATTAACTGCATGCATATTATATTGTACATAGTGCTACAGCAGTAGTTTGGGCTCTGTATACTGTTCTTAACTGCATGCACAGTATATTGTACACAGTGCATCAGCAGTAGCTTGGATTCTGTATACTGATGGTAACTACATGCATAGTATATTTTAAATAGTGCTGCAGCAGTAGCTTGGGTTCTGTATACTGTTGGTAACTGCATGCCTGGTATATTATACATAGTGCTGCAGGGGTAGCTTGGATTCTGTACCCTGTAGGTAACTGCATGCATGGTATATTGTACATAGTGCTGCAGGAGAAGCTTGGATTCTATATACTGTTGGTAACTGCATGCCCAGTGTACTGTACACATTGCTGCAACAGTGGCTTGGATTCTGTGTACTGTTTTTAACTTCATGCATAGTTTACTGTACATAGTGCTGTAGCAGTAGCTTGGGTTCATTATTTCACTTCTGTGTCACTGTTAGACAGAGGCACAGTATACTAACCTCAAAATAAGGCATAGCAAAATTAATTTAAAATGGGTGGCGAAAACCAAACACACTCTGGCTAGGCTTATAAATGCCCTAGGGCAGATAGCCTAGTATGAACCTATGAACCTATGAACCTATTATACTGTTATTTACTGCATGCATAGTATATTGCACATGGTGCTGCAGCAGTAGCTTGGATTCTGTATACTGTTTTTACATGCATATATAGTATATTGTTCATAGTGCTCCAGCAGTAGCTTGGATTCTGTATACTGTTGTTACCTGCATGCATAGTATATTGTACATAGTGCTGCAGGAGTAGCTTGGATTCTGTATACTGTTGTTAACTGCATGCCTGATATATTGTACATAGTGCTGCAGCAGTAGCTTGGATTCTGTATATTGTTGTTACCTGCATGTATAATATATTGTACATAGTGCTCCAGCAGCAGCTTCCATTCTGTATACTGTTGTTAACTGCACTCATAGTGTATTGTTAGTAGTGCTGTAGCAGTAGCTTGTGTTCTGTATACTGTTGTGAACTGGATGCATAGTATATTGTACATAGTGCTGCAGCAGTAGCTTGGATTCTGTAAACTGTTGTTACCTGCAAGTATAGTATATTGTACATACTGCTCCAACAGTAGTTCCAATCTGTAGACTGTTGTTAACTGCACGCATAGTATATTGTAAGTAGAGCTGTAGCAGTAGCTTGGGTTCTGTATACTGTTGTGAACTGCATGCATAGTATATTGTACATAGTGCTGCAACAGTAGCTTGGGTTCTGTATACTGTTAACTGCAATCATAGTATATTGTACAGAGTGCTGCAGCAGTAGTTTGGATTCTGTACCTGGTTAGTAACTTCATGCCTGGTATATTGTAAATAGTGCTGGAAGAGTAGCTTGGCTTCTGTACCCTGTTTGTAAGTGCATGCCTGGTATATTGTACACAGTGCTGCAGAAGTAGCTTGGATTCTGTATACTATTGGTAACTGCATGCGCAGTGTACTGTACACATTGCTGCAGCAGTATCTTGGATTCTGTATACTGCTGTTAACTGCGTGCATAGTATATTGTACATAGTGTTGCAGCAGTAGTTTGGGTTGTGTATACTGTTAACTGCATGCGCAGTATATTGCACACATGGCTGCAGCTGTAGCTTGGATTCTGTATACTGTTGTTAGCTGCATGCATAGTATATTGTACAAAGTGGTACAGCAGTAGATTGGGTTCTGTAAACTGATGTTAACTGCATGCATAGTATATTGTACATAGTGCTCCAGCAGTAGCTTGGATTCTGTATACTGTTGTTACCTGCATGCATAGTATGTTGTACATAGTGCTCCAGCAATAGCTTGGATTCTGTATACTTTTAACGGCATACCTGGTATATTGTACATAGTGCTGCATCAGTAGCTTCGATTTTGTTTATAGTTGTTACCTGCATGCATAGCATATTGTACATAGTGCTCCAGCAGTAGCTTGGATTCTGTATACTGTTGGTAAATGCATGCACAGTGTACTGTACATATTGCTGCAGCAGTAGCTTGTAATCCATATACTTTTTTAACTGCATGCATAGTGTATTGTTCATAGTGCTGCAGCAGTAGTTTGGGGTCTTTATACTGTTGTTAACTGAATGCACAGTATATTGTACATAGTGCTCCAGCAGTAGCTTGCATTCTGTATACTGTTTTTAACTGCATGAATAGTGTATTGTAAGTAGTGCTGTAGCAGTAGCTTAGGGTCTGTATACTGTTGTGAACTCCATGCATAGTATATTTTACATAGTGCTGCAGCAGTAGCTTGGGATCTGTATACTGCTAACTGCATGCATAGTATATTGTACATAGTGCTGCAGCAGTAGCTTGGGTTCTGTATACTGTTGGTAACTGCATGCATAGTATATTGTACATAGTGCTGCAGCAGTAGCTTGGAATTTGTACCCTGTTCATAACTGCATGCCTGTTATATTGTACATGCTGCTGCAGGAGTAGCTTGGCTTCTGTTCCCTATTGGTAAATGCATGCCTGGAATATTGTACACAGTGCTGCAGCAGTAGCTTGGATTCTGCATACTGATGGTAACTGCATGCATAGTATATTGTAGATATTGCTGGGGCAGTAGCTTGTGTTCTGTATAATGTTGGTAACTGCATACACAGTATATTGTACACAGTGCTGCAGCAGTAGCTTGGATTCTGTATACTGTTGTGAACTGCATGCATCGTATATTGTGCATAGTGCTCCAGCAATAGCTTGGATTCTGTAAACTGTTGTTACCTGCATGCATAGTATGTTGTAGATAGTGCTCCAGCAATAGCTTGGATTCTGTATACTGCTAACTGCATACCTGGTATATTGTACATACTTCTGCGGCAGTAGCTTGAATTCTTTTATAGTTGTTAACTGCATGCATAGTATATTGCACATAGTGCTCCAGCAGTAGCTTGGATTCTGTATACTGTTGTTAACTGCATCCACAGTGTACTGTGCACATTGCTAGAGCAGTAGCTTGGATTCTGTATATGGTTATTAACTGCATGCATAGTATATTGTACATAGTGCTGCAGCAGTAGTTTGAGTCTGTATACTGTTGTTAACTGCATGCACAGTATATTGTACACAGTGCTGCAGCAGTAGCTTTGATTCTGTATACTGTTGGTAACTGCATGTATAGGATATTGTACATAGTGTTGCAGCAGTAGCTTGGATGCTGTATACTGTTGGTACCTGCATGCATAGTACATTGTACATAGTGCTGCAGCAGTACCTTGGGTTCTGTATACTGATAACTGCAAGTATAGTTAATTGTACATGGTGCTGCAGCAGCAGCTTGGATTCTGTATACTGTTGTTACCTGCATTCATAGTATATTGTACTTAGTGCTCCAGCAGTAGCTTCCATTCTGTATATTGTTGTTAATGCCATTCATAGTATATTGTAAGTAGTGCTGTAGCAGTACCTTGGGTTCTGTATACTGTTGTGAACTGCATGCATAGTATATTTTATATAGTAATGCAGCAGTAGCTTGGGTTCTGTATACTGATAATTGCATGCATAGTATATTGTGCATAGTGCTGCAGCAGTAGCTTGGGTTCCGTATACTGTTGTTATTTGCATGCATAGTATATTTTACATAGTGCTGCAGCAGTAGCTTGGATTCTTACCCTGTTGGTAACTGCATGCCTGGTATATTGTACATACTGCTGCAGGAGTAGCTTGGCTTCTGTACCCTGTTGGAAATGCATGCCTGTTATATTGTACATAGTGCTGCAGGCATAGCCTGGAACCTGTATAATGTTGGTAACTGCATGCACAGCATACTGTACATAGTGCAGCAGCAGTAGCTTAGATTCTGTATACTGTTATTAACTGCATGCATATTATATTGTACATAGTTCTGTAGCAGTAGTTTGGGCTCTGTATACTGTTCTTAACTGCATGCACAGTATATTGTACACAGTGCATCAGCAGTAGCTTGGATTCTGTATACTGATGGTAACTACATGCATAGTATATTTTAAATAGTGCTGCAGCAGTAGCTTGAGTTCTGTATACTCTTGGTAACTGCATGCCTGGTATATTATACATAGTGCTGCAGGGGTAGCTTGGATTCTGTACCCTGTTGGTAACTGCATGCATGGTATATTGTACATAGTGCTGCAGGAGAAGCTTGGATTCTATATACTGTTGGTAACTGCATGCCCAGTGTACTGTACACATTGCTGCAACAGTGGCTTGGATTCTGTGTACTGTTTTTAACTTCATGCATCGTTTACTGTACATAGTGCTGTAGCAGTAGCTTGGGTTCATTATTTCACTTCCGTGTCACTGTTAGACAGAGGCACAGTATACTAACCTCAAAATAAGGCATAGCAAAATTAATTTAAAATGGGTGGCGAAAACCAAACACACTCTGGCTAGGCTTATAAATGCCCTAGGGCAGATAGCCTAGTATGAACCTATGAACCTATGAACCTATTATACTGTTATTTACTGCATGCATAGTATATTGCACATGGTGCTGCAGCAGTAGCTTGGATTCTGTATACTGTTTTTACATGCATATATAGTATATTATTCATAGTGCTCCAGCAGTAGCTTGGATTCTGTATACTGTTGTTACCTGCATGCATAGTATATTGTACATAGTGCTGCAGGAGTAGCTTGGATTCTGTATACTGTTGTTAACTGCATGCCTGATATATTGTACATAGTGCTCCAGCAGCAGCTTCCATTCTGTATACTGTTGTTAACTGCACTCATAGTGTATTGTTAGTAGTGCTGTAGCAGTAGCTTGGGTTCTGTATACTGTTGTGAACTGGATGCATAGTATATTGTACATAGTGCTGCAGCAGTAGCTTGGATTTTGTATACTGTTGTTAACTACATACCTGTTATATTGTACATAGTGTTGCAGCAGTAGCTTGGATTCTGTAAACTGTTGTTACCTGCAAGTATAGTATATTGTACATACTGCTCCAACAGTAGTTCCATTCTGTAGACTGTTGTTAACTGCACGCATAGTATATTGTAAGTAGAGCTGTAGCAGTAGCTTGGGTTCTGTATACTGTTGTGAACTGTATGCATAGTATATTGTACATAGTGCTGCAACAGTAGCTTGGGTTCTGTATACTGTTAACTGCAATTATAGTATATTGTACAGAGTGCTGCAGCAGTAGTTTGGATTCTGTACCTGGTTAGTAACTTCATGCCTGGTATATTGTAAATAGTGCTGGAAGAGTAGCTTGGTTTCTGTACCCTGTTCGTAAGTGCATGCCTGGTATATTGTACATAGTGCTGCAGAAGTAGCTTGGATTCTGTATACTATTGGTAACTGCATGCGCAGTGTACTGTACACATTGCTGCAGCAGTATCTTGGATTCTGTATACTGTTGTGAACTGCATGCATCGTATATTGTGCATAGTGCTCCAGCAATAGCTTGGATTCTGTAAACTGTTGTTACCTGCATGCATAGTATGTTGTAGATAGTGCTCCAGCAATAGCTTGGATTCTGTATACTGCTAACTGCATACCTGGTATATTGTACATACTGCTGCGGCAGTAGCTTGAATTCTTTTATAGTTGTTAACTGCATGCATAGTATATTGCACATAGTGCTCCAGCAGTAGCTTGGATTCTGTATACTGTTGGTAATTGCATCCACAGTGTACTGTGCACATTGCTAGAGCAGTAGCTTGGATTCTGTATATGGTTATTAACTGCATGCATAGTATATTGTACATAGTGCTGCAGCAGTAGTTTGAGTCTGTATACTGTTGTTAACTGCATGCACAGTATATTGTACACAGTGCTGCAGCAGTAGCTTGGATTCTGTATACTGTTGGTAACTGCATGTATAGGATATTGTACATAGTGCTGCAGCAGTAGCTTGGATGCTGTATACTGTTGGTACCTGCATGCATAGTACATTTTACATAGTGCTGCAGCAGTACCTTGGGTTCTGTATACTGATAACTGCATGTATAGTTAATTGTACATGGTGCTGCAGTATCAGCTTGGATTCTGTATACTGTTGTTACCTGCATTCATAGTATATTGTACTTAGTGCTCCAGCAGTAGCTTCCATTCTGTATATTGTTGTTAATGCCATTCATAGTATATTGTAAGTAGTGCTGTAGCAGTACCTTGGGTTCTGTATACTGTTGTGAACTGCATGCATAGTATATTTTATATAGTAATGCAGCAGTAGCTTGGGTTCTGTATACTGATAATTGCATGCATAGTATATTGTGCATAGTGCTGCAGCAGTAGCTTGGGTTCCGTATACTGTTGTTATTTGCATGCATAGTATATTTTACATAGTGCTGCAGCAGTAGCTTGGATTCTTACCCTGTTGGTAACTGCATGCCTGGTATATTGTACATACTGCTGCAGGAGTAGCTTGGCTTCTGTACCCTGTTGGAAATGCATGCCTGTTATATTGTACATAGTGCTGCAGGCATAGCCTGGAACCTGTATAATGTTGGTAACTGCATGCACAGCGTACTGTACATAGTGCAGCAGCAGTAGCTTAGATTCTGTATACTGTTATTAACTGCATGCATATTATATTGTACATAGTGCTGCAGCAGTAGTTTGGGCTCTGTATACTGTTCTTAACTGCATGCACAGTATATTGTACACAGTGCATCAGCAGTAGCTTGGATTCTGTATACTGATGGTAACTACATGCATAGTATATTTTAAATAGTGCTGCAGCAGTAGCTTGGGTTCTGTATACTGTTGGCAACTGCATGCCTGGTATATTATACATAGTGCTGCAGGGGTAGCTTGGATTCTGTACCCTGTAGGTAACTGCATGCATGGTATATTGTACATAGTGCTGCAGGAGAAGCTTGGATTCTTTATACTGTTGGTAACTGCATGCCCAGTAAACTGTACACATTGCTGCAGCAGTGACTTGGATTCTGTGTACTGTTTTAACTTCATGCATAGTTTACTGTACATAGTGCTGTAGCAGTAGCTTGGGTTGATTATTTCACTTCTGTGTCACTGTTAGACAGAGGCACAGTATACTAACCTCAAAATAAGGCATAGCAAAATTAATTTAAAATGGGTGGCGAAAACCAAACACACTCTGGCTAGGCTTATAAATGCCCTAGGGCAGATAGCCTAGTATGAACCTATGAACCTATTATACTGTTATTTACTGCATGCATAGTATATTGCACATGGTGCTGCAGCAGTAGCTTGGATTCTGTATACTGTTTTTACATGCATATATAGTATATTGTTCATAGTGCTCCAGCAGTAGCTTGGATTCTGTATACTGTTGTTACCTGCATGCATAGTATATTGTACATAGTGCTGCAGGAGTAGCTTGGATTCTGTATACTGTTGTTAACTGCATGCCTGATATATTGTACATAGTGCTGCAGCAGTAGCTTGGATTCTGTATATTGTTGTTACCTGCATGTATAATATATTGTACATAGTGCTCCAGCAGCAGCTTCCATTCTGTATACTGTTGTTAACTGCACTCATAGTGTATTGTTAGTAGTGCTGTAGCAGTAGCTTGGGTTCTGTATACTGTTGTGAACTGGATGCATAGTATATTGTACATAGTGCTGCAGCAGTAGCTTGGATTTTGTATACTGTTGTTAACTACATACCTGTTATATTGTACATAGTGTTGCAGCAGTAGCTTGGATTCTGTAAACTGTTGTTACCTGCAAGTATAGTATATTGTACATACTGCTCCAACAGTAGTTCCATTCTGTAGACTGTTGTTAACTGCGCACATAGTTTATTGTAAGTAGAGCTGTAGCAGTAGCTTGGGTTCTGTATACTGTTGTGAACTGTATGCATAGTATATTGTACATAGTGCTGCAACAGTAGCTTGGGTTCTGTATACTGTTAACTGCAATCATAGTATATTGTACAGAGTGCTGCAGCAGTAGTTTGGATTCTGTACCTGGTTAGTAACTTCATGCCTGGTATATTGTAAATAGTGCTGGAAGAGTAGGTTGGCTTCTGTACCCTGTTCGTAAGTGCATGCCTGGTATATTGTACATAGTGCTGCAGAAGTAGCTTGGATTCTGTATACTATTGGTAACTGCATGCGCAGTGTACTGTACACATTGCTGCAGCAGTATCTTGGATTCTGTATACTGTTGTTAACTGCATGCATAGTATATTGTACATAGTGCTGCAGCAGTAGTTTGGGTTGTGTATACTGTTAACTGCATGCGCAGTATATTGCACACATGGCTGCAGCTGTAGCTTGGATTCTGTATACTGTTGTTAGCTGCATGCATAGTATATTGTACAAAGTGGTACAGCAGTAGATTGGGTTCTGTAAACTGATGTTAACTGCATGCATAGTATATTGTACATAGTGCTCCAGCAGTAGCTTGGATTCTGTATACTGTTGTTACCTGCATGCATAGTATGTTGTACATAGTGCTCCAGCAATAGCTTGGATTCTGCATACTGTTAACGGCATACCTGGTATATTGTACATAGTGCTGCATCAGTAGCTTCGATTCTGTTTATAGTTGTTACCTGCATGCATAGCATATTGTACATAGTGCTCCAGCAGTAGCTTGGATTCTGTATACTGTTGGTAAATGCATGCACAGTGTACTGTACATATTGCTGCAGCAGTAGCTTGTAATCCATATACTTTTTTAACTGCATGCATAGTGTATTGTTCATAGTGCTGCAGCAGTAGTTTGGGGTCTTTATACTGTTGTTAACTGAATGCACAGTATATTGTACATAGTGCTCCAGCAGTAGCTTGCATTCTGTATACTGTTTTAACTGCATGAATAGTGTATTGTAAGTAGTGCTGTAGCAGTAGCTTAGGGTCTGTATACTGTTGTGAACTCCATGCATAGTATATTTTACATAGTGCTGCAGCAGTAGCTTGGGATCTGTATACTGATAACTGCATGCATAGTATATTGTATATAGTGCTGCAGCAGTGACTTGGATTCTGTATACTGTTGGTAACTGCATGCATAGTATATTGTACATAGTGCTGCAGCAGTAGCTTGGAATTTGTACCCTGTTCGTAACTGCATGCCTGTTATATTGTACATGCTGCTGCAGGAGTAGCTTGGCTTCTGTTCCCTATTGGTAAATGCATGCCTGGTATATTGTACACAGTGCTGCAGCAGTAGCTTGGATTCTGCATACTGATGGTAACTGCATGCATAGTATATTGTAGATAGTGCTGTGGCAGTAGCTTAGGGTCTGTATACTGTTGTGAACTCCATGCATAGTATATTTTACATAGTGCTGCAGCAGTAGCTTGGGATCTGTATACTGCTAACTGCATGCATAGTATATTGTACATAGTGCTGCAGCAGTAGCTTGGATTCTGTATACTGTTGGTAACTGCATGCATAGTATATTGTACATAGTGCTGCAGCAGTAGCTTGGAATTTGTACCCTGTTCATAACTGCATGCCTGTTATATTGTACATGCTGCTGCAGGAGTAGCTTGGCTTCTGTTCCCTATTGGTAAATGCATGCCTGGAATATTGTACACAGTGCTGCAGCAGTAGCTTGGATTCTGCATACTGATGGTAACTGCATGCAGAGTATATTGTAGATATTGCTGTGGCAGTAGCTTGTGTTCTGTATAATGTTGGTGACTGCATACACAGTATATTGTACACAGTGCTGCAGCAGTAGCTTGGATTCTGTATACTGTTGTTAACTGCATGCATCGTATATTGTGCATAGTGCTCCAGCAATAGCTTGGATTCTGTAAACTGTTGTTACCTGCATGCATAGTATGTTGTAGATAGTGCTCCAGCAATAGCTTGGATTCTGTATACTGCTAACTGCATACCTGGTATATTGTACATACTGCTGCGGCAGTAGCTTGAATTCTTTTATAGTTGTTAACTGCATGCATAGTATATTGCACATAGTGCTCCAGCAGTAGCTTGGATTCTGTATACTGTTGGTAACTGCATCCACAGTGTACTGTGCACATTGCTAGAGCAGTAGCTTGGATTCTGTATATGGTTATTAACTGCATGCATAGTATATTGTACATAGTGCTGCAGCAGTAGTTTGAGTCTGTATACTGTTGTTAACTGCATGCACAGTATATTGTACACAGTGCTGCAGCAGTAGCTTGGATTCTGTATACTGTTGGTAACTGCATGTATAGGATATTGTTCATAGTGCTGCAGCAGTAGCTTGGATTCTGTATTGTTTTGTTACCTGCATGCATTTTATATTGTACATAGTGCTCCAGCAGTAGCTTCCATTCTGTATATTGTTGTTAATGCCATTCATAGTATATTGTAAGTAGTGCTGTAGCAGTACCTTGGGTTCTGTATACTGTTGTGAAATGCATGCATAGTATATTTTATATAGTAATGCAGCAGTAGCTTGGGTTCTGTATACTGATAAGTGCATGCATAGTATATTGTACATAGTGCTGCAGCAGAAGCTTGGGTTCTTTATGCTGTTGTTAATTGCATGCATATTGTATTGTACATAGTGCTGCAGCAGTGACTTAGATACTGTACCCTGTTTTTAACTGTATGTCTGGTATATATTACGAAGTGCTCCCGCAGTTGTTCAAATTCTGTACCCTGTTGTTAACTGTACGCACAGTATATTGTACATAGTGCTGAAGCAGTAGCTTGGATTCTGTATGCTGTTGTTAACTGCATGCATATTATATTGTACATAGTGCTGCAGCAGTAGCTTGGGTTCTGTGTACTGTTATTAACTTCATGCAAAGTATATTGTGCACACTGCTGCAGCAGTAGCTTGCATTCTGTACACTGTTAACTGCATGCATAGTATATTGTACATAGTGCTGCAGAAGTAGCTTGGGTTCTGTATACTGTTAACTGCATGCACAGTATATTGTGCACAGCGCTGCAGCAGTACCTTAGGTTATCCATACTGTTAACTGCATGCATAGTATATTGTACACAGTGCTGCAGCAGTAGCTTTGGTTTTGCATACTAACTGCATGCATAGTATATTGTACACAGTGCTGCAGCAGTAGCTTGGGTTTTGCCTACTGTTAACTGCATGCATACTATAATGTAAGTAGTCCTGCAGCAGTAGCTTGGCTTATGTATACTTTTGCTAAATGCATGCATAGTATATTGTACAGAGTGCTGCAGCAGTAGCTTGGATTCTGTATACTGTTGTTCCCTCCATGCATAGTATTTGTACATAGTGCTGCAGCAGTAGCTTGGATTCTGTATACTGTTGGTAACTGCATGCACAGTGTACGGTACACATGCTAGAGCAGAATTCTGTAAACGATTAATAACTGCATGAATAGCATATTGTACATAGTACTGCAGCAGTAGTTTGGGGTCTGTATACTGTTGTTAACTGCATGCACATTATATTGTGCACAGTGCTGCAGCAGTAGCTTGGATTCTGTATACTGTTGGTAACTGCATGTATAGGATATTGTACATAGTGCTGCAGAAGTAGCTTGGATTCTGTATGCTGTTGTTACCTGCATGCATAGTATATTGTACATAGTTCTACAGCAGTAGCTTGAATTCTGTATACTATTGTTAACTGCATGCTTGGTATATTGTACATAGTGCTGCAGCAGTAGCTTGAATTCTGTATACTTTTGTTACCTGCATTCATAGTATATTGTACGTAGAGCTCCAGCAGTAGCTTTCATTCTGTATTCTTTTGGTAACTGCATGCATAGTATATTGTAAGTAGCGCTGTAGCAGTAGTTTGTGTTCTGTATACTATTATGAACTGCATGCATCGTATATTCTACATAATGCTGCAGCAGTAGTTTGGGTTCTGTATACTGTTGTTAACTGCATGCATAGTATATTGTACATAGTGCTGCAGGAGTAGCTTGGATTCTGTATACTGTTGGTAACTGCATGCACAGTGTACTGTACACATTGCTGCAGCAGTAGCCTGGATTCTATATACTGTTGTTAACTGCATACACAGTATATTTTACATACTGCTGCAGCAGTAACTTGGATTCTGTATACTGTTGTTATCTACATGCATAGTGCACTGTACACAGTGCTGCAGCAGTAGCTTGGATTCTGTATACTGTTGTTATTTTATTTATTTATTTATTTTACATTTGTTGACCAGGATAGTCCGTCTGGATACATATCCATTTTCAGCGGAGGCCCGGGGAGAAAAGCTCCACATTGACAGTAGTTACATTCATGTTAGACAGGGTACATATATATTCAAATTATTATAATACATAGAGCAGAAGAAAAAACAATCGAGTATATGCAATAATAATTGGAAAAAACTTCTTCATAATGATAGTAACAGAGCAATGAACAAATTGTTAAACCTTAGGTATTCCATTGACATAGTGATTGAGAGAGTGAGGGGTTAGTCTGGTTTGGAACACTGGCAGAGCCATTGGGTTTTAAAATGGAGGAATAGATTTTTCTTGAATTTGCTTTGGGAGGTGATATTGGTGAGTTGGGGAGGGAGTTCCATATTTTACCAATGGAATTGGCAAACAGAGAGTCACCTCCTGAGTTACTGGATTTGACCATTTGTACAAGTAGCCTATTTGATGAGCGCAGACTAATTAGGTTTGAATAGGGGGAGATTAAGTTACTCAGCACAGGAATGGTGTCAGGTTGAGTGAGAATTTTGAATGCAACTATTAGTTGGTTCTGCTGGAGTAGATTTGGTAGTTCTATCCATCCAAGGTTATGTAGGTTGATGCAATGATGGGTTTTATAGGGCAGGCCAGTAGCAAATCTAGCAATGTGATTATAACAACAAGTAAGTTTGTTTAGCTCAGATTTGTAAAGGTTAGTAAGTATGGGAGAGGCATACAAGAGGGAGGAGAGGAGATGTGACCGGGCAATGGCCACTTTTGCCCTGGGAGTCAGAAAGGATTTTATCCTATATAGGGAGCCCAGTTTCCTATTAACTGCTTTAACAGTTTGGTTGATGTGTAGGTCAAATCTAAGTTTATTGTCAATGGTAACGCCCAGGAGCTTAGTATTTGTGTCTGGAGTAATAATGGTCCTGGATTTGGATTGAATAGCAAAGGGTATTGGGGTAGTTTTATGGGTGGGATGGAAAAGTAGTAGTTTGGTTTTCTTTGGGTTGAGGATCAGATGATGACCTGACAAACAGTTTTCTATTGTGGTGAAACATACTTGGGTTTTAGATAGCAGATTAACTGGGGATTTGTCTGAACAAATTAGTGTTGAGTCGTCTGCGTATTGGATACAAGAGTTGTCTGGGATAATTTTATAGAGATCATTGATAAAAATAGAAAAGAGAAGAGGTCCCAGAATGGAACCTTGAGGGACCCCTATAGAATTAGGTAAGAGGGTGGAGAGTTTATTTTGCCAGAGCACAGCTTGTTGCCTGTCACAGAGGTAGGCATGAAACCAATCCAGTGTTTTGTTATCTAGATAGAGAGTTTTTAGAGTGTTATGAAGTAATTGGTGGTTGACCATGTCAAAGGCCTTTGATAGGTCCAAGAAGAGTGTGGAAGATATTTTTTTGTCATTCTTATTATGGTTTATAGTATCCGTGAAAGAGAGGAGGGTGGTGGTGGTACTGTGTTTGGGCCTGAAACCATGTTGTGAACTAGCTAGAAGATTGCTCTGGGTTAGGTAGTAACCATTCAAGAGCTTTTTGGTGGGGGATTGAGGTGTACAAGTCAACCACATCAACAGTGAGGAAATTAACATCACTGCTGAAGGCTTGACTATTGATAGCCTCCAGAAAAGACCAGGAGTCCTTGCAAATTCCAGGTAAATGGACAGCATACTTTGACAACAATTTGTCAACAAGCCTAGCACAGGCATACGTCATAGATGACCTCCCATCTATTAATGCCCTCATAGGTGGGTTCGTCACGTCCTTATGAACTTTTGGTATGCCGAACATAACTGGAATTTTCGGCAGTCTTATGTCAATAAAATTGTAGGTGTCTAAATCAATTTTATTTTCAAGGAATAAGTCTCGAAAGTATCCCCTAATTCTATTATAAGCCACTTGTATCTCATTGTAGGATGATTCAACATAGGCCGGTGGCTCCAGAATAGAGTACATCTTCTCCTTATATGTTTGGTCATCAAATATGACCAAACCACCCCCTTTATCAGGTTTAAGTAATCTAACTGGTGTGTTACAAAGGGCATCCAAACAATGGATTTGGTCTTTAGAGGTGTTAAATTCGTAAGATAATCCCCTCTCTGACCTGTTATTAATGAGATGTCTCAAATCAACTTCACACACCTGTTCAAAAAGAAGTAAAGCGGGGTGTAAGGGTGGATTAAAGACACTAGGGAGTTTTAGGGTATGAGATGCCTCTAAATACTTAGGTTCAGCATTGAAAAACAATTTTAAATTAAGCTTTCTTACGAAACATTTCAAGTTTATAATCTCTTTTGGTAAGTCCGCAAATCTACTTGGGACAAAAGTGTACCCATATGCCAGCAGTTCAATCAATTCATCAGTAAGTTGGAGATCTGTGAAGTTGTATATTTTAAAGTCACCATTCCGGTTCACAAAAATTTTTGGATCTAAATGAACCTCAGGAATATTTATGTCAGCTAATACATGGTCAGACGTCCCGTCGTCAGTGTTCAATTCGACATTTGGCGTCAATTCCAATTCCAGGAAATACACAATCAGGTTTCCCCTCAATTGTGAAAGTAAATCTGTCATGTATGTAGCATTATGTGATTGCTGTCCATCTTTCTATGTTGGAAAGACTGTCCGTCGCTTACGCGATCGCATGTATGAACACCTGTATGCAATTAACAACAAGAATGAGAACAACGCCCTGGCTAAGCATGTTGTTGATTTACCAGGGCACAGTTTCTCATTTATGGCAATCGACCAAATATTAACATCTGTTAGAGGAGGTCCAACGTCATTATTGTTAGAGACCTTAGAGTTGGAGTGGCAACTCAGGACTGATGCTTTTCATTTTCCTGGATTAAACGACAATTGTAACATCTTGCCAGTTTTAAAAATGAGAAGTTACTTGCGTTGATTTATTATTATTTTTTATCATCATTTTTTTATCATAATTTAGATAATATTTTAGTTTGCTGAATACTTTTTCTCTAATATCATTAGTAATATACTTCCATACCGTATACCTTAGTGAATGTTTTGACTACACTGCTGGACTCCTCATTGTTGTACTATTTAGACACAGTTATATCAAGATATTGGTTCATCTGTTTCTAATATTGCTAGTTGTTTACTACTATATTGCCTTCAACATAAGTTTGCAGACCTTTTATTGTCTTTACTAGCCATTCCTGTATACCTTAGTATACTTGGCGCCAGTTTTGCACTGACTTTTTAGTTGCATTTAATAAGACTTGTAGTGTTGTATATACTTTTGTGTTACAACAGTTCTGACTTTTTAAAGCGTATTTACATATATATTTTTTATTTTTTTATTATTTTTATTATTTGTAAAACTAGCATCTTTAAATGCATTATATTTGAGACATGATTTTACTGTCTTTTTAAATCTTTCTATGACATCACTTCCTGAGTCGATTTGAATAAATGTGGCAATCTGCTACTGTTTGTGATTTTCTCTGAAGAAGCCAAACTAATGAGTTTGGCGAAAACGTTCTTAATAAATTGGCGTTAAGATTACAGTTTTTTGGCTCTTTTCATCAGTTGATTTTCATCTCCGATTTTTTGCTGGAGCAAGGTGACTGTGGTTTCTTTTGTGCTTTCTGGGTTTGTTTTTACTTGTGTTCTACTACATTGTGCTGCAGCAGTAGCTTGGGTTCTGTATACTGTTGTTAACTGCATGCACATTATATTGTACATAGGTCTGCAGCAGTAGTTTGGGTACTGTATACTGTTAACTGCATGCATAGTATATTGCAAGTATTTTGCAGCAGTAGCTTGGGTTCTGTATACTGTCATTAACTGCATGCATAGTATTTTGTACATAGTGCTGCAGGAGTAGCTTGGATTCTGTACCCTGTTGGTAACTGCATGCCTGGTATATTGTAGATTGTGCTGCAGGAGAAGTTTGGATTCTGTATACTGGTTGTAACTGCATGCACAGTGTACTGTACACATGGTTGCAGCAGTGACTTGAGTTCTGTGTACAGTTTTTAACTTCATGCGTAGTATATTGTACATAGTGCTGTAGCAGTAGCTTGGGTTCTGTATAATGTTGTTTACAGCATGCATAGTATATAGTACATGGTGCTGCAGCAGTAGCTTGGATTCTGTAGACTGTTGTTAACTGCATGCATAGTATATTGTAGGTAGGGCTGCAGCAGTAGCTTGGGTTCTGTATACTGTTTTTAACTGCATGACTAGTATATTCTACATAGTGTTGCAGGAGTAGATTGGATTCTGTACCTTGTTGGTAACTGCATGCCTGGTATATTCTACATAGTGCTGCAGATGTAGCTTGGATTCTGTATACTGTTGGTAACTGCATGCACAGTGCACTGTACACAATGCTTCAGCAGTAGCTTGGATTCTGTATACTGTTATTAACTGCATGCATAGTATATTGTACATAGTGCTACAGAAGTAGCTTGGATTCTGTATACTGTTGGAAACTGCTTGCATAGTATGTTGTACATAGTGCTCCAGCAATAGCTTGGATTATGTACACTGTTAACGGCATTCCTGCTATATTATACATAGTGCTGCAGCAGTAGCTTGAATTTTTTTATAGCTGTTACCTGCATGCATAGTATATTGTACATAGTGTTCCAGCAGTAGCTTGGATTCTGTATACTGTTGGTAACTGCATGCACAGTGTACTGTACACATTGCTAGAGCTGTAGCTTGGATACTGTATACAGTTATTAACTGCATGCATAGTATATTGTACATACTGCTGCAGCAGTAGTTTGGGGTCTGTATATTGTTGTTAACTGCATGCACAGTATATTGTACACAGTGCTGAAGCAGTAGCTTGGATTCTGTATACTGTTGGTAACTGCATGTATGGGTTATTGTACATAGTGCTCCAGCAGTAGCTTGGATTCTGTATATTGTTGGTACCTGCATGCATAGTATATTGTACAGACTATTGCAGCAGTAGCTTGGATTCTGTATACTATTGTTAAATGCATGCCTGATATATTGTACATAGTGCTGCAGCAGTAGCTTGGATTCTGTATATTGTTGTGACCTGCATGTATAGTATATTGTACATAATGCTGCAGCAGTAGCTTGAATTCTGTATACAGTTGTTACCTGCATTCATAGTATATTGTACATAGTGCTCCTGCAGTAGCTTTCATTCTATATACTGTTGTTAACTGCATGCATAGTACATTGTATGTAGTGATGTAGCAGTAGCCTGGGATCTGTATACTGTTGTGAACTGCATGCATAGTATATTTTACATAGTGCTGCAGAAGTAGCTTGGGTTCTGTATACTGATAATTGCATGCCTAGTATATTGTCCATAGTGCTGCAGCAGTAGCTTGGGTTCTGCATACTGTTGTTAATTGCATGCATAGTATATTGTACATAGTTCTGCAGCAGTAGCTTGGATTCTGTATAATGTTGGTAACTGCATGTCTGGTATATTGTACATACTGCTGCAGGAGTAGATTAGCTTCTGTACCCTGTTGGAAATGCATACCTATTATATTGTACATAGTGCTGCAGGAGAAGCTTGGAATCTGTATACTGTTGGTAACTGCATGCACAGTGTACTGTAGACAGTGCTACAGCAGTAGCTTGAAATCTGTATACTGATGGTAACTGCATGCATAGTATATTGTACACAGTGCTGCAGCAGTAGTTTGCGCTCTGTATACTGTTGGTAACTGCATGACTGGTATATTGTACATAGTGCTGCAGGAGCAGCTTGGATTCTGTACCCTGTTGGTAACTGCATGCATGCTATATTGTACATAGTGCTGCAAGAGAAGCTTAGATTCTATATACTGTTGGTAACTGCATGCCAAGTGTACTGTACACATTGCTGCAGCAGTGACATGGATTTTGTGTACTGTTTTAACTTCATACATAGTTTATTGTACATAGTGTTGTAGCAGTAGCTTGGGTTCATTATACTGTTGTTTACTGCATGCATAGTATATTGTACATGGTGCTGCAGCAGTAGTTTGGATTCTGTAGACTGTTGTTAACTGCATCCATAGTATATTGTAAGTAGTGCTGCAGCAGTAGCTTCTGTTCTGTATACTGTTTTAACTGCATGACTGTTATATTGTAAATAGTGCTGCAGGAGTAGCTTGGATTCTGTATACTGTTAGTAACTGCATGCACAGTGTACTGTACACATTGCTGCAACAGTAGCTTGAATTCTGTATACTGTTGGTAACGGCATGCATAGTGTACTGTGCACAGTGCAGCAGCAGAAACTTGGATTTTGTATTCTGTTAACTGATGCATAGTATACTACACACAGTGCTGCATTCTGTATATTGGTAACTGCATGCATAGTATATTGTACATGGTTTTGCAGCAGTGGCTTGGATTCTGTACTCTGTTTTTAACTGCATGCCTGGTATATTGTACAAAGTGCTCCAGCAGTAGCTTGAATTCTGTACCCTGTTCTTAACTGCATGCATAGTATATTGTACATAGTCCTGAAACAGTCGCTTGGATTCTCTATGCTGTTGTTAACTGCATGCATAGTATATTGTACATAGTGCTGCAGCAGTAACTTGGGTTCTGTATACTCTTAATAACTGCATGCATAGTATATTGTACACACTGCTGCGGCAGAAGCTTGGATTCTGTATACTGTTAACTGCATGCACAGTATATTGTACATAGCACTTCAGCAGTAGCTTGCGTTTTGCATACTGTTAACTGCATGCACTGTATATTGTACGCAGAGCTGCAGCAGTAGCTTGGGTTTTCCATACTAACTGCATGCATAGTATATTGTACATAGCATTGCAGCAGTAGCTTGGATTCTGTATACTGCTGGTAACTGTATGCATAGTATATTGTCGATAGTGCTGCAGCAGTAGCTTCCATCTGTATAATGTTGGTAACTGCATGCATAGTATATTGTACAAAGTGCTGTAGCAATAGCTTGGATTCTGTAAACTGTTGTTAACTGCATGCATAGTATATTGTACATAGTGCTGCAGCAGTAGTTTGGGTTATGTATACTGTTAACTGCATGCACAGTATATTGTACACAGTGCTGCAACAATAGCTTGGATTCTGTATACTGATGGTAACTGTATGCATAGTATATTGTCGATAGTGCTGCAGCAGTAGCTTCCATCTGTATAATGTTGGTAACTGCATGCATAGTATATTGTACAAAGTGCTACAGCAGTAGATTAGGTTCTGTAAACTGATGTTAACTGCATGCATAGTATATTGTACATAGTGCTCCAGCAGTAGCTTGGATTCTGTATACTGTTTTTACATGCATATATAGTATATTGTACATCGTGCTCCAGCAGTAGCTTGGATTCTGTATACTGTTGTTACCTGCATGCATAGTATATTGTACACAGTGCTGCAGGAGTAGCTTGGATTCTGTATACTGTTGTTAACTGCATGCCTGGTATATTGCACATAGTGCTGCAGCAGTAGCTTGGATTCTGTATACTGTTGTTACCTGCATGTATAATATATTGTACATAGTGCTCCAGCAGCAGCTTCCATTCTGTATACTGTTGTTAACTGCTCACATAGTGTATTGTTAGTAGTGCTGTAGCAGTAGCTTGGGTTCTGTGTACTGTTGTGAACTGCATGCATAGTATATTGTACATAGTGCTGCAGCAGTAGCTTGGATTCTGTATACTGTTGTTAACTGCATACCTGGTAGATTGTACACAGTGCTGCAGTAGTAGCTTGGATTCTGTATACTGTTGTTACCTGCATGCCTAGTATATTGTACATACTGCTCCAACAGTAGTTCCATTCTGTAGACTGTTGTTAACTGCACACATAGTATATTGTAAGTAGAGCTGTAGCAGTAGCTTGGGTTCTGTAAACTGTTGTGAACTGCATGCATAGTATATTGTACATAGTGCTGCAACAGTAGCTTGGGTTCTGTATACTGTTAACTGCAATCATAGTATATTGTACAGAGTGCTGCAGCAGTAGCTTGGATTCTGTACCCGGTTAGTAACTTCATGCCGGGTATATTGTACATAGTGCTGGAAGAGTAGCTTGGCTTCTGTACCCTGTTGGTAAGTGCATGCCTGCTATATTGTACATAGTGCTGCAGGAGTAGCTTGGATTCTGTATACCATTGGTAACTGCATGCGCAGTGTACTGTACACATTGCTGCAGCAGTAGCTTAGATTCTGTATACTGCTGTTAACTGAATGCATACTGTACTGCACACAGGGCTGCACCTGTAGCTTGGATTCTGTATACTGATGGTAACTGCATGCATAGTATATTGTCGATAGTGCTGCAGCAGTAGCTTCCATCTGTATAATGTTGGTAACTGCATGCATAGTATATTGTACAAAGTGCTACAGCAGTAGATTAGGTTCTGTAAACTGATGTTAACTGCATGCATAGTATATTGTACATAGTGCTCCAGCAGTAGCTTGGATTCTGTATACTGTGTTTACCTGCATGCATAGTATGTTGTACATAGTGCTCCAGTAATAGCTTGGATTCTGTATACTGTTAACGACATACCTGGTACATTGTACATAGTGCTGCATCAGTAGCTTGGATTCTGTTTATAGTTGTTACCTGCATGTATAGCATATTGTACTTAGTGCTCCAGCAGTAGTTTGGATTCTGTATTCTGTTGGTAACTGCATGCACAGTGTACTGTACACATTGCTGCAGCAGTAGCTTGTAATCCATATACTTCTTTTTAACTGCATGCATAGTGTATTGTACATAGTGCTGCAGCAGTAGTTTGGGGTCTTTATACTGTTGTTAACTTCATGCACAGTATATTGAACATAGTCCTCCAGCAGTAGCTTGCATTCAGTATACTCTTTTTAACTGCATGAATAGTTTATTGTAAGTAGTGCTGTAGCAGTAGCTTAGGGTCTGTATACTGTTGCGAACTCCATGCATAGTATATTTTACATAGTGCTGCAGCAGTAGCTTGGGATCTGTATACTGATAACTACATGCATAGTATATTGTACATAGTGCTGCAGCAGTAGCTTGGATTTTGTACCCTGCTGGTAACTGCATGCCTGTTATATTGTACATACTGCTGCAGGAGTAGCTTGGCTTCTGTTCCCTATTGGTAAATGCATGCCTGGTATATTGTACATAGTGCTGCAGGAGTAGCTTGGATTCTCTATACTGTCGTTTACTGCATGCATAGTATATAGTGGATAGTGTTGCAGCAGTAGATTGGGTTCTTTACACTGTTGTTAACTGAATGCATAGTATATTGTACATAGTGCTCCAGCACTAGCTTGGATTCTGTATACTGTTGTTACCTGCAAACCTGGTATATTGTACATAGTGCTGCAGCAGTACCTTGGATTCTGTATATAGTTGTTACCTGCATGCACAGTATATTGTACACAGTGCCACAGAAGTAGCTTGGATTCTGTATACTGATGATAACTGCATGCATAGTATATTGTAGATAGTGCTGCAGCAGTAGCTTCCATCTGTATAATAGTGGTAATTGCATGCACAGTATGTTGTACACAGTGCTGCAGCAGTAGCTTGGATTCTGTATACTGTTGTTACCTGCATGCATAGTATGTTGTGTGTAGTGCTCCAGCAATAGCTTGGATTCTGTATTCTGTTAATGGCATACCTGGTATATTGTGCATAGTGCTGCATCAGTAGCTTGGATTCTGTCTATAATTGTTATCTGCATGCATAGCATATTGTACATAGTGCTCCAGCAGTAGCTTGGATTTTGTATACTGTTGGTAAATGCATGCACAGTGTACTGTACACATTGCTGCAGCAGTAGCTTGTATTCCATATACTTTTTTTAACTGCATGGATAGTGCATTGTACATAGTGCTGCAGCAGTAGCTTGGATTCTGTATACTGTTGTTACCTGCATGCACAGTATATTGTACATAGTGCTTCAGCAGTAGCTTGCATTCTGTATACTGTTTATAACTGCATGGATAGTTTATATTAAGTAGTGCTGTAGCAGTAGCTTAGGGTCTGTATACTGTTGTGAACTCCATGCATATTATATTTTACATAGTGCTGCAGCAGTAGCTTGGGATCTGTATACTGATAACTGCATGCATAGTATATTGTACATAGTGCTGCAGCACTAGCTTGGATTCTGCATACTGTTGTTATCTGCATGCATAGTACATTGTACATAGTGCTGCAGCAGTAGCTTGGATTCTGTACAATGTTGGTAACTGCATGCCTGTTATATTGTACATACTGCTGCAGGTTTAGCTTGGCTTCTGTTCCTTATTGGTAAACGCATGCCTCGTATATTGTACACAGTACTGCAGCAGTAGACTGGATTCATTACACCATTTTTAACTGAATGCATAGTATATTGTACATAGTGATCCAACACTAGCTTGGATTCTGTATACTGCTGTTACCTGCATGCATTGTATGTTATACATAGTGCTCCAGCTTTAGCTTGGATTCTGTATATGTTGTTAACTGCATACCTGGTATATTATACATAGTGCTGTAGCAGTAGCTTGGATTCTGTATATAGTTGTTACCTGCATGCATAGTATATGGTACATAGTGCTACTGCATTAGCTTGGATTCTGTATACTGTTGGTAACTGCATGCACAGTGTACTGTACACATTGCTGAAGCAGTAGCTTGAATTCTGTATACTTTTGTTAACTGCATGCATAGTGTATTGTACACAGTGCTGCAACAGTAGATTGGATTCTGTATACTGTTATTAACTGCATGCATAGTATATTGTACATAGTGCTGCAGTGGTAGTTTGGGGTCTTTAAACTGTTGTCAACTGCATGCATAGTATACTGTACACAGTGCTGCAGCAGTAGCTTGTATTCTGTATACAGTTCTTAACTGTATGCCTGGTATATTGTAAATAGTGCTGCGGCAGTAGCTTGGGTTCTGTATTCTGTTATCTGCATGCACAGTGTATTGTACATTGTGCTGCAGCAGTAGCTTGGGTTCTGTATACTGTTGTTAACTGCATGCACATTATATTGTACATAGGTCTGCAGCAGTAGTTTGGGTACTGTATACTGTTAACTGCATGCATAGTATATTGCAAGTAGTGATGCAGCAGTAGCTTGGGTTCTGTATACTGTCATTAACTGCATGCATAGTATTTTTTACATAGTGCTGCAGGAGTAGCTTGGGTTCTGTACCCTGTTGGTAACTCCATGCCTGGTATATTGTACATAGTGCTGCAAGAGTAGCTTGGAATCTGTACCCTGTTGGTAACTGCATGCCTGGTATATTGTAGATAGTGCTGCAGGAGAAGTTTGGATTCTGTATACTGGGTGTAACTGCATGCACAGTGTACTGTACACATTGCTGCAGCAGTGACTTGAGTTCCGTGTACAGTTTTTAACTTCATGCGTAGTATTTTGTACATAGTGCTGTAGCAGTAGCTTGGGTTCTGTATAATGTTGTTTACAGCATGCATAGTATATTGTACATGGTGCTGCAGCAGTAGCGTGGATTCTGTAGACTGTTGTTAACTGCATGCATAGTATATTGTAGGTAGGGCTGCAGCAGTAGCTTGGGTTCTGTATACTGTTTTTAACTGCATGCCTGGTATATTCTACATAGTGTTGCAGGAGTAGATTGGATTCTGTACCTTGTTGGTAACTGCATGCCTGGTATATTCTACATAGTGCTGTAGATGTAGCTTGGATTCTGTATAGTGTTGGTAACTGCCTGCACAGTGCACTGTACACAATGTTTCAGCAGTAGCTTGGATTCTGTATACTGGTGTTAATCGCATGCATGGTATAGTTTACAAAGTGCTGCAGCAGTAGCTTGGATTCTGTATACTGTTATTAACTGCATGCATAGTGTATTGTACATAGTGCTGCAGAAGTAGCTTGGATTCTGTATACTGTTGTTAACTGCATGCATAGTATATTGTACTTAGTGCTGCAGGAGTAGCTTGGATTCTGTATACTGTTGGTAATGACATACACAGTGTACTATACACATTGCTGCAGCAGTAGCTTGAATTCTGTATACTGTTGGTAACTGCTTGCACAGTATAATGTACATACTGCTGCAGCAGTAGCTTGGGTTCTGTATACAGTTAATGGCAGGCCTAGTATATTATACACAGTGCTGCAGCAGTACCTTGTATTCTATATACTGTTGTTAACTGCATGCATAGTATACTGTACACATTGCTGCATCAGTAGCTTGGATTCTGTATACTGTTATTAACTGCATGTATAGTATATTATACACACTGCTGCAGCAGTCACATGGACTCTGTATACTGTTAACTGCATGCACAGTATATTGTACATAGTGCTGCAGCAGTAGCTTGTGTTCTGTATACTGATAACTGCATGCACAGTATATTTTACATAGCATTGCAACAGTAGCTTGGATTTTGCACGCTGTTAACTGCATGTATAGTATATTGTACACTGTGCTGCAGCAGTAGCGTGGTTTCACATTCTAAGTGCAAGCATATTATATTGCACATAGCGCTGCAGCAGTAGGTTGGGTTTTCCATACTGTTAACTGCATGCATAGTATATTGTAAGTAGTCCTGCAGCAGTAGCTTGGGTTATGTATACTGTTATTAAATGCATGCATAGTATATTGCACAGAATGCTGCAGGAGTTGCTTGGCTTCCGTATACTGGCTTTAACTGCATGCACAGTATATTGTAAGCAGTGCTGCAGCAGTTATTTGGATTCTGTATACTGTTACATGCATGCACAGTACATTACTCACAGTGCTGCAGCAGTAGCTTGAGTTGTTTATACTGTCGTTAACTGCATGCATACTATTTTGTACATACTGCTGCAGCAGTAGCTTAAGGTCTGTATACTGTTGTTAACTGAATGCATAGTATATTATACATAGTGCTGCAGCAGTAGTATGAGGTCTTCATACTGTTGTTAACTGCATGCACACTATATTGTACACAGTGCTGCAGCAGTAGCTTGGATTCTGTATACTGTTGTTAACTGCATGCCTGGTATATTGTTCATAGTGCTGCAGCAGTAGCTGGGATTCTGTACCCTGTTGGTAACTGCATGCCTGGTATATTGTACATAGTGCTTCAGGAGAAGCGTGCATAGTATATTGTACATAGTGCTCCAACAGTAGCTTGGATTCTGTATACTGTTGGTAACGGCATGCCTAGTGTACTGTTCACATTGCTGCAGCAGTGACTTGGATTCTGTGTACTGTTTTTAACTTCATGCATAATATATTGTATATAGTGCTGTAGCAGGAGCTTGGGTTCTGTATATTATTTTTAACTGCATGACTGGTATATTTTACATTGTGCTGCATGAGTAGCTTGGATTCTGTTGGCAATGGCATGTACAATGTAATGTACACATTGCTGCAGCAGTAGCTTGAATTCTGTATACTGTTGGTTACAGCATGGACAGTGTACTGTACACATTGCTGCAGCAGTAGCTTGAATTCTGTATACTGTTCGTAATTGCATGCACAGTATACTGTATATACAGCTGCAGCAGCAGCTTGGGTTTTGTATACTGTTGTTCCCTTCATGCATAGTACTTTGTAAATTGTGCTCCAGCAGTAGCTTGGATTCTGTATACTGTCGGTAACTGCATGCACAGTGTACTGTACACATTTCTAGAGCAGTAGCTTGTATTCTGTATGCAGATATTAACTGCATGCATAATATATTGTACATAGTGCTGCAGCAGTAGTTTGGTGTCTGTATACTGTTGCTAACAGCATGCCTGTTATACTGTACATAGTGCTGCAGCAGTAGCTTGGATTCTGTATACTGTTGTTAACTGCATGCATAGTATATTGTACATACTGCTCCAGCAATAGCTTCCATTCTGTATACTGTTGTTAACTGCATGCATAGTATATTGTAAGTAGAGCTGAAGCAGTAGCTTGGGTTCTGTGTACTGTTGTGAACTGCATGAATATCATATTGCACATAGTGCTGCAGCAGTAGCTTGGGTTCTGTATACTGTTAACTGCATGCATAGTGTATTAATTCTGGTTTAAGCACTTGGGCTTGAGGCCAGTTATTTTACATTAAGAGGGTTCGTGTTCTGCACTCTTGTGGGAGGAGAGGCTGGACTCTGTCCTTCTGAGCTGGGAATTTCTGGTTAAAGCTTATAGTGCCTGCATATTTGAACTGCTTCTTACTGAAATTGGTACACCTCGTTTGCTGTAGCATAGACTAGATCCAGACCTGCTGAATCTAGCTTTGTTTGTATAACTTGAGCACTAATCCAGGCATTTTTTAAATTATTCAGTTGTATTTATTACTGCTGGTAGTAACTTGATTAAAGTGTAGCTATAATTTCTAAGTCTTTTGGATTAAGCACTTGGGCTTCAGACCAGTTGTTTTACATTAGGAAGGTTTGTGGCCTGCACTGTGGTGGCAGGACAGGCAGCTTACATCCTTCTAAGTTAGGAACTGCTGATTGAGAGCTCAGTGTCTGTTATTCTAAAAGTGTATTAGTTCTGGTTTAAGCACTTGGGCTTCAGGCCAGTTATTTTACGTTAGGAAGGATTGCGGTCTGCACTCTTGTGGGAGGAGAGGCTGGACTCTGCCCTTCTGAGCAAGGAATATCTGGTTAAAGGCTTATAGTGCCTGCATATTCTGTTTCTTACTGAAATTGGTACACCTTGTTTGCTGTAGCATAGACTAGATCCAGGCCTGCTGAATCTAGCTTTATTTGTATGCTTGTTTGTTTATTTCCCTGAAATGCTAATTCCACCTAAAATGCGGCCTTTTAGCACTTCTGTGGATCCCTAGTGATATCTGCATTGCTTACTGTACTTATTTCCATGTTTCACTTGTAAGAAAGTTACTGTTTGTCGTTTTTGCATTTAGGTTACCTGTAACACATTGCATTTAAGTTACCTGGCACTTGCTCACTAAAGCAATTATATAAGTCAGGTCTAAAAAAATTAAAAGCACTATACCCTCACAAACTCCCCTTGAGTACCTTGTTCCCCATTGGCCCTTTTTTTCAATTATAAAGGAATTCCCAATACTATTCTAGCATGTCCAAAGGTCAGTTGTCAATCTCCTCTCCAGTCCAGCAGGTGAATCTGTCAATCTTGAGGCAATGTTACAACTGCCTCATGTACACAGACAACCCTCTCCTCCTCCCAACAAATTCCAACACATGTGAGAGATGCAACCATATAGCCAAACTGGAGGCTAAGCTCTCTCAACTCAGTACTGGCGTAACCAGTCAGGAGGAGAAGGAAACCACACTCACTACAATTCCAGTCTCACATAGACCTACCACGACAACAAACCAAACACATAAACACACAAAAACATACTCGGAGGCTCTAAATAAAAATCTGCCTAAGCAGCAGAGACCTCCAAAGCAGACACCCAAGCAACCGCTACCCCAAAACAAAACACACGGCGTAACACATAACTCACAAAGCCAGTGTGCCGAACAGTCACAGCCCTTAAGGCTAAACAACACACCTGATACACTTGTAATAGGTGACTCTATCGTCAGGTACACTGATGTCCCGCTCACCAGGCTGAACAAGGAGAGGGTCACGGTGAGCTGCCTGTCGGGCGCTAGGATCCGCCACATAACACAAGCACTCAGGTCACTCCAAGGCAAGTACAAATATGACTCAGTCATTGTCCATGCTGGTGTGAATGACCTGAGACGTACCTCCCTAGACTACATGAAAAGAGACATAAAGGAGCTCTGAGCATGTAGCCCAGGCCGGTATGACCCTGACCTTGAGTAGCATCTTACCCTCACCAAGAATGATGCCACAATATGAAGACAAGATGATCAATTTCAACAATTGGCTTAAGTGTTGGTGTCATTCAAAGGGGATCCAATGCCTGTCAGCCTGGGATGACATGATCAACAAGCCACGATGCTACGCTAGGGACGGCTTGCACCTGTCACCCCTGCGCTTTCGGATATTGGCAAAGGCTCTTGCTACCCCCATAGTGCCTTTTTTAGGCAAGGCTCAAAAGACAAACCCACCTCCATAGGTATCACAAGGGATAAGAAACTAAGAGTAATGCTACTCAACGCCAGAAGTCTAAACCTCAAGATGCACGCACTCGAAACTCTCCTTAGCATGGAGAACATCGATATCTGTGCAGTAACAGAAACCTGGTTCAAGGCTCCCGAGAGCACCCCAGCACTACCAGGTTATACCTCATACCATACTTTTCGGCCCCAAAACTTGGACCGAACCACAAAAGGAAGGGGTATCAATATGAGTCAAAGATACCCACACCTCCAGGTTGGTGGCACAGCACGAAGCATCAGAGACTATCCATGTGCAACTAACTGTGGGTAAAACTGCCTTCCAGTTTATAGCCTGCTACAGACCACCCTCCCAAACACAGGAACCCCACTTGGCCTTCCTGAGAATACTGGAAAATATGAAGGTCTCTCCAAACACCATTATATTGGGTGACTTCAACTACCCAAACATAGACTGGGAGCATTACTCTAGCTCCAACACCCTAGCCCAAAGGTTCCTAGAATTTATAAACTCAAATGCTATGGAACAACTTGTTACCACTCCCACATGAGGGGAAAACATACTGGACCTGATCATCACCAACGTGGGGACACTATGCTCCAGACCAGAAGTGTATCCCTCACTGGTAAGATCAGACCATAAACTAATCTCACTGGATATTCACATCCCGACCCCACCCCCTGCCCAGAAAACCACAGTGGAAAACTTCTCTAAAGCAAATTTCACATGCCTCAAAACTGAGGCGAAATCCTTCAAAGCCCCCGGGCCTGTGGAAAATACGGCCCAGACCGCAGAATCCTTTATAAACGCATTCTATGAACACCTTCAGGAATGCATGGATCATGCAATCCCAAATAAAACCAAGACCCAATCCTCCAAAGGCAGACATCCTGTCTGGTGCACCCCAGCCAAAAACAAACTATACAATAGAAGGAGGAAGCTACTACATGATAGAGCAAAATCCCAAAAAGGGAAGGCATCTCTGATCAGTATTAGCAAAAAACTACGGGCACTCATAAAATCGTCTAAGGCCAGCTTTGAGAGAAAAATTGCACAGGACACTAAGGATAATCACAAGGCTTTTTTTAGTTATGTTAGGAACCTGGGTGGGAATTCCCAGATATGCTCAGAATTAGTCCAAAATGACAAAAAATACACCAAGCCCACAGACATTGCCAACATCCTAGCTGACAGGTTCAGTGCAAACTTCTCCCCCCTCTCCCCACCAAAAGGGCAAATATCTATCCCAACAGAGTGCTGCCCCCCTGACATCTCAGATGCTCAGTTAAGAGTCGCCCTCTCCAAAGCAAAAAACACAGCATCAATGGGACCAGATGGTGTCCCGGGCTGCGTCCTACATGAACTCCAAGAAGAGCTAAACCCAAACATAAAACTACTGTTCAATCTTAGCCTTACTACAGGATATGTACCCAAAGTGTGGTGTACAGCAACAGTGGTCCCTCTCCACAAAGGTGGTGCCTCAACGGATCCTGGAAACTATCGCCCCATAAGCCTGACTAGCTTGGTCTGCAAAGCTATGGAAAGGATCATCATGGACCTCATAAATAAAGATATTGGGGACCTACAGACACTGGATCCTACCCAGTTTGGCTTTGTTAAGGCAGATCCTGCCTCTTAAACCTGGTTGATTTCTTTGAAACAGTCACCAAGGCCATTGACGAGGGGAAGGTGGTCCACACAGCCTACCTGGACCTCGCAAAGCCTTCGATACAATACCCCACTGGCATTATAGATAAGCTCACCAGCTTAAATATAAACCCCTATGTCACTAGATGGGTTGCAAACTGGCTCAAGGACAGAACCCACATGGTTAGAATTGCTGGAGCCATGTCAGACTCCAAACCAGTTACAAGTGGCATCCCACAAGGCTCAGACCTGGGACCTCTCTTGTTCGGTATATATTTCTTGGTGGTACAGGCCAACACAGAAGGACTGTGGCTGACCAAGTTCGCAGATGACTGCAAACTGGGTGCCATAATCAACTCTCCAGCCAAAACAAGCATCCTCCAAAAGGGCCTCATAGAAACAGACAACTGGTGCCAGAGCCATGACCTCAAGCTAAACGCCAAAAAGTGTATAGTCATCCCCTTTGGCAAAAACAAAGTGCCCACAAATTACCACATAGGTGGTAATCCATTAAGTACTGAAGAAGTCATTAGGGACCTGGGGACCCAAGTTGATAGCAATCTCTCATTTGACAACCACGTGGCCAAAGTGGTTAGAAAAACATTTTATATAGCCCACCTAATCATGAAGGGATTCACATCTAGATCAGGGGAGGTCATCGTACCTCTTTACTCATCCCTCATCAGGCCCATAATTGAGTACAATGCCCTTTGGGATGTACCTTACCAGACACCTGCAGCAACTGGAAAGACCCCCCCAAAGTACCTCACCAAGAGGATCAAAGGGCTCAAACAGATGCCATATGCTGCCGGTTAAAGAAACTCCAGCTCTACTCAGTGGCATACCGCCTGCTCAGAGGCAATCTGTGCCTGACGATAAAGCCATGTCCAACCCAGAATTAATGGACATGCTGCACCTCAGAAAATCCAAATCCCATCGAGCTACGCTACCGAGAGACTTGAACCTCAGCACTGAAATAAATAGGACATGCTGGAGGGACAGATTCATAACCCAGAGGCTCCCTTCACTCTGGAATAAAATCCCAGTCCAGGTTAGGCAGAGTCCCACATTGACTCTCTTCAAGAGGAATCTTGATGAGTGGATGGGAGATCGTAGGTTTACCCCGGCTATCACTTCTGTGTCACTGTTAGACAGAGGCACAGTATACTAACCTCAAAAAATGCATAGCAAAATTAATTTAAAATGGGTGGCGAAAGCCAAACACACTCTGGCTAGGCTTATAAATGCCCTAGGGCAGATAGCCAGTATGAACCTATGAACCTATGAACCTATTGTACAGAGTGCTGCAGCATTAGCTTGGAATCTGTACTCAGTTGGTAATTCCATGACTGGTATATTGAACATAATGCTGCAGGAGTAGCTTGGCTTCTGTACGCAGCTGGTAAGTGCATGCCTGGAATAGTGTATATAGTGCTGCAGGAGAAGCTTGGATTCTGTATAATGTTGGTAACTGCATGCACAGTGTACTGTACACATTGCTGCTGCAGTAGCTTGGATTCTCTATACTGTTGTTAACTGCATGCATAGTATATTTTATATTGTGTTGTAGCAGTAGCTTGGGTACTGTATACTGTCGGTAACTGCATTCATAGTATATTGTGCATGGTGCTGTAGCAGTAGCTTGGATTCTGTATACTGTTGTTAACTGCATGCATACTGTACTGTGCACAGTGCTGCAGCAATAGTTTGGATTCTGTATACTCTTGTTAACTGTATGCATAGTATATTGTACATTGTGCTGCACAGTAGTTTGGGTTGTGTATACTGTTGTTAACTGCATGCACAGTATATTGTACACAGTGCTGCAGCAGCAGCTTTGATTCTGTATACAGATGGTAACTGCATGCATGATATATTGTAGAGAGTGCTGCAGCAGTAACTTGTGATCTGTATAATGTTGGTAACTGCATGCTCAGTATATTGTACACAGTGCTGCAGCAGTAGATTGGATTCTGTATACTGTTGTTAACTGCATGCTTGGTATATTGCACATAGTGCTGCAGCAGTAGCTTGGATTCTGTACCCTGTTGGTAACTGCATGCCTGGTATATTGTACATAGTGCTGCAGCAGTAGCTTGGATTCTGTATATAGTTGTTAACTGCATGCACAGTATATTGTACACAGTGCTGCAGCAGTAGCTTGGATTCTGTATACTGATGATAACTGCATGCATAGTATATTGTAGATAGTGCTGCAGCAGTAGCTTCCATCTGTATAATGTTGGTAATTGCATGCACAGTATGTTGTACACAGTGCTGCAGCAGTAGCTTGGATTCTGTATACTGTTGTTACCTGCATGCGTAGTATGTTGTACATAGTGCTCCAGCAAAAGCTTGGATTCTGTATTCTGTTAACGGCATACCTGGTATATTGTGCATAGTGCTGCATCAGTAGCTTGGATTCTATCTATAATTGTTACCTGCATGCATAGCATATTGTACATAGTGCTCCAGCAGTAGCTTGGATTCTGTATACTGTTGGTAACTGCATGCACAGTGTACTGTACACATTGCTGCAGCAGTAGCTTGTATTCCATATACTTTTTTTAACTGCATGCATAGTGCATTGTACGTAGTGCTGCACCAGTAGCTTGGATTCTGTATACTGTTGTTACCTGCATGCACAGTATATTGTGCATAGTGCTCCAGCAGTAGCTTGCATGCTGTATACTGTTTACAACTGCATGGATAGTTTATTGTAAGTAGTGCTGTAGCAGTAGCTTAGGGTCTGTATACTGTTGTGAACTCCATGCATATTATATTTTACATAGTGCTGCAGCAGTAGCTAGGGATCTGTATACTGATAACTGCATGCATAGTATATTGTACATAGTGCTGCAGCAGTAGCTTGGATTCTGTATACTGTTGTTACCTGCATGCATAGTACATTGTACATAGTGCTGCAGCAGTAGCTTGGATTCTGTACCCTGTTGGTACCTGAATGCCTGTTATATTGTACATCCTGCTGCAGGATTAGCTTGGCTTCTGTTCCTTATTGGTAAATGCATGCCTGGTATATTGTACACAGCGCTGCAGCAGTAGATTGGATTCATTACACCGTTTTTAACTGAATGCATAGTATGTTGTACATAGTGCTCCAGCAGTAGATTGGATTCTGTATATGTTGTTAACTACATACTTGGTATATTATACATAGTGCTGCAGCAGTAGCTTGGATTTTGTATATAGTTGTTACTTGCATGTATAGTATATGGTACATAGTGCTACAGCAGTAGCTTGGATTCTGTATACTGTTGGTAACTGCATGCAGAGTGTACTGTACACATTGCTGAAGCAGTAGCTTGAATTCTGTATACTTTTGTTAACTTCATGCATAGTGTATTGTACACAGTGCTGCAACAGTAGATTGGATTCTGTATACTGTTATTAACTGCATGCATAGTATATTGTACATAGTGCTGCAGCGGTAGTTTGGGGTCTTTATACTGTTGTTAACTGCATGCATAGTATATTCTACACAGTGCTGCAGCAGTAGCTTGTATTCTGTATACTGTTCTTAACTGCATGCCTGGTATATTGTAAATAGTGCTGCGGCAGTAGCTTGGGTTCTGTATTCTGTTATCTGCATGCACAGTGTATTGTACATTGTGCTGCAGCAGTAGCTTGGGTTCTGTATACTGTTGTTAACTGCATGCACATTATATTGTACATAGGTCTGCAGCAGTAGTTTGGGTGCTGTATACTGTCATTAACTGTATGCATAGTATATTGTACATAGTGCTGCAGGAGTAGCTGGGATTCTGTACCCTGTTGGTAACTCCATGCCTGGTATATTGTACATAGTGCTGCAAGAGTAGCTTGGAGTCTGTACCCTGTTGGTAACTGCATGCCTGGTATATTGTAGATAGTGCTGCAGGAGAAGTTTGGATTCTGTATACTGGGTGTAACTGCATGCACAGTGTACTGTACACATTGCAGCAGCAGTGACTTGAGTTCTGTGTACAGTGTTTAACCTCATGCATAGTATATTGTACATAGTGCTGTAGCAGTAGCTTGGGTTCTGTATAATGTTGTTTACAGCATGCATAGTATATTGTACATGGTGCTGCAGCAGAAGCTTGGATTCTGTAGACTGTTGTTAACTGCATGCATAGTATATTGTAGGTAGGGCTGCAGCAGTAGCTTGGTTTCTATATACTGTTTTTAACTGCATGACTGGTATATTCTACATAGTGTTGCAGGAGTAGATTGGATTCTGTACCTTGTTGGTAACTGCATGCCTGGTATATTCTACATAGTGCTGCAGATGTAGCTTGGATTCTGTATACTGTTGGTAACTGCATGCACAGTGCACTGTACACAATGCTTCAGCAGTAGCTTGGATTCTGTATACTGGTGTTAATCGCTTGCATGGTATAGTTTACAAAGTGCTGCAGCAGTAGCTTGGATTATGTATACTGTTATTAACTGCATGCATAGTATATTGTACATAGTGCTGCAGAAGTTGCTTGGATTCTGTATACTGTTGTTAACTGCATGCATAGTATATTGTACTTAGTGCTGGATTCTATATAGTGGAGTTAACTGCATGCATAGTATACTGTAGACAGTGCTGCAGCAGTAGCTTGGATTCTGTATACAGTTTACTGTATGCATAGCATACAGTACACAATGCTGCATTCTGTATACTGGTAACTGCATGCATAGTATATTGTACATAGTGCTGCAGCATTGGATTGGATTCTGTACCCTGTTTTTAACTGCATGCCAGGTATATTGTACAAAGTGCGCCAGCAGTAACTTGAATTCTGTACCCTGTTGTTAATTGCATGCATAGTATATTGTACATAGTGCTGCATCAGTAGCTTGGGTTCTGTATACTGTTATTAACTGCATGCATAGTATATTTTACACACTGCTGCAGCAGTAGCTTGGATTCTGTATACTGTTAACTGCATGCACAGTATATTTTGCATAGCACTGCAGAAGTAGCTTGGGTTCTGTTTACAGTTTTTAACTTCATGCATAGTATATTGTACATAGTGCTGTAGCAGTAGCTTGGGTTCTGTATACTGTTGTTTACTGCATGCATAGTCTATTGTACATGGTGCTGCAGCAGTAGCTTGGATTCTGTAGACTGATGTTAACTGCATGGATAGTATATTGTAAGTAGTGCTGCAGCAGTAGCTTGGGTTCTGTATACTGTTTTTAACTGCATGACTGGTATATTGTACATAGTGCTGCAGGAGTAGCTTGGATTCTGTACCCTGTTGGTAACTACATGCCTGCTATATTGTACATAGTGCTGCAGGAATAGCCTTGATTCTGTATACTTTTGGTAACTGCAAGCACAGTGTACTGTACACAATGCTACAGTAGTAGCTTGGATTCTGTATACTGGTGTTAACTGCATGCATAGTATATTTTACAAAGTGCTGCAGCAGTAGCTTGGATTTTGTATACTGTTATTAACTGCATGCATAGTATATTGTACATAGTGTTGCAGCAGTAGCTTGGATTCTCTATACTGTTGTTAACTGCATGCATAGTATATTGCACATAGTGTTGCAGGAGTAGCTTGGATTCTGTATACTGTTGGTAACGGCATGGCCAGTGTACTGTACACATTGCTGCACCAGTAGCTTGAATTCTGTATACTGTTGTTAACTGCATGCGCAGTATATCGTACATACTGCTGGAGCAGAAGATTGGGTTATGTATACTGTTAACTGCAGGCATAGTATATTGTACACAGTGCTGCAACAGTAGCTTGGATTCTATATAATGTTGTTAACTGCATGCATAGTATACTGTACAAAGTGCTGCAGCACTAGCTTGGATTCTGTATACTGTTGTTAACTGTATGCATAGTATACTGTACACAATGGCTGCACTCTGTTTACTGGTAACTGCATGCATAGTATATTGTACATGGTGCTGCAGCAGTAGCTTGGATTCTGTACCCTGTGTTTAACTGCATGCCTGGCATATTGTACAAAGTGCTCCAGCAGTAGCTTGGATTCTGTACCCTGTTGTCAACTGCATGCATAGTATATTGTAAATAGTGCTGAAGCAGTAGCTTGGATTCTGTATGCTGTTGTTAACTGCATGCATGGTATATTGTACACAGTGCTGAAGCAGTAGCTTGGGTTCTGTATACTGTTATTAACTGCATGCATAGTATATTGTACACACTGCTGCTGCAGTACCTTGGACTCTGTATACTGTTAACTGCATGCACAGTATATTGTACATAGTGCTGCAGCAGCTTGTGTTCTGTATACTGATAACTGCATGCAGTATATTTTATATAGCGCTGCAGCGGTTGCTTGGGTTTTGCATTCTAAGTTCATGCATAGTATATTGTACATATTGCTGCAGCAGTAGGTTGGGTTTTGCATACTGTTAACTGCATGCATGGTATATGTGCTGCAGCAGTAGCTTGGATTCTGTGTACTGTTGTTAACTGCATGCATAGTGTACTGTACACAGTGCTGCAGCAGTAGCTTGGATTCTGTATACTGTTGTTAACTGCATGCATAGTATATTGTGCATCGTGCTGCCGCAGTAGTTTGGGTTCTGTATACTGTTGTTAACTGCATGCACAGTATATTGTACATGGTGCTGCAGCAGTAGTTTGAATTGTGTATACTGTTATTAACTGAATGCATAGTACATTGTACAGAGTACTGCAGCAGTAGATTGGATTCTGTAAACTGTTGTTAACTTCATGCATAGTACATTGTACATGGTTCTCCAGCAGTAGCTTGGATTCTGTATACTGTTGTTACCTGCATGCATAGTATGTTGTACATAGTGCTCCAGCAGTAGCTTGGATTCTGTATACTGCTGGTAACTGCATGCGCAGTGTACACTACACATTGCTCCAGCAGTAGATTGGATTCTGTATACTGATGATAACTGCATACATAATATATTGTATATAGCATGGCAGCAGTATCTTTATCTCTGTATAATGTTGGTAACTGCATGCACAGTATATTGTACACAGTGCTGCAGCAGTAGCTTGAATTGTGTATATTGTTGTTAACTGAATGCATAGTACATTGTACATAGTTCTCCAGCAGTAGCTTGGATTCTGTATACTGTTGTTACCTACATGCATAGTATGTTGTACATAGTGCTCCAGCAATAGTTTGGATTCTGTATACTGTTAACTGCAAACCTGGTTTATTGTACATAGTGCTGCAGCAGTATTTTGAATTCTGTTTATAGTTGTTACCTGCATGCATAGTATATTGTACATAGTGCTCCAGCAGTAGCTTGTATTCTGTATACTGTTGGTAACTGCATGCACAGTGTACACTACACATTGCTGCAGCAGTAGTTTGGATTATGTTTACTTTTGTTAACTGCATGCATAGTGTATTGTACACAGTGCTGCAGCAGTAGCTTTGAGTCTGTATACTGTTGTTACCTGTATGCATAGTATATTGTGCATAGTGCTCCAGCAGTAGCTTGGGTTCTGTATACTGATAACTGCATGCATTGTATATTGTACATAGTGATGCAGCAGTGGCTTTTATTCTGTACCCTGTTCGTAACTGCATGCCTGGTATATTGTACATAGGGCTGCAGAAGAAGCTTGGATTCTGTACCCTGTTTTTAACTGCAAGCCAGGTATATTGTACAAAGTGCGCCAGCAGTAGCTTGAATTCTGTACCCTGTTGTTGACTGCATGCATATTATATTGTACATAGTGCTGCATCAGTAGCTTGGGTTCTGTATACTGTTATTAACTGCATGCATAGTATATTTTAAACACTGCTGCAGCAGTAGCTTGGATTCTGTATAGTGTTAACTGCATGCACAGTATATTTTACATAGCACTGCAGAAGTAGCTTGGGTTCTGTTTACAGTTTTTAACTTCATGCATAGTATATTGTACATAGTGCTGTAGCAGTAGCTTGGGTTCTGTATACTGGTGTTTACTGCATGCATAGTCTATTGTACATGGTGCTGCAGCAGTAGCTTGGATTCTGTAGACTGTTTTTAACTGCATGACTGGTGAATTGTACACAGTGCTGCAGGAATAGCTTGGATTCTGTACCCTGTTGGTAACTACATGCCTGCTATATTGTACATAGTGTTGCAGGAATAGCCTTGATTCTGTATACTTTTGGTAACTGCAAGCACAGTGTACTGTACACAATGCTACAGCAGTAGCTTGGATTCTGTATACTGGTGTTAACTGCATGCATAGTATATTTTACAAATTGCTGCAGCAGTAGCTTGGATTTTGTATACTGTTATTAACTGCATGCATAGTATATTGTAAGCAGTGCTGCAGCAGTAGCTTGGGTTCTGTATACTGTTTTTAACTGCATGACTGGTGAATTGTACACAGTGCTGCAGGAATAGCTTGGATTCTGTACCCTGTTGGTAACTACATGCCTGCTATATTGTACATAGTGTTGCAGGAATAGCCTTGATTCTGTATACTTTTGGTAACTGCAAGCACAGTGTACTGTACACAATGCTACAGCAGTAGCTTGGATTCTGTATACTGGTGTTAACTGCATGCATAGTATATTTTACAAAGTGCTGCAGCAGTAGCTTGGATTTTGTATACTGTTATTAACTGCATGCATAGTATATTGTACATAGTGTTGCAGCAGTAGCTTGGATTCTCTATACTGTTGTTAACTGCATGCATAGTATATTGCAGATAGTGTTGCAGGAGTAGCTTGGATTCTGTATACTGTTGGTAACAGCATGGCCAGTGTACTGTACACATTGCTGCACCAGTAGCTTGAATTCTGTATACTGTTGTTAACTGCATGCACAGTATATCGTACATACTGCTGGAGCAGAAGCTTGGGTTATGTATACTGTTAACTGCAGGCATAGTATATTGTACACAGTACTGCAACAGTAGCTTGGATTCTATATAATGTTGTTAACTGCATGCATAGTATACTGTACAAAGTGCTGCGGCACTAGCTTGGATTCTGTATACTGTTGTTAACTGTATGCATAGTATACTGTACACAATGGCTGCACTCTGTTTACTGGTAACTGCATGCATAGTATATTGTACATGGTGCTGCAGCAGTAGCTTGGATTCTGTACCCTGTGTTTAACTGCATGCCTGGTATATTGTACAAAGTGCTCCAGCAGTAGTTTGGATTCTGTACCCTGTTGTCAACTGCATGCATAGTATATTGTAAATAGTGCTGAAGCAGTAGCTTGGATTCTGTATGCTATTGTTAACTGCATGCGTGGTATATTGTACACAGTACTGCAGCAGTAGCTTGGGTTCTGTATACTGTTATTAACTGCATGCATAGTATATTGTACACACTGCTGCTGCAGTACCTTGGACTCTGTATACTGTTAACTGCATGCACAGTATATTGTACATAGTGCTGCAGCAGCAGCTTGTGTTCTGTATACTGATAACTGCATGCAGTATATTTTACATAGAGCTGCAGCAGTTGCTTGGGTTTTGCATTCTAAGTTCATGCATAGTATATTGCACATATTGCTGCAGCAGTAGGTTGGGTTTTGCATACTGTTAACTGCATGGATAGTATATGTGCTGCAGCAATAGCTTGGATTCTGTGTACTGTTGTTAACTGCATGCATAGTGTACTGTACACAGTACTGCAGCAGTAGCTTGGATTCTGTATACTGTTGTTAACTGCATGCATAGTATATTGTGCATCGTGCTGCCGCAGTAGTTTGGGTTCTGTATACTGTTGTTAACTGCATGCACAGTATATTGTACATGGTGCTGCAGCAGTAGCTTGAATTGTGTATACTGTTGTTAACTGAATGCATAGTACATTGTACAGAGTGCTGCAGCAGTAGATTGGATTCTGTATACTGATCATAAGTGCATGCATAGTATATTGTACATAGCATGGCAGCAGTAGCTTGCACTCTGTATAATGTTGGTAACTGCATGCACAGTATATTGTACACAGTGCTGCAGCAGTAGCTTGAATTGTGTATACTGTTGTTAACTGAATGCATAGTACATTGTACAGAGTGCTGCAGCAGTAGATTGGATTCTGTAAACTGTTGTTAACTTCATGCATAGTATATTGTACATGGTTCTCCAGCAGTAGCTTGGATTCTGTATACTGTTGATACCTGCATGCATAGTATGTTGTACATAGTGCTCCAGCAATAGCTTGGATTCTGTATACTGTTAACTGCATACCTGGTTTATTGTACATAGTGCTGCAGCAGTATCTTGAATTCTGTTTATAGTTGTTACCTGCATGCATAGTATATTGTACATAGTGCTTCAGCAGTAGCTTGTATTCTGTATACTGTTGGTAACTTTATGCACAGTGTACACTACACATTGCTGCAGCAGTAGTTTGGATTGTGCATACCTTTGTTAACTGCATGCATAGTGTATTGTACACAGTGCTGCAGCAGTAGCTTTGAGTCTGTATACTGACATTAACTGCACCATAGTATATTGTACATAGTGCTGCTGCAGTAGTTTTGGGTCTTTATACTGTTGTTAACTGCATGCACAGTATATTGTACACAGTGCTGCAGCAGTAGCTTGGATTCTGTATACTGTTGTAACCTGTATGCATATTATATTGTACATAGTGCTCCAGCAGTAGCTTGGGTTCTGTATATTGATAACTGCATGCATTGTATATTGTACACAGTGCTGCAGTAGTAGTTTGGAATCTGTATACAGTTGTTAACTGCATGCATAGTATATTGTACATAGTGATGCAGCAGTGGCTTTTATTCTGTACCCTGTTCGTAACTGCATGCCTGGTATATTGTACATAGGGCTGCAGAAGAAGCTTGGATTCTGTACCCTGTTTTTAACTGCATGCCAGGTATATTGTACAAAGTGCGCCAGCAGTAGCTTGAATTATGTACCCTGTTGTTAACTGCATGCATAGTATATTGTACATAGTGCTGCAGCAGCAGCTTGGATTCTCTATACTGTTGTTAACTGCATGCATAGTATATTTCACATAGTGTTGCAGGAGTAGCTTGGATTCTGTATACTGTTGTTTACTGCATGCATAGTCTATTTTACAGGGTGCTGCAGCAGTAGCTTGGATTCTGTAGACAGTTGTTAACTGCATGCATAGTATATTGTAAGCAGTGCTGCAGCAGTAGCTTGGGTTCTGTATACTGTTTTAACTGCATGACTGGTGCATTGTACATAGTGCTGCAGGAGTAGCTTGGATTCTGTACCTTGTTGGTAACTACATGCCTGCTATATTGTACATAGTGCTGCAGGAATAGCCTTGATTCTGTATACTTTTGGTAACTGCAAGCACAGTGTACTGTACACAATGCTACAGCAGTAGCTTGGATTCTGTATACTGGTGTTAACTGCATGCATAGTATATTTTACAAAGTGCTGCAGCAGCAGCTTGGATTTTGTATACTGTTATTAACTGCATGCATAGTATATTGTACATAGTGTTGCAGCAGTAGCTTGGATTCTCTATACTTTTGTTAACTGCATGCATAGTATATTTCACATAGTGTTGCAGGAGTAGCTTGGATTCTGTATACTGTTGGTAACGGCATGGCCAGTGTACTGTACACATTGCTTCACCAGTAGCTTGAATTCTGTATACTGTTGTTAACTGCATGCACAGTATATCGTACATACTGCTGGAGCAGAAGATTGGGTTACGTATACTGTTAACTGCAGGCATAGTATATTGTACACAGTGCTGCAACAGTAGCTTGGATTCTATATACTGTTGTTAACTGCATGCATAGTATACTGTACACAGTGCTGCAGCACTAGCTTGGATTCTGTATACTGTTGTTAACTGTATGCATAGTATACTGTACACAATGGCTGCACTCTGTTTACTGGTAACTGCATACATAGTATATTGTACATGGTGCTGCAGCAGTAGCTTGGATTCTGTACCCTGTTGTCAATGGCATGCATAGTATATTGTAAATAGTGCTGAAGCAGTAGCTTGGATTCTGTATGCTGTTGTTAACTGCATGCATGGTATATTGTACACAGTGCTGCAGCAGTAGCTTGGGTTCTGTATACTGTTATTAACTGCATGCATAGTATATTGTACATACTGCTGCTGCAGTACCTTGGACTCTGTATACTGTTAACTGCATGCACAGTATATTGTATATAGTGCTGCAGCTGCAGCTTGTGTTCTGTATACTGATAACTGCATGCAGTATATTTTACATAGCGCTGCAGCAGTTGCTTGGGTTTTGCATTCTAAGTTCATGCATAGTATATTGTACATATTGCTGCAGCAGTAGGTTGGGTTTTGCATACTGTTAACTGCATGCATTGTATATGTGCTGCAGCAGTAGCTTGGATTCTGTGTACTGTTGTTAACTGCATGCATAGTATATTGTGCATTGTGCTGCACAGTATTTTGGGTTCTGTATACTGTTGTTAACTGCATGCACAGTATATTGTACATGGCGCTGCAGCAGTAGCTTGAATTGTGTATACTGTTGTTAACTGAATGCATAGTACATTGTACAGAGTGCTGCAGCAGTAGATTGGATTCTGTATACTGATGATAACTGCATGCATAATATATTGTATATAGCATGGCAGCAGTAGCTTGATCTCTGTATAATGTTGGTAACTGCATGCACAGTATATTGTACACAGTGCTGCAGCAGTAGCTTGGATTCTGTATACTGTTGTCACCTGCATGCATAGTATGTTGTACATAGTGCTCCAGCAATAGTTTGGATTCTGTATACTGTTAACTGCATACCTGGTTTATTGTACATAGTGCTGCAGCAGTATCTTGAATTCTGTTTATAGTTGTTACCTGCATGCATAGTATATTGTACATAGTGCTCCAGCAATAGCTTGGATTCTGTATACTGTTGGTAACTGCATGCACAGTGTACTCTACACATTGCTGCAGCAGTAGTTTGGATTCTGTATACTTTTGTTAACTGCATGCATAGTGTATTGTACACAGTGCTGCAGCAGTAGCTTTGATTCTGTATACTGATATTAACTTCACCATAGTATATTGTACATAGTGCTGCAGCAGTAGTTTTGGGTCTTTATACTGTTGTTAACTGCATGCACAGTATATTGTACACAGTGCTGCAGCAGTAGCTTGGATTCTGTATACTGTTGTTACCTGTATGCATAGTATATTGTACATAGTGCTCCAGCAGTAGCTTGGGTTCTGTATACTGATAACTGCATGCATTGTATATTGTACATAGTGCTGCAGCAGTAGTTTGGAATCTGTATACAGTTGTTAACTGCATGCATAGTATATTGTACATAGTGATGCAGCAGTGGCTTGTATTCTGTACCCTGTTCGTAACTGCATGCCTGGTATATTGTACATAGGGCTGCAGAAGAAGCTTGGATTCTGTATACTGTTGGTAACTGCATACACAGTGTACTGTACACATTGCTGCAGAAGTAGATTGTATTCTGGATACTGTTGGTAACTGCATGCACAGTATATTGTACATACTGCTGCAGCAGTAGCTTGTGTTTAATATACTGTTAACTGCAGGTATAGTATATTGTACACAGTGCTGCAGCAGTAGCTTGGATTCTATATACTGGTGTTAACTGCATGCATAGTATACTGTACACAGTGCTGCAGCAGTAGCTTGGATTCTGTATACAGTTAACTGTATGCATAGTATACTGTACACAGTGCTGCATTCTGTATACTGGTAACTGCATGCATAGTATATTGTAAATGGTGCTGCAGCAGTAGATTGGATTCTGTACCCTGTTTTTAACTGCATGCCTGGTATATTGTACAAAGTGCTCCAGCAGTAGCTTGAATTCTGTACCCTGTTGTTAACTGCATGCATAGTATATTGTACATAGTGCTGAAGCAGTAGCTTGGATTCTGTATGCTGTTGTTAACCGCATGCATAGTATATTGTACATAGTGCTGCAGCAGTAGCTTGGGTTCTGTATACTGTTAATAACTGCATGCATAGTATATTTTACACACTGCTGCAGCAGTAGCTTGGATTCTGTATGCTGTTAACTGCATGCACAGTATATTGTACATAGCGCTGCAGAAGTACCTTGGGTTTTGTGTACTGTTAACTGCATGCACAGTATGTTGTACACAGTGCTGCAGCAGTAGCTTGGGTTTTGCATACTGTTAACCACATGCATAGTATATTGTACACTGTGCTGCAGCAGTAGCTTGGGTTTTGTATACTAACTGCATGCATAGTATATTGTTCATAGTGCTGCAGTAGTAGCTTGGGTTTTGCATAGTGTTAACTGCATGCATAGTACAATGTAAGTAGTCCTGCAGCAGTAGCTTGGGTTATGTATATTGATGTTAAATGCATGCATAGTATATTGTACAGAGTGCTTCAGCAGTAGCTTGGATTCTGTATACTGTTGGTAACTGTATGCACAATGCACTGTACACATTGCTAGAGCAGTAGCTTGGATTCTGTATAAGGTTATTTTCTGCATGCATAGTATATTATACATAGTGCTGCAGCAGTTGTTTGGGATCTGTATACTGTTGTTAACTGCATACACAGTATATTGTACACAGTGCTGCAGCAGTAGCTTGGATTCTGTATACTGTTGGTAACTGCATGTATAGTATATTGTACATAGTGCTGCAGCAGTAGCTTGGATTCTGTATACTGTTTTTACCTGCATGCATAGTATATTGTACATAGTGCTCCAGCAGTATCTTGGATTCTGTATACTGTTGTTACCTGCATGCATAGTATATTGTACACAGTGCTGCAGCAGTATTTTGGATTCTGTATACTGTTGTTAACTGCATGCATAGTATATTGTACATAGTGCTGCAGCAGTAGCTTGGATTATGTACCCTGTTGGGAACTGCATGCCTGGTATATTGTACATAGTGCTGCAGGAGTAGCTTGGCTTCTGTACGCTGTTGCTAAATGCATGCCTGGTATACTGTACATAGTGCTGCAAGAGTAGCTTGGATTCTGTATACTGTTGTTAACTGCATGCATAGTATATTGTACATAGTGCTGTAGCAGTAGATTGGGTTCTGTACACCATTGTTAACTGCATGCATAGTGTATTGTACATAGTGCTCCAACACTAGCTTGGATTCTGTATACTGTTGTTACCTTCATGCATTGCATGTTGTACATAGTGCTTCAACAGTATCTTGGATTCTGTATAGTGCTGTTAACTGCATACCTGGTATATTGTACATAGTGCTGAAGCAGTAGCTTGGATTCAGTATATAGCTGTTACCAACATGCATAGTATACTGTACATAGTGCTCCAGCAGTAGCTTGGATTCTGTATACTGTTGATAACTGCATACACAGTGTACTGTACACATTGCTGAAGCAGTACCTTGTATTCTGTATACTTTTCTTAACTGCATGCATAGTGTATTGTACACAGTTCTACAACGGTAGCTTAGATTTTGTATACTGTTATTAACTGCATGCTTAGTATATTGCACATAGTGCTGCAGCAGTAGTTTGGGTTCTTTATACTGTTATTAACTGCATGCATAGTATATTGTAAGTAGTGCTGCACAAGGAGCTTGGATTCTGTATACTGCTGGGAACTGCATACATAGTATATTCTACATAGTGCTGCAGTAGTAGCTTGGGTTTTGTATACAGTTAACTGCATGCACAGTATATTGTACATTGTGCTGCAGCAGTAGCTTGGGTTCTGTATACTGTTGTAAACTGCATGTACACTATATTGTACATAGGTCTGCAGCAGTAGCTTAGGTACTATATACTGTTAACTGCATGCATAATTTATTGTAAGTCGTGCTGCAGCAGTAGCTTGAGTTCTGTATGCTGTCATTAACTACATGCATAGTATACTGTACATAGTGCTGCAGGAGTAGTTTGGATTCTGTACCCTGTTGGTAACTCCATGCCTGGTATATTGTACATAGTGCTGCAGGAGAAGCTTGAATTCTGTACCCTGTTGGTAACTGCATGCCTGGTATATTTTACATAGTGCTGCAGGAGAAGCTTAGATTATTTATACTGTTGGTAACTACATGCCCAGTGTACTGTACACATTGCTGTAGTAGTGACTTGGATTCTGTTTACAGTTTTTAACTCCATGCGTAGTATATTGTACATAGTGCTGTAGCAGTAGCTTGGGTTCTATATACTGTTGTTTCCTGCATGCATAGTATATTGTACATGGTGCTGCAGCAATAGCTTGGATTCTGTAGACTGTTGTTAACTGCATGCATATTATATTGTAAGTAGTGCTGCAGCAGTAGCTTGGGTTCTATATACTGTTTTTAACTGCATGACTGGTATACTGTACAAAGCGCTGCAGGAGTAGCTTGGATTCTGTACCCTGTTGTTAACTGCATGCCTGGTATATTGTACATAGTGCTGCAGGAGTAGCCTGGATTCTGTATACTGTTGGTAACTGCATGCACAGTGTACTGTACACAATGATACAGCAGTAGTTTGGATTCTGGTAACTGGTGTTAACTGCATGCATAGTATATTTTACAAAGTGCTGCAGCAGTAGCTTGGATTCTGTATACTGTTGTTAACTGCATGCATAATATATTGTGCATAGTGCTGCAGCAGTAGCTTGGATTCTGTACCCTGTTGTTAACTGCATGCCTGGTATATTGTACATAGTGCTGCAGGAGTAGCCTGGATTCTGTATACTGTTGGTAACTGCATGCACAGTGTACTGTACACAATGATACAGCAGTAGCTTGGATTCTGGTAACTGGTGTTAACTGCATGCATAGTATATTTTACAAAGTGCTGCAGCAGTAGCTTGGATTCTGTATACTGTTGTTAACTGCATGCATAATATATTGTACATAGTGCTGCAGCAGTAGCTTGGATTCTGTACACTGTTGTTAACTGCATGCATAGTATATTGCACATAATGCTGCAGGAGTAGCTTGAATTCTGTATACTGTTGGTAATGGCATGCACAGTGTACTGTACACATTGCTGCAGCAATTGCTTGAATTATGTATATTGTTGGTAACTGCATGCACAGTGTATTGTACATACTGCTGCAGCAGTAGCTTGGGTTCTGTATACTGTTAACTGCAGGCATAGTATATTGTACACAGTGCTGCAGCAGTAGCTTGGATTCTATATACTGTTGTTAACTGTATGCATAGTATACTGTACACAGTGCTGCAGCAGTAGCTTGGATTCTGTATACTGTTGTTAACTGTATGTATAGCATACTGTACACATGGCTGCACTCTGTATACTGGTAACTTATGCACAGTAAATTGTACATGGTGCTGCAGCAGTAGCTTGGATTCTGTACCCTGTGTTTAACTGCATACCTGGTATATTGTACAAAGTGCTCCAGCAGTAGTCTGGATTCTGTACCCAGTTGTTAACTGCATGCATAGTATATAGTACATAGTTCTGAAGCAGCAACTTGGTTTCTGTATGCTGTTGTTAACTGCATGCATAGTATATTGTACATAGTGATGCAGCAGTAGCTTGGTTTCTGTATACTGTTAATAACTGCATGCATAGTATATTGTACACACTGCTGCAGCAGTAGCTTGAACTCTGTATACTGTTAACTGCATGCACAGTATATTGTACATAGTGCTGCAGGAGTAGTTTGTGTTCTGTATACGGATAACTGCATGCACAGTATATTTTACATAGTGATGCATCAGTAGGTTGGGCTTTGCATACTGTTAACTGCATGCATAGTATATTGTACACAGTGCTGCAGCAGTAGCTTGGATTTTGCATTCTAAGTGCATGCATAGTATATTGTACATAGCGCTGTAGCAGTAGGTTGGGTTTTGCATACTGTTAACTTCATGCATAGTATATTGTAAATAGTCCTGCAGCAGTAGCTTGGGTTATGTATACTGTTGTTAAATGTATGCATAGTATATTGTACAGAGTGGTGTAGGAGTAGCTTGGGTTCTTTAGACTGTTGGTAACTGCATGCATTGTATATTTTACAGAGTGCTGTATGAGTAGCTTGGGTTCTTACACTGGCTTTAACTGCATGCACAGTATATTGCAAGTAGTCCTGCAGCAGTAGCTTGGGTTATGTATACTGTTGTTAAATGCATGCATAGTATATTGTACAGAGTGCTGCAGCAGTAGCTTGGGTTCAGTATACTGTTGTTAACTGCATTCACAGTATATTGTAAACAGTGCTGCAGCAGTTATTTAGATTCTGTATACTGTTACATGCATGCTCAGTACATTACACACAGTACTGTAGCAGTAGCTTGGGTTTTGCACACTGTCCTTAACTGCATGCATAATATATTGCACATACTGCTGCAGCAGTAGCTTGGGGTCTATATACTGTTGTTAACTGCATGCACAGTATATTGTACATAGTGCTGCAGCAGTAGCTTGGATTCTTATACTGTTGTTAACTGCATGCCTGGTATATTGTACATAGTGCTGCAGGAGAAGCTTGGATTATGTATATTGTTGGACACTGCATGCCCAGTAAACTGTACACATTGCTGCAGCAGTGACTTGGATTCTGTGCACTGTTTTTAACTTCATGCATAGAATATTGTACATAGTGTTGTAGCAGTAGCTTGGTTTCTGTATATTGTTGTTTACTGCATGCATAGTATATTGTACATGCTGCTGCAGCAGTAGCTTGCATTCTGTAGACTGTAGTTAACTGCATGCACAGTATATTGTAAGTAGTGCTGCAACAGTAGCTTGGGGTCTGAATACTGTTCTTAACTGCATGACTGGTGTATTGTAAATAGTGCTGCAGGAGTAGCTTGAATTCTGTATACTGTTGGCAATGGCATGCACAGTGTACTGTACACATTGCTGCAGCAGTAGCTTGAATTCTGTATACTGTTGGTAACTGCATGCACAGTGTACTGTACACATTGCTGCAGAAGTAGATTGTATTCTGGATACTGTTGGTAACTGCATGCACAGTATATTGTACATACTGCTGCAGCAGTAGCTTGGGTTTTGTATACTGTTAACTGCAGGCATAGTATATTGTACACAGTGCTGCAGCAGTAGTTTGGGTTCTTTATACTGTTATTAACTGCATGCATAGTATATTGTAAGTAGTGCTGCACCAGGAGCTTGGGTTCTGTATACTGTTGTGAACAGCATACATAGTATATTCTACATAGTGCTGCAGCAGTAGCTTGGGTTCAGTATACTGATAACTGCATGCATAGTATATTGTACATAGTGCTGCAGCAGTAGTTTGGATTCCGTATACAGCTGTTAACTGCATGCATAGTATAATGCACATAGTGATGCAGCAGTGGCTTGGATTCTGTACCCTGTTGGTAACTGCATGCCTGGTATATTGTAGACAGTGCTGCAGGAGAAGCTTGGATTCAGTATACTGTTGGTTACTGCATGCACAGTATATTGTACATACTGCTGGAGCAGAAGCTTGGGTTATGTATACTGTTAACTGCAGGCATATTATATTGTACGTAGTGCTGCAACAGTGGCTTGTATTCTATATACTGTTGTTAACTGCATGCATAGTATACTGTACACAGTGCTTCAGCAGTAGTTTGGATTCTGTATACTGTTGTTAACAGTATGCATAGTATACTGTACACATGGCTGCACTCTGTATACTGGTAACTGCATGCATAGTATATTGCACACGGTGCTGCAGCAGTAGCTTGGATTCTGTACCCTGTGTTTAACTGCATGCCTGGTATATTGTACAAAGTGCTCCAGCAGTAGCTTGGATTCTGTACCCTGTTGTCAACTGCATGCATAGTATATTGCAAATAGTTGCTGAAGCAGTAGCTTGGATTCTGTATGCTGTTGTTAACTGCATGCATGGTATATTGTACACCGTGCTGCAGCAGTAGCTTGGGTTCTATATACTGTTATTAACTGCATGCATAGTATATTGTACACACTGCTGCTGCAGTACCTTGGACTCTGTATACTGTTAACTGCATGCACAGTATATTGTACATAGTGCTGCAGCAGCAGCTTGTGTTCTGTATACTGATAAATGCATGCGCAGTATATTTTACATAGAGCTGCAGCAGTTGCTTGGGGTTTGCATTCTAAGTTCATGCAAGGTATATTGTACATATTGCTGCGGCAGTAGGTTGGGTTTTGCATACTGTTATCTGCATGCATAGTATGTGAATCCTGTGGTGAAACTCGTCAACTTCATACGTGCATGGGGACTTCAGCACCGTCAGTTCATTGCGTTCCTGGAGGAAACTGATGTGGATCACCAGGACCTGCTTTATCACTCCCGTGTCCGCTGGTTGAGTTTGGGCAAAGTGTTTCAACGAGTGTGGGAGCTCAAAGAGGAAATTGGCGTGTTTTTGGAGTGGCAGGGGAAGACTGATGAATTTCCTGAGCTGAGCAACAAGAGCTGGATGTGTGACTTTGAGTTTGCTACGGATGTATTTTCACACTTGAATGAGCTCAATGTGAAACTGCAGGGGAAGGAGCAGTTTGTGCATGACATGTACACAAACGTGAAAGCCTTTAAATCCAAGCTGGCTTTATTCTCCAGGCAGATTTTGAACAAGTCATTCACTCATTTTCCTAGACTAGCCACGCTGAAAGAGGCCGGAGCAAAAGTAAAGAAATACAGTGAGTCACTGGATGCACTGCATGGAGAATTCTGCCGTCGGTTTTTGGATTTTGACAAAATTGACAAGTCACTTCAATTGGTGGCCTTTCCTCTGTCACAAGACCACGAAACAGCTCCAGAGGAGCTTCAGCTCGAACTGATCGACCTTCAGTCCGACCCTGCCTTAAAAGAGAAGTTCAGCTCTCTGAAACTAAATGACTTCTATGCTTCACTCAATGATGCCGCATTTCCAAATCTAAGGCGAAAAGCGCAGATGATGTTGGCTTTGTTCGGCTCTACCTTCGTATGTGAACAGACCTTCAGTGTCATGAACATCAACAAAGCTAGCCACAGATCCAAGTTAACAGACCTACACCTCAGATCCATCCTGAGAATCGCCACAACAAAACTAACTCCAGACTTTGATGCGCTGGCTAAAAGGAGACCAACAACACTGCTCCCATTAAAATGTGTGTCTCCGTGATACATACGTTGTTAAAATAAACAGTGCGCGCAGATCAAATATAACGCTTCACAGACTGACTTGCTGCAACTGTTTCATCCTTGCACTGGTCGTTGTTGACTTTTGGCACCGGGGAAATAAATTGAATAAAAGAAACAGGACAAGTACATCTGCATCTCCTACCGTTTTTGAAAAAAAAGACATTCAGGAGGAGAGTGATGGTGATATCCTGAAGGATAACAGAACTTTCAGTGCTTTAAAATAAAATGGTCATTTATTTGATTTTCAGTGTTTAAAGACTCATTTCGAAGTCAGAGATTTTATTGTAATGCGTTTCTTCATTTTCATTGGAAATTAAAGCACATGTTTTCTCCATATCCCAAGATGTGTATTTTTCCCCAAATGAGGTGATGTTTTCAAAGCAAGCCATCTATCTGCTCCTGTTCCGGCCCCTTTGTCAAATGTTAGAACTCAATGTGGCCCACGAATCAAAAAGTTTGCCCACCCCTGGTATATTGTATATAGTGTGGCAGCAGTAGCTTGCATTCTGTATAATGTTAGTAACTGCATGCACAGTATATTGTACACAGTGCTGCAACAGTAGCTTGAATTGTGTATACTGTTGTTAACTGAATGCATAGTACAATTTGCAGAGGGCTGCATCAGTAGATTAGGTTCTGTAAACTGTTGTTAACTGAATGCATAGTATATTTTACATAGTGCTCAAGCAGTAGCTTGGATTCTGTACGCTGTTGTTACCTGCATGCATAGTATGTTGTACATAGTGCTCCAGCAATAGCTTGGATTCTGTATACTGTTAACTGCATACCTGGCATATTGTACATAGTGCTGCAGCAGTAGCTTGGATTCTGTTTATAGTTGTTATCTTTATGCATAGTATATTGTACATAGTGTTCCAGCAGTAGATTGGATTCTGTATACTGTTGGTAACTGCATGCACAGTGTACTGTACACATTGCTGCAGCAGTAGCTTGGATTTTGTATTCTTTTGTTAACTACATGCATTGTTTATTGTACACAGTGTTGCAGTAGTAGCTTGAATTCTGTATACTGTTATTAACTGCATCCATAGTATATTGTACATAGTGCTGCTGCAGTAGTTTGTGGTCTTTATACTGTTATTAACTGCATGCACAGTATACTGTATACAGTGTTGCAGCAGTAGCTTGGATTCTGTGTACTGTTGTTTCCTGCATGCATTGTATATTGTACATAGTGCTCCAGCAGTAGCTTACATTCTGTATACTGTTGTTAACTGAATGCATAGCATATTGTAAGTAGTGCTGTAGCAGTAGCTTGGGTTCTGTATACTGTTGTGAACTGCATGCATATTATATTTTACATTGTGCTGCAGCAGTAGCTTGGGTTCTCTGTACTGATAACTGATGCATAGTATATTGTACATAGTGCTGCAGCAGTAGCTTGGATTTTGTACCCTGTTGGTAACTGCATACCTGGTATGTTGTGCATAGTATTGCAGGAGAAGCTTGGATTCTGTATACTGTTGGTAACTACATGCCCAGTGTACTGTACACATTGCTGCAGCAGTGATTTAGATTCTGTACAAACACAACGAAAAAGCAACAGGACACTGCTGTAAACCAAGAGAATATTTAATAAAAACTCAGTCCTTAAAACACAATACTAAAACACAGTGTAAGCACTTTCGGGTTACACCCTTCATCAGACATCACAAAATTAAACAGGCATCATTTTAAACTCTACTACATCCAATGAAAATTAATGAAAAGCCCACCTATTCAATAGGGTGGGTTTTACAGGTATAACATCATTAATTCCAGGTGATCTGTTGGCCATAGGTTCAATTATCCACCTTGTTTCAGCTAGTGCAATGTGTAGTTTTATACCCCCCCCCCCCCACTCAACTTAATATTAGTAATGACTCTAAATAAAAAGCTATGTGTGGGATGTTGTCTAACATGTTTAAATAAGGCATTATTTTCATCACCATTTCTGATGCTTCCCAGATGTTGTAAAATTCTAACTTTAAACATGTTGTTTGTCATCCCTACATAGAAACAGGGGCAGTTCTTACACTCTGCAAGATAAACTACATTATTGGTCCTACAAGTGGCCTTGCCTTTAAAACTAAAAATTTTACCTGTAACTGAATGTTTAAAACTAGTCTCCTTATTTATATGGGCACATGCCTTGCAAATTCCACAAGGTAATGTACCTGAAGTAGTAATAAATGTTCTATCATTATGCTGGACTTTCTCATTGCATAATAGGTCCTTTAAGTTCTTATTTCTCCTATAGTGAAAACCTGGTCTATCACTGATGATACCTTGAAGGGTGACATCACTTGTCAAAATATTCCAGTTTTTCCTTACAATATTACAGATGTCACCCACATTACTACCATATGTAAACATAATCTTCAGGTCCCCCCGTGTTTTCTTACCTTGTCCATACTCAATCGTTGGCTCATCACACTGTTTACATAGCCAAGGCTTGTATTTGGTATGTCTACTCTTTTTACCCTCTTCAATAACTTCCTTCACCATATTCTTTTTGTAATCTCTATGCTCAAAATATCCTTTAAGATTAGTCAACTCCTTTTCAAAATGTGTGTCCTCTGCATTAACTCTAGATATCCGACTCACTTGTCCTTTGACTATGTTAGGAAATAAGTATCGAGGGTGCATACTATCAAATGATAAAAGGGTATTTTTCCAACAGTCTTTTTTGTGCAAATGAGAAGAGAAACCTTCTTGTGTTTGTGTAATGCAGACATCTAAAAAATCTATACAATTATAAGAGGTCCTTGCAGTAAACTTAAGAAATGTAGTAGTGGTGTGTAAATAAGATAAAAAACTTTCAAACATACTTGGGTCACCATTCCACAAAACAAAAATATCATCTACAAAACGAGTGTACAAAACAATATATTTCTTCCATATATTGTTGTTCAGGATATTCTGAATTTCCCATTGTGAAAGGACAAGGTTCGCATATGTATTAGCACAGGGGTTGCCCATGGCTACCCCCTGTACCTGCCTATATGTTGAACCTGCCCCTAGAAATACATTATTGTTCAAAACCAGTGTTAACAAGGCATCAATAAGCTTTATTCTACTTTCAGTAACTCCCAAACTAACTAAAAGTGTACCAACAGAAGAAATACCATAATCATTGTTAATGACAGTTAACAAACTGTTCACATCCAAAGTGGCCATTAACAATTTGTCCACACTTAATGGTTTGGTGACCCCACCTAAAATATGCAAAAAGTGTCTTGTGTCTATCAAAATGCTATTCATCATTTCAACATAAGGTTTAAGTAAAAACTCTGTCCATATAGAGATGTTCTCAGTGACCCAACCCCTGCCTGAAACTACTGGCCTAAGGGGTGGGTCATGTATGGATTTATGTACCTTTGGTAGAGCTTTAAATACAGGGGTCACTGGTTTCTCTATTAACAAAAACAAATATGTCTCTTCAGTAATGAAGGACTCATCCCTCAAATTTCGTAAATGCTTATGCACATTATCTATAATGAGTCTAACTTGTAAAGGATTAATCTCAAGATAAGCAGGATCTTCTTTCAACATTTGTTCTATTTTATTATTATACCAGTCTGTGTCCATTACCACAGTTGCTCCACCCTTGTCTGCTTTCCTAATGATGATGCTATTATTATGTATCAAGCCGTCCAACGCTCTATTTTGTCTGTGTGTCAAGTTAAAATATTTTGTGAAATACCCTTGAGTATAATATGTCATTAGGTCTTTTTCACAAGCATTCAAAAAAGTTGCAAAGTAGGTGTAAGAGATGGTACAAATCCACTAGCTTTTTTAGGTACATTGATATTTCTACAGAATAACATAACATCCATAATTATTTCATTATACAAACAACTCTTACTCGGTACAAAAGTTAACCCCTTATTCAAGACAAACAATTCATCTTCAGGCAAAGTCTTCCTTTCTTCTCTTCCAAGACCCTTTCTTTTTGACTGGGGCTGGAAGTTGATCCAAAAAACGCTTTTGTCCTTGTAGCACTTTTGGCCTGGCTCCTGTATCCAATTCTGATGTATCAAGATTATTTACAAAGTTTTTAACAGTCTCTGTTCTCGTAACATCAGTTACAGCTCTTTTGCTATGCTCAGATGAAAAACTAGGAGAACGCTGCCTTGGAAGAGATCGCAAAGCGACGACAGGGAAGTGGGGAAGAGAAGGAAGACTTTGCAGTGACTGTTGAACAACATGATGGTATTGTTTATAATTTATCTTCTTGTGTTTTGTCTGAAGATAAATTGTTTGTCTTGAATAAGGGGTTAACTTTTGTACCGAGTAAGAATTGTTTGTATAATGAAATAATTATGGATGTTATGTTATTCTGTAGAAACATCATGTTAAGAGTGATGTTTGGTGATAGCACTGTTAATTGCAATGTACCTAAAAAAGCTAGTGGATTTGTACCATCTCTTACACCTACTTTGCAACTTTTTTGAATGCTTGTGAAAGAGACCTAATGACATATTATACTCAAGGGTATTTCACAAAATATTTTAACTTAACACAGAGACAAAATAGAGCATTGGATGGTTTGATACATAATAATGGTATCATCATTAGGAAAGCAGACAAGGGTGGAGCAACTGTGGTAATGGACACAGACTGGTATAATGATAAAATAGAACAAATGTTGAAAGAAGACCCTGCTTATCTTGAGATTAATCCTTTACAAGTTAGATTCATTATAGATAATGTACATAAGCATTTGCGAAATTTGAGGGATGAATCTCTTATTACCGAAGAGACATATTTGTTTTTATTAATAGAGAAACCAGTGACCCCTGTATTTAAAGCTCTGCCAAAGGTACATAAATCCACACATGACCCACCCCTTAGGCCAGTAGTCTCAGGCAGGGGTTGGGTCACTGAGAACATCTCTATATGGACAGAATTTTTACTTAAACCTTATGTTGAAATGATGAATAACATTTTGATAGACACAAGACACTTTTTGCATATTTTTAGGTGGGGTCACCAATCCATTAGGTCTGGACAAATTGTTAATGGCCACTTTGGATGTGAACAGTTTGTTCACTGTCATTAACAATGATTATGGTATTTCTTCTGTTGGTACACTTTTGGTTAGTTTGGGAGTTACTGAAAGTAGAATAAAGCTTATTGATGCCTTGTTAACACTGGTTTTGAACAATAATGTATTTCTAGGGGACTGGTTCAACATATAGGCAGGTACAGGAGGTAGCCATGGGCACCCCCTGTGCTAATACATATGCGAACCTTGTCCTTTCACAATGGGAAATTCAGAATATCCTGAACAACAATATATGGAAGAAATATATTGTTTTGTACACTCGTTTTGTAGATGATATTTTTGTTTTGTGGAATGGTGACCCAAGTATGTTTGAAAGTTTTTTATCTTATTTACACACCACTACTACGTTTCTTAAGTTTACTGCAAGGACCTCTTATAATCGTATAGATTTTTTAGATGTCTGCATTACACAAACACAAGAAGGTTTCTCTTCTCATTTGCACAAAAAAGACTGTTGGAAAAATACCCTTTTATCATTTGATAGTATGCACCCTCGATACTTATTTCTTAACATAGTCAAAGGACAAGTGAGTTGGATATCTAGAGTTAATGCAGAGGACACACATTTTGAAAAGGAGTTGACTAATCTTAAAGGATATTTTGAGCATAGAGGTTACAAAAAGAATATGGTGAAGGAAGTTATTGAAGAGGGTAAAAAGAGTAGACATACCAAATACAAGCCTTGGCTATGTAAACAGTGTGATGAGCCAACAATTGAGTATGGACAAGGTAAGAAAACACGGGGGGACCTGAAGATTATGTTTACATATGGTAGTAATGTGGGTGACATCTGTAATATTGTAAGGAAAAACTGGAATATTTTGACAAGTGATGTCACCCTTCAAGGTATCATCAGTGATAGACCAGGTTTTCACTATAGGAGAAATAAGAACTTAAAGGACCTATTATGCAATGAGAAAGTCCAGCATAATGATAGAACATTTATTACTACTTCAGGTACATTACCTTGTGGAATTTGCAAGGCATGTGCCCATATAAATAAGGAGACTAGTTTTAAACATCCAGTTACAGGTAAAATTTTTAGTTTTAAAGGCAAGGCCACTTGTAGGACCAATAATGTAGTTTATCTCGCAGAGTGTAAGAACTGCCCCTGTTTCTATGTAGGGATGACAAACAACATGTTTAAAGTTAGAATTTTACAACATCTGGGAAGCATCAGAAATGGTGATGAAAATAATGCCTTATTTAAACATGTTAGACAACACCCCACACATAGCTTTTTATTTAGAGTCATTACTAATATTAAGTTGAGTAGGAGGGGGGATATAAAACTACACACTGCACTAGCTGAAACAAGGTGAATAATTGAACTTATGGCCAACAGATCACCTGGAATTAATGATGTTATACCTGTAAAACCCACCCTATTGAATAGGCGGGCTTTTCATTAATTTTCATTGGATGTAGTAGAGTTTAAAATGATGCCTGTTTAATTTTGTGATGTCTGATGAAGGGTGTAACCCGAAAGCACTTACACTGTGTTTTAGTATTGTGTTTTAAGGACTGAGTTTTTATTAAATATTCTCTTGGTTTACAGCAGTGTCCTGTTGCTTTTTCGTTGTGTTTGGACTTTTGTTTAAGGACACAGGACTATTGGCAGGCATGAGGTATTTGTTCGGATGATTTAGATTCTGTGTATTGTTTTTAACTTCATGCATAGTATATTGTACATAGTGCAGTAGCAGTACCTTCGGTTCTGTATACTGTTGGTAACTGCATGCACAGTGTACTGTACACATTGCTGCAGAAGTAGCTTGAATTCTGTATACTGTTGGTAACTGCATGCACAGTATATTGTACATACTGCTGCAGCAGTAGCTTGGATTCTGTATACTGTTAACTGAATGCATAGTTAACTGTACACAGAGCTGCATTCTGTATATTGGTAAATGCATGCATAGTATATTGTACATGGTGCTGCAGCAGTGGATTGGATTCTGTACCCTGTTTTTAACTGCATGCCTGGTATATTGTACAAAGTGCTTCAGCAGTAGCTTGAATTATGTACCCTGTTGTTAACTGCATGCATAGTATATTGTACATAGTGCTGCAGCAGTAGCTTGGATTCTGTTTACTGTTAACTGCATGCACAGTATATTGCACATAGTGCTGCAGAAATAGCTTGGGTTCTGTATAATGTTAACTGCATACACAGTATATTGTACACAGCTCTGCAGCAGAAGCTTGGGTTTTGTGTACTGTTAACTGCATGCATACTATATTGTACACTGTGTTGCAGCAGTAGCTTGGGTTTTGTATACTAACTGCATGCATAATATATTGTTCATAGCACTGCAGTAATAGCTTGGATTTTGCATACTGTTAACTGCATGCATAGTATAATGTAAGTAGTCCTGCAGCAGTAGCTTGGGTTATGTATACTGATGTTATATGCATGCATAGTATATTGTACAGAGTGCTGCAGCAGTAGCTTGGATTCTGTATACTGTTGGTAACTGCCTGCACAGTGCACTATACACATTGCTAGAGCAGTAGATTGGATTCTGTATACGGTTATTAACTCCATACATAGTATATAGTACATAGTGCTGCAGCAGTAGTTTAGGGTCTGTATACTGTTGTTAACTGCATACACAGTATATTGTACACAGTGCTGCAGCAGTAGCTTGGATTCTGTATACTGTTGATAACTGCATGTATAGTATATTGTACATAGTGCTGCAGCAGTAGCTTGGATTTTGTATACTGTTTTTACCTGCATGCATAGTATATTGTACATAGTGCTGCAGCAGTAGCTTGGATTATGTTTACTGTTGTTAACTGCATGCATAGTATATTGTAAGTTGTGCTGTAGCAGTAGCTTGGATTCTGTATACTGTTGTTAACTGCATGCACTGTATATTCTACATACTGCTGCAGCAGTAGTCTGGATTCTGTATACTGTTGTTAATTGCATGCTTAGTGTACTGTACACAGTGCTGCAGCAGTAGCTTGGGTTCTGTATACTGATAACTGCATCCATAGTATATTGTTCATACTGCTGCAGCAGTAGCTTGGGTACTGTATACTGTTGTTAACTGCATGCATAGTATATTGTACATAGTGCTGCAGCAGTAGCTTGGATTTTGTATCCTGTTCGGAACTGCATGCCTGGTATATTGTACATAGTGCTGCAAGAGTAGCTTGGATTATGTATACTGTTGTTAACTGCATGCATAGTATATTGTACGTAGTGCTGTAGCAGTAGGTTGAGTTCTGTATACTGTTGTTAACTGCATGCATAGTATATTGTACATGGTGCTGCAGCAGTAGCTTGGATTCTGTAGACTTTTCTTAACTGCATGCGTAGTATATTGTAAGTAGTGCTGCAGCTGTAGCTTGGATTCTGTATACTGTTGTTAACTGCATGCACAGTATATTCTACATACTGCTGCATCTGTAGCTTGGATTCTTTATACTGTTGTTAACTGCATGCATAGTATATTGTACACAGTGTTGCAGCAATAGCTTGGGTTCTGCATACTGATGGTAACTGCATGAATAGTATATTGTAGATAGTACTGCAGCAGTAGCTTGCATTCCGTATAATGTTGGTAACTGCATGCACTATATATTGTACACAGTGCTGCAACAGTAGCTGGGATTCTGTATACTGTTGTTAACTGCATGCATAGTATATTGTACAGAGTGCTGCAGCAGTGGATTGGGTTCTCTAAACTGTTGTTAACTGCATGCATAGTATTTTTACATACTGCTCTAGCCATAGCTTGGATTCTGTATACTGTTAACTGCATACCTGGTATATTGTACATAGCGCTGCAACAGTAGCTTGGATTCTGTTTATAGTTGTTACCTGCATGCAGAGTATATTGTACATAGTGTTCCAGCAGAAGCTTGGATTCTGTATACTGTTGATAACTGCATGCACAGTGTACTGTACACATTGCTGCATCAGCAGTTTGGATTCTGTATACTTTTGTTGACTGCATGCATAGTTTATTGTACACAGTGCTGCAGAAGTAGCTTGAATTCTGTATACTGTTGTTTACTGCATGCATAGTATATTGTAAGAAGTGCTGTAGCAGTAGCTTGTGTTCTGTATACTGTTGTGAACTGCATGCATAGTATATTTTGCATAGTGCTGCAGCAGTAGCTTGGGTTCAGTATACTGATAACGTCATGCATAGTATATTGTACATAGTGCTGCAGCAGTAGCTTGGGTTCTGTATACTGTTGTTAACTGCATGCATAGTATATTGTACATAATGCTGCAGCAGTAGCTTGGATTCTGTATCCTGTTGGTAATTGCATGCCTGGTATGTTGTATATACTGCTGCAGGAGTCGCTTGGCTTCTGTACCCTGTTGGTAAATGCATGCCTGGTATATTGTACATAGTGCTGCAGAATTAGCTTGGATTATGTATACTAATGGTAATTGCATGCCTGGTATATTGTATATACTGCTGCAGGAGTCGCTTGGCTTCTGTAACCTGTTGGTTAAATGCATGCCTGGTATATTGTACATAGTGCTGCAGGAGTAGCTTGGCTTCTGTACCCTGTTGGTAAATGCATGCCTGGTATATTGTACATCGTGCTACAGGAGTAGCTTGGATTCTGTATACTGTTGTTAACTGCATGCATAGTATATTGTACATAGTGCTGTAGCAGTAGCTTGGGTTCTGTATACTGTTGTTAACTGCATGCATAGTATATTGTACATGGTGCTGCAGCAGTAGCTTAGATTCTGTAGACTTTTCTTAACTGCATACATAGTATATTGTAAGTAGAGCTGAAGCAGTAGCTTGGATTCTGTATACTGTTGTTAACTGCATGCACAGTATATTCTACATACTGCTGCATCAGTAGCTTGGATTCTGTATACTGTTCTTAACTGCATGCATGGTATATTGTATGTAGTGCTGCAGCAGTAGTTTGGGTTCTGTATACTGTTGTTAACTGCATGCACAGTATATTGTACACAGTGCTGCAGCAGTAGCTTGGATTCTGTATACTGATGGTAACTGCATGCATAGTATATTGTAAATAGTGTGGCAGCAGTAGCTTGCATTCTGTATAATGTTGGTAACTACATTCATGGTATATTGTGCACAGTGTTGCAGTAGCTTGGATTCTGTATACTGTTGTTAACTACATGCATAGTATATTGTAAGTAGTGCTGTAGCAGTAGCTTCGGTTCTGTATACTCTTGTGAACTGCATGTGTAGTATATTTTATATAGTGCAGCAGCAGTAGCTTGGGTTCTGTATACTGTTGTTAACTACATGCATAGTATATTGTACATAGTGCTGCAGCAGTAGTTTGGCTTCTGTATACTGTTGTTAACTGCATACATAGTATATTGTACATAGTGCTACAGCAGTGGCTTGGGTTCTGTATAATGTTGTTAGCTGAATGCATATTATATTTTACATAGTTCTCCAGCAGTAGCTTGGATTCTGTATACTTTTGTTAACTGCATACCTGATATATTGTACATAGTGCTTCAGTAGTAGCTTGGATTCTGTGTATACTTGTTACCTGCATGCATAGTATATTGTACATAGTGCTCCAGCAGTAGCATGGATTCTGTATAATGTTGGTAACTGCATGCACATTGTACTGTACACATTGCTGCAGCAGTAGCTTGGATACTGTATACTTTTGTTAACTGCATGCATAGAGTATTGTACACAGTGCTGCAGCAGTAGCTTGGATTCTGGCACATTGTACTGTACACATTGCTGCAGCAGTAGCTTGGATTCTGTATACTTTTGTTAACTGCATGCATAGAGTATTGTACACAGTGCTGCAGCAGTAGCTTGGATTCTGTATACTGTTATTAACTGAATCCATAGTATAATGTACATAGTGCTGCAGCAATAGTTTGGAGTCTTTAAACTGTTGTTAACTGCATGCACAGTATATTGTACACAGTGTTGCAACAGTAGCTTGGATTATCTGTGCTGTTGTTACCTGCATGCATAGTATATTGTACATAGTGCTCTAGCAGTAGCTTGCATTCTGTATACTCTTTTTAACTCCATGCATAGTATATTGTAAGTAGTGCTATAGCAGTGGCTTGGGTTCTGTATACTATTGTGAACTGCATGCATAGCATATTTTCCATAGGGCTGCAGCAGTAGCTTGTGTTCTGTAGACTGATAACTGCATGCATAGTATATTGTACATAGTGCTGCAGCAGTAGCTTGGATTATTTATACTACTGTTCCCTTCAGGCATAGTATATTGCACATAGTGCTGCAGCAGTACTTTGGGGTCTGCGTACTGCTGTTAACTGCATACGCAGTCTATTGTACACAGTGCTGCAGCAGTAGCTTGGATTCTGTATACTGTTGGTAACTGCATGCCTAGTATATTGTACATAGTGCTCCAGCAGTAGCTTGGATTCTGTATACTGTTGTTACATGCATGCATAGTATATTGTACATAGTGCTCCAGCAGTAGCTCCCATTCTGTATACTGTTGTTAACTGCATGCATAGTATAATGTACATAGTGCTGCAGCAGTAGCTTGGATTCTGTATACTGATAACTGCCTGCATAGTATACTGTACATAGTGCTGCAGCAGTAGCTTGGGGTTTGTATACCATTGTTAACTGCATGCATAGTATATTGTATATAGTGCTGCAGCAGTTGATTGGATTCTGTACCATGTTGGTAAGTGCATGTGTGGTATATTGTACATAGTTCTGCAGGAGTAGCTTGGCTTCTGTACCCTGTTGGTAAATGCATGTATGGTATATTGTACATAGTGCTGAAGGAGTAGCTTGGATTCTGTATACAGTTGGTAACTGCATGCACAGTGCACTGTACACATTACTGCATCAGTAGCTTGGGTTCTGTATACTGTTGTAACTGCATGCATAGTATATTGTACATGGTGCTGCAGCAGTAGCTTGGATTCTGTATACTGTTGTTAACTGCATGCACAGTATATTCTACATACTGCTGCAGCAGTAGCTTGGATTCTGTATACTGTTAACTGCGTGCATAGTGTACTGTACATAGTGTTTTAGCAGTAGCTTGGATTGATATACTGTTGTTAACTGCATGAATAGTATAGTGTACATAGTGCTGCAGCAGTAGTTTGGGTTCTGTATACTGTTGTTAACTGCATGCACAGTATATTGTACACAGTGCTGTAGCAGTAGCTAGGATTCTGTATACTGTTGTTAACTGCATGCACAGTATATTGTACACAGTGCTGTAGCAGTAGCTTGGATTCTGTATACTGTTGTTAACTGCATGCATAGAATATTGTACATAGTGCTCCAGCAATAGCTTGAATTCTGTATACTGTTAACTACATACCTGGTATATTGTACATAGTGCTGCAGCAGTAGCTTGGATTCTGTTTATACTTGTTACCTGCATGCATAGTATATTGTACATAGTGCTCCAGCAGTAGCATGGATTCTGTATAATGTTGGTAACTGCATGCACATTGTACTGTACACATTGCTGCAGCAGTAGCTTGGATACTGTATACTTTTGTTAACTGCATGCATAGAGTATTGTACACAGTGCTGCAGCAGTAGCTTGGATTCTGGCACATTGTACTGTACACATTGCTGCAGCAGTAGCTTGGATTCTGTATACTTTTGTTAACTGCATGCATAGAGTATTGTACACAGTGCTGCAGCAGTAGCTTGGATTCTGTATACTGCTATTAACTGAATCCATAGTATAATGTACATAGTGCTGCAGCAATAGTTTGGAGTCTTTAAACTGTTGTTAACTGCATGCACAGTATATTGTACACAGTGTTGCAACAGTAGCTTGGATTCTCCGTGCTGTTGTTACCTGCATGCATAGTATATTGTACATAGTGCTCTAGCAGTAGCTTGCATTCTGTATACTCTTTTTAACTCCATGCATAGTATATTGTAAGTAGTGCTATAGCAGTGGCTTGGGTTCTGTATACTATTGTGAACTGCATGCATAGCATATTTTCCATAGGGCTGCAGCAGTAGCTTGTGTTCTGTAGACTGATAACTGCATGCATAGTATATTGTACATAGTGCTGCAGCAGTAGCTTGGGTTTTGTATACTGTTGTTAATTGCATGCATAGTATATTGTACATAATACTGCAACAGTAGCTTGGATTCTGTACCCTGTTGGTAACTGCATGCCTGGTATATTGTACACACTGCTGTAAGAATAGCTTGGCTTCTGTACCCTGTTAGTAAATGCATGCCTGGTATATTGTACATAGTGCTGCAGGTTTAGCTTGGATTCTATATACGTTTGGCAACTGCATGCACAGTGTACTGTACACAGTGCTGCAGCAGTAGCTTGGATTCTGTATACTGTTGTTAATTGCATGCATAGTATACAGTAAAGAGTGCTGCAGCAGTAGATTGGGTTCTGTACACCGTTGTTAACTGCATGCATAGTATATTGTACACAGTGCTCCATCAGTAGCTTAGATTATGTATACTGTTGTTAACTGCATACCTGGTATATTGTTCATAGTGCTGCAGCAGTAGCTTGGATTCTGAATATAGTTGTTACCTGCATTCATAGTATATTGTACATAGTGCTCCAGCAGTCGCTTGGATTCTTTATACTGTTGGTAATTGCATGCGCAGTGTATTGTACACATTGTTGAAACCGTAGCTTGGATTCTGTATACTTTTGTTAACACATGCATTGTACATTGTACATAGTGCTGCAGCAGTAGTTTGGGGTCTTTATACTGTTGTTAACTGCATGTCTGGTATACTGTACATAGTGCAGCGTTAGTAGCTTGGATTCTGTATAATGTTGTTAGCTGCATGTATAGTATATTGTACATGGTGCTGCAGCAGTAGCTTGGATTCTGTATACTGCTGTTGCCTGCATGCATAGTATATTGTGCAGAGTGCTCCAGCAGTAGCTTGGATTCTGTATACTGTTGTTAACTGCATGCGTAGTATATTGTAATTAGTGCTGCAGCAGTAGCTTGGGTTCTGTATACTGCTGTGAACTGCATACACAGTATATTGTACATAATGCTGCAGCAGTAGCTTGGGTTCTGTATACTGTTAACTGCATATACAATATATTGTACATTGTGCTGCAGCAGTAGCTTGGGATCTGCATATTGTTGTTAACTGCATGCACACTATATTGTACATAAGTTTGCAGCAGTAGATTGGGTACTGTATACTGTTGTTAACTGCATGCATAGTATGTTGTAAGTAGTGCTGAAGAAGTTGCTTGGGTTCTGTATACTGTCATTTACTGATGCATAGTATATTGTGCATAGTGCTGCAAGAGTGGCTTGGATTCTGTACCCTGTTGCTAACTACATGCCTGGTATATTGTACATAGTTCTGCAGAAGTAATGTGGATTCTGCACCCTGTTGGTAACTGCATGCTTGGCATATTGTACATAGTGCTGCAGGAGAAGCATGGATTCTATATACTGTTGGTAATTGCATGTCCAGTGTACTGTACACAGTGCTGCAGAAGTGACTTGGATTCTGTACAGTTTTTAACTTCATGTGTAGTATATTGTACATAGTGCTGTAGCAGTAGCTTGGGTTCTGTATACTGTGGTTTACTGCATGCATAGTAAATTGTACATGGTGCTGCAGCAGTAGCTTGGGTTCTGTGTACTGTTTTTAACTGCATGACTGGTATATTGTACATAGTGCTGCAGGAGTAGCTTGGATTCTGTTTACTGTTGGTAATTGCATGCACAGTGTACTGTACACAATTCTACAGCAGTAGCTTGAAATCTGTATACTGGTGTTAACTGCATGCGTAATATATTTTACAAAGTGCTCCAGCAATAGCTTGGATTATGTATACTGTTACTAACTGCATGCATAGTATATTGTACACAGTGTTGCAGCAGTAGCTTGGATTCTGTATACTGTTGTTAACTGCATGTATAACACATTGTACATAGTGCTGCAGGAGTAACTTGGATTCTATACACTGTTCCCAATGGCTTGCACAGTGTGCTGTACATATTGCTGCAGCAGTAGCTTGAATTCTGTATACTGGTAACTGCATGCATAGTATATTGTACATGGTGCAGCAGCAGTACTTTGGATTCTGTACCTTGTGTTTAACTGCATGCCTGGTATATTGTACAAAGTGCTCCAGCAGTAGCTTAGATTCTGTACCCTGTTGTTAACTGCAGGCATAGTACATTGTACATAGTGCTCCAGCAGTAGCATGGATTCTGTATAATGTTGGTAACTGCATGCACATTGTACTGTACACATTGCTGCAGCAGTAGCTTGGATACTGTATACTTTTGTTAACTGCATGCATAGAGTATTGTACACAGTGCTGCAGCAGTAGCTTGGATTCTGGCACATTGTACTGTACACATTGCTGCAGCAGTAGCTTGGATTCTGTATACTTTTGTTAACTGCATGCATAGAGTATTGTACACAGTGCTGCAGCAGTAGCTTGGATTCTGTATACTGTTATTAACTGAATCCATAGTATAATGTACATAGTGCTGCAGCAATAGTTTGGAGTCTTTAAACTGTTGTTAACTGCATGCACAGTATATTGTACACAGTGTTGCAACAGTAGCTTGGATTCTCCGTGCTGTTGTTACCTGCATGCATAGTATATTGTACATAGTGCTCCAGCAGTAGCATGGATTCTGTATAATGTTGGTAACTGCATGCACATTGTACTGTACACATTGCTGCAGCAGTAGCTTGGATACTGTATACTTTTGTTAACTGCATGCATAGAGTATTGTACACAGTGCTGCAGCAGTAGCTTGGATTCTGGCACATTGTACTGTACACATTGCTGCAGCAGTAGCTTGGATTCTGTATACTTTTGTTAACTGCATGCATAGAGTATTGTACACAGTGCTGCAGCAGTAGCTTGGATTCTGTATACTGTTATTAACTGAATCCATAGTATAATGTACATAGTGCTGCAGCAATAGTTTGGAGTCTTTAAACTGTTGTTAACTGCATGCACAGTATATTGTACACAGTGTTGCAACAGTAGCTTGGATTCTCCGTGCTGTTGTTACCTGCATGCATAGTATATTGTACATAGTGCTCCAGCAGTAGCATGGATTCTGTATAATGTTGGTAACTGCATGCACATTGTACTGTACACATTGCTGCAGCAGTAGCTTGGATACTGTATACTTTTGTTAACTGCATGCATAGAGTATTGTACACAGTGCTGCAGCAGTAGCTTGGATTCTGGCACATTGTACTGTACACATTGCTGCAGCAGTAGCTTGGATTCTGTATACTTTTGTTAACTGCATGCATAGAGTATTGTACACAGTGCTGCAGCAGTAGCTTGGATTCTGTATACTGTTATTAACTGAATCCATAGTATAATGTACATAGTGCTGCAGCAATAGTTTGGAGTCTTTAAACTGTTGTTAACTGCATGCACAGTATATTGTACACAGTGTTGCAACAGTAGCTTGGATTCTCCGTGCTGTTGTTACCTGCATGCATAGTATATTGTACATAGTGCTCTAGCAGTAGCTTGCATTCTGTATACTCTTTTTAACTCCATGCATAGTATATTGTAAGTAGTGCTATAGCAGTGGCTTGGGTTCTGTATACTATTGTGAACTGCATGCATAGCATATTTTCCATAGGGCTGCAGCAGTAGCTTGTGTTCTGTAGACTGATAACTGCATGCATAGTATATTGTACATAGTGCTGCAGCAGTAGCTTGGGTTTTGTATACTGTTGTTAACTGCATGCATAGTATATTGTACATAGTACTGCAACAGTAGCTTGGATTCTGTACCCTGTTGGTAACTGCATGCCTGGTATATTGTACACACTGCTGTAAGAATAGCTTGGCTTCTGTACCCTGTTAGTAAATGCATGCCTGGTATATTGTACATAGTGCTGCAGGTTTAGCTTGGATTCTGTATACGTTTGGCAACTGCATGCACAGTGTACTGTACACAGTGCTGCAGCAGTAGCTTGGATTCTGTATACTGTTGTTAATTGCATGCATAGTATACAGTAAAGAGTGCTGCAGCAGTAGATTGGGTTCTGTACACCATTGTTAACTGCATGCATAGTATATTGTACACAGTGCTCCATCAGTAGCTTGGATTATGTATACTGTTGTTAACTGCATACCTGGTATATTGTTCATAGTGCTGCAGCAGTAGCTTGGATTCTGAATATAGTTGTTACCTGCATTCATAGTATATTGTACATAGTGCTCCAGCAGTCGCTTGGATTCTTTATACTGTTGGTAATTGCATGCGCAGTGTATTGTACACATTGTTGAAACCGTAGCTTGGATTCTGTATACTTTTGTTAACACATGCATTGTACATTGTACATAGTGCTGCAGCAGTAGTTTGGGGTCTTTATACTGTTGTTAACTGCATGTCTGGTATACTGTACATAGTGCAGCGGTAGTAGCTTGGATTCTGTATAATGTTGTTAGCTGCATGTATAGTATATTGTACATGGTGCTGCAGCAGTAGCTTGGATTCTGTATACTGCTGTTGCCTGCATGCATAGTATATTGTGCAGAGTGCTCCAGCAGTAGCTTGGATTCTGTATACTGTTGTTAACTGCATGCGTAGTATATTGTAATTAGTGCTGCAGCAGTAGCTTGGGTTCTGTATACTGCTGTGAACTGCATACACAGTATATTGTACATAATGCTGCAGCAGTAGCTTGGGTTCTGTATACTGTTAACTGCATATACAATATATTGTACATTGTGCTGCAGCAGTAGCTTGGGATCTGCATATTGTTGTTAACTGCATGCACACTATATTGTACATAAGTTTGCAGCAGTAGATTGGGTACTGTATACTGTTGTTAACTGCATGCATAGTATGTTGTAAGTAGTTCTGAAGAAGTTGCTTGGGTTCTGTATACTGTCATTTACTGATGCATAGTATATTGTGCATAGTGCTGCAAGAACGGCTTGGATTCTGTACCCTGTTGCTAACTACATGCCTGGTATATTGTACATAGTTCTGCAGAAGTAACGTGGATTCTGCACCCTGTTGGTAACTGCATGCTTGGCATATTGTACATAGTGCTGCAGGAGAAGCATGGATTCTATATACTGTTGGTAATTGCATGTCCAGTGTACTGTACACATTGCTGCAGAAGTGACTTGGATTCTGTACAGTTTTTAACTTCATGTGTAGTATATTGTACATAGTGCTGTAGCAGTAGCTTGGGTTCTGTATACTGTGGTTTACTGCATGCATAGTAAATTGTACATGGTGCTGCAGCAGTAGCTTGGGTTCTGTGTACTGTTTTTAACTGCATGACTGGTATATTGTAAATAGTGCTGCAGGAGTAGCTTGGATTCTTTACCCTGTTGGTAACTGCATGCCTGGTATATTGTACATAGTGCTGCAGGAGTAGCTTGGATTCTGTTTACTGTTGGTAACTGCATGCACAGTGTACTGTACACAATGCTACAGCAGTAGCTTGAAATCTGTATACTGGTGTTAACTGCATGCGTAATATATTTTACAAAGTGCTCCAGCAATAGCTTGGATTATGTATACTGTTACTAACTGCATGCATAGTATATTGTACACAGTGTTGCAGCAGTAGCTTGGATTCTGTATACTGTTGTTAACTGCATGTATAACACATTGTACATAGTGCTGCAGGAGTAACTTGGATTCTATACACTGTTCCCAATGGCTTGCACAGTGTACTGTACATATTGCTGCAGCAGTAGCTTGAATTCTGTATACTGCTAACTGCAGGCATTGTATATTGTACACAGTGCTGCAGCAGCAGTTTGGATTCTATATACTGTTGTTAACTGCATGCATAGTACACTGTACAGAATGCTACATTCTGTATACTGGTAACTGCATGCATAGTATATTGTACATGGTACAGCAGCAGTACTTTGGATTCTGTACCTTGTGTTTAACTGCATGCCTGGTATATTGTACAAAGTGCTCCAGCAGTAGCTTAGATTCTGTACCCTGTTGTTAACTGCAGGCATAGTATATTGTACATAGTGCTGAAGCAGTAGCTTGAGTTCTGTATGCTGTTTTTAACTGCATGCATAGTATATTGTACCTAGTGCTGCAGCAGTAGCTTGGGTTCTATATACTGTTATTAACTGCATGCATAGTATATTGTACACACTGCTGCTGCAGTAGCTTGGACTCTGTATACTGTTAACTGCATGCACAGTATATTGTATATAGTGCTGCAGCAGCAGATTGTGTTCTGTATACTTTTAAATGCATGCACAGTATATTTTACTTAGCGCTGCAGCAGTAGGTTGGGTTTTGCATACTGTTAACTGCATGCATAGTTTTTTGTAAGTAGTCCTGCAGCAGTAGCTTGGGTTATGTATACTTTTGATAAATGCATGCATAGTATATTGTACAGAGTGCTGCAGGAGTAGCTTGGGTTCTTTATACTGTTGGTAACTGCATGCACAGTGTCCTGTACACATTGCTGCTCAGTAGCATGGATTCTGTATACTGTTGTTAACTGCATTCATAGTATATTATACAGAGTGCTGCAGGAGTAGCTTGGATTCTGTATACTGGTATTAACTGCATGCACAGTATATTGTAAGCAATACTGCAGCAGTTATTTGGATTCTGTATACTGTTACATGCATGCACAGTACATTATGCACAGTGCTGCAGCAGTAGCTTGGGTTTTGTACACTGTCGTTATCTGCATGCATAGTATATTGTGCATACTGCTGCAACAGTAGCCTGGGTTCTGTATACTGTTGTTAACTGCAGACATAGTATATTGTGCATAGTGCTGCAGCAGTAGTTTGGGGTCTTTACACTGTAGTTAACTGCATGCACAGTATATTGTACACAGTGCTGCAGCAGTAGCTTGGATTCTGTATACTGTTGTTAACTGCATGCCTGGTATATTGTACATAGTGCTGCAGCAGTAGCTTGGATTATGTATACTGTTGTTACCTGCATGTATAGTGTATTGTACATAGTGCTGCAGCAGTAGCTTGGATTGTGTATACTGCTGTTACCTGCATGCATTGTATATTGTACGTAGTGCTCCAGCAGTAGCTTGGATTCTGTATACTGTTGTTAACTGCATGCATAGTATATTGTAAGTAGTGCTGCAGTAGTAGCTTGGGTTCTGTATACTGCTGTGAACTGCATACAGAGTATATTGCACATAGTGCTGCAGCAGTAGCTTGGGTTCTGTATACTGTTAACTGCATGCATAGTATATTGTAAGTAGTGCTGCAGCAGTAGCTTTGGTTCTGTATACCGTCATTAACTGCATGCATAGTATATTATACATTGTGCAGCGGGAGTAGCTTGGATTCTGTACCCTGTTGGTAACTCCATGCTTGGTATATTGTACATAGTGCTGCAGGACTAGCTTGGATTCTGTACCCTGTTGGTAACTGTATGCCTGGTATGTTGTACATAGTACTGCAGGAGTAGCATGGATTCTGTATACTCTTAATAACTGCATGCCCAGTGTACTGTACACACTGCTGCAGCAGTGGCTTGGATTCTGTATACGGTTTTTAACTTTGTGCATAGTACATCGTACATAGTGCTGTGGCAGTAGCTTGGGGTCTGTATACTGTTGTTTACTGCATGCATAGTATATTGTACATGGTGCTGCAGCAGTAGCTTGGATTCTGTAGATTGTTGTTAATTGCATGCATAGTATATTGTAAGTAGTGCTGCAGCAGTAGCTTGGGTTCTGTATACTGTTGCTAACTGCATGACTGGTATATTGTACATAGTGCTGCAGGAGTAGCTTGGATTCTGTACCCTGTTGTTAACTGCATGTCTGATATATTGTACATAGTGCTGCAGGAGTAGCTTGGATTCTGTATACTTTTGGTAACTGTATGCACAATGTACTGTACACAATGCTACAGCAGTTGCTTGGATTCTGAATACTGGTGTTAACTGCATGCAGTGTATATTGTACGAAGTACTGCAGCAGTAGCTCAGATTCTGTATACTGTTATTAACTTCATGCATAGTATATTGTACTTAGTGCTGCAGCAGTAGCTTTGATTCTGTATACTGTAGTTAACTGCATGCATAGTATATTCTTCATAGTTCTGCAGGAGTAGCTTGGATTCTTCACCCTGTTTTTAACTGCATGCCTCATATATTGTACATGGTGCTGCAGGAGTAGATTGGATGCTGTATACTGTTAGTAAGGCATGGACTGCGTACTGTACACATTGCTGCAGCAGTAGCTTGAATTCTGTATACTGTTAACTGAATGCATAGTATACTGTACACAGTGCTGCATTCTGTATACTGGTAACTGCATGCATAGTATTTTGTACATAGTGCTGCAGCACTAGCTTGGATTCTGTACCTGTTTTTAACTGCATGCCCGGAATATTGTACAAAGTTCTCCAGCAGTAGCTTGAATTCTATACCCTGTTGTTAACTGCATGCATAGTATATTGTAGATAGTTCTGAAGAAGTAGTTTAGATTCTGTATGCTGTTGTTAACTGCATGCATAGTATATTGTACATAGTGCTGCAGCAGTAGCTTGGGTTCTGTATACTGATATTAACTGCAAGCATAGTATATTGTAAACACTGCTACAGCAGTAGCTTGGATTATGTATACTGTTAACTGCATGCACAGTATATTGTACAAAACCCAGGCTACTACTGCAGCACTGTGTGTAATGTACTGTGCATGCATGTAACAGTATACAGAATCCAAGTAACTGCTGCAGCACTGCTTACAATATACTGTGCATGCACAGTACATTACACACAGTGCTGCAGCCATATATTGGGTTTTGTAAATTATAATGTGCATGCAGTTAACAGTATACAGTATCCAGGCTACTGCTGCAGCAGTGTGTACAATTTACTATGCATGGAGTAGCTTGGGTTCTGTACACTGTTAACTGAATGCACAGTATATTTTACATAGCACTTCAGCAGTAGCTTTTGTTTTTCATACTGTTAACTGCATGCATAGTATACTGTACACAGTGCTGCCGCTGTAGCTTGGGTTTTGCATTCTAACTGCATGCATAGTATATTGTACATAACACTACAGCAGTTGCTTGTGTTTTGCATACTGTTAACTACATGCATAGTATATTGTAAGTAGTCCTGCAGCAGTAGCTTGGGTTATGTATACTGTTGTTAAATGCATGCATAGTATATTGTACAGAATGCTGCAGGAGTAGATTGGGTTCTGTATACTGGCTTTAACTGCATGCACAATATATTGTAAGTAGTGCTGCAGCAGTACCTTGGGTTCTGTATACTGTTGTTAACTACATGCATAGTATATTGTAGACAGTGTGGCAGCAGTAGCTTGGGTTCTGTATACTGTTGGTAATTGCATGCACAGTATATTGTAAGCAGTGCTGCAGCAGTTATTTGGATTCCTTGAAGGCTTACAGTGGCCGAGGCGCTAGAGTTTGAAGACAATAAACCATTTTTGGATCCTGGTTGGGGTTTCTGTGTCGTGCTGAATCAACTTTTCCAGTTTTAGTTTGTTTTGTTGCTGTTTACTATAATATAAGTGGTCCTGCAGCAGTAGCTTGGGTTATGTATACTGATGTTATATGCATGCATAGTATATTGTACAGAGTGCTTCAGCAGTAGCTTGGATTCTGTATACTGTTGGTAACTGCATGCACAGTGCACTGTAAACATTGCTAGAGCAGTAGATTGGATTCTGTATATGTTTTATTCTGTATGCATAGTATATTGTACAGCAGTAGCTTGGATTCTGTAGACTTTTCTTAACTGCATGCATAGTATATTGTAAGTAGAGCTGAAGCAGTAGCTTGGATTCTGTATACTGTTGTTAACAGCATGCACAGTATATTCTACATACTGCTGCATCAGTAGCTTGGATTCTGTATACTGTTCTTAACTGCATGCATGGTATATTGTATGTAGTGCTGCAGCAGTAGTTTGGGTTCTGTATGCTGTTGTTAACTGCATGCACAGTATATTTTACACAGTGCTGCAGCAGTAGCTTGGATTCTGTATACTGATGGTAACTGCATGAATAGTATATTGTAGATAGTGCTGCAGCAGTAGGTTGCATTCCATATAATGTTGGTAACTGCATTCATGGTATATTGTGCACAGTGCTGCAGCAGTAACTTGGATTCTGTATACTGTTGTTAACTACATGCATAGTATATTGTAAGTAGTGCTGTAGCAGTAGCTTCGGTTCTGTATACTCTTGTGAACTGCATGCGTAGTATATTTTACATAGTGCTGCAGCAGTAGCTTGGGTTCTGTATACTGTTGTTAACTACATGCATAGTATATTGTACATAGTGCTGCAGCAGTAGTTTTTTCTGTATACTATTGTTAACTGCATACATAGTATATTGTACATAGTGCTACAGCAGTGGCTTGGGTTCTGTATACTGTTGTTAAATGTTGCATATTATATTTTACATAGTTCTCCAGCAGTAGCTTGGATTCTGTATACTGTTGTTAGCTGCATACCTGATATATTGTACATAGTGCTTCAGCAGTAGCTTGGATTCTGCGTATACTTTTTACCTGCATGCATAGTATATTGCAAATAGTGCTCAAGCAGTAGCTTGGATTCTGTATACTGTCGGTAACTGCATGCACAGTGTACTGTACACATTGCTGAAGCAGTAGCTTGGATTCTGTATACTTTTGTTAACTGCATGCATAGTGTATTGTACACAGTGCAACAGTAGCTAGGATTCTGTATACTGTTATTAACTGCATGCATAGTATATTGCGCATAGTGCCGCAGCAGTAGTTTGGGTTCTTTATACTGTTGTTAACTGCATGCACAGTATTTTGTACACAGTGCTACAGCAGTAGCTTTAATTCTGTATACTGTTCTTTACTGCATGCCTCGTATATTGAAAATAGTGCTGTGGCAGTAACTTGGATTCTGTATAATTTTGTTACCTGCATGTATAGTATATTGTACATAATGCTGCAGCAGTAGCTTGGATTCTGTATACTGCTGTGAACTGCATACATAGTATATTGGTATACTGGTAACTGCATGCACAGTATATTGTACATTGTGCTGCAGCAGTAGCTTGGGTTCTTTATACTGTTGTTAACTGCATGCACACTATATTGTACATAGATCTGCAGCAGTAGCTTGGGTACTGTATACTTTTAACTGCATGCATAGTATATTGTAAGTAGTGCTGTAGCAGTAGCTTGGGTTCTGTATACTGTCATTAACTGCATGCATAGTATATTGTACATAGTGCTGCAGGAGTAGCTTGGATGCTGTACCCTGTTGGTAACTCCAAGTCAGGTATATTGTACATAGTGCTGCAGGAGTAGCTTGGATTCTGTGCTCTTTTGGTAACTGCATGCCTGGTATAATGTACATAGTGCTGCAGGAGTAGCGTGGATTCTGTATACTGTTGCTAACGGCATGCAGAGTGTACTGTATGCATTGCTGCATCAGTAGCTTGAATTCTGTATACTATTGGTAACTGCATGCACAGTATGTTGTACATACTGCTGCAGCAGTAGCTTGGGTTCTGTATACTGTTAACTGCGGGCATAGTATATTGTACATAGTGCTGCAGCAGTAGCTTGTTTTCTGTATACGGATAACTGCATGTACAGTATATTTTACATAGTGATGCATCAGTAGGTTGGGTTTTGCATACTGTTAACTGCATGCATAGTATATTGTACACAGTGCTGCAGCAGTAGCTTGGGTTTTGCATTCTAAGTGCATGCATAGTATATTGTACATAGCGCTGCAGCAGTAGGTTGGGTTTTGCATACTGTTAACTTCATGCATAGTATATTGTAAGTAGTCCTGCAGCAGTAGCTTGGGTTATGTATACTGTTGTTAAATGCATGCATAGTATATTGTACAGAGTGCTGCAGGAGTAGCTTGGGTTCTTTATACTGTTGGTAACTGCATGCACAGTGTACTGTACACATTGCTGCAGCAGTAGCTTGGATTCTGTATACTGTTGTTAACTGCATGCACAGTATATTGTACATAGTGCTGCAGCAGTAGCTTGGATTCTGTGTACTGTTGTTACCTGCATGCATAGTATATTGTACATAGTGCTCGAGCAGTAGCTTGCATTCTGTATACTGTTGTTAACTGCAAAAATAGTATATTGTAGGTAGTGCTGTAGCAGTAGCTTGGGTTCTGTATACTGTGGTGAACTGCATGCGCAGTATAGAGTGCATACTGCTGCATCAGTAGCTTGAGCTCAGTATACTGTTAACTGCAGGCATTGTATATTGTACACAGTGCTGCATCAGTAGTTTGGATTCTATATTCTGTTGATAACTGCATACATAGTACACTGTACACAGTGCTACATTCTGTATACTGCTAACTGCATACATAGTATATTGTATATGGTGCAGCAGCAGTACCTTGAATTCTGTACCTTGTGTTTAACTGCATGCCTGGTATATTGTACAAAGTGTTCCAGCAGTAACTTGGATTCTGTACCCTGTTGTTAACTGCATGCATATTATATTGTACATAGTGCTGAAGCAGTAGCTTGGATTCTGTATGCTGTTTTAACTGCATGCATAGTGTATTGTACATAGTGCTGCAGCAGTAGCTTGGGTTCTATATACTGTTATTAGCTGCATGCATAGTATATCGTACACACTGCTGCAGAAGTAGCTGGGACTCTGTATACTGTTGTTAACTGCATTCATAGTATATTTTACAGAGTGTTGCAGGAGTAGCTTGGGTTCTGTATACTGGCATTAACTGCATGCACAGTATATTGTAAGTAGTGCTGCAGCAGTACCTTGGGTTCTGTATACTGTTTTAACTGTATGCACAGTATATTGTAAGCAGTGCTGCAGTAGTTATTTGGATTCTGTATACTGTTACATGCATGCACAGTACATTACACACAGTGCTGCAAGATCTTGGGTTTTCTAAACTGTCATCAACTGCATGCATAGTATTTTGTGCATACTGCTGCAGCAGTAGCCTGGGTTCTATATACTGTTGTTAACTGCAGGCCTAGTATATTGCACATAGTGCTGCAGCAGTAGTTTGGGGTCTTTATACTATTGTTAACTGCATGCACAGTATATTTTACACAGTGCTGCAGTGGTAGCTTGGATTCTGTATACTGTTGTTAACTGCATGCCTGGTATATTGTACATAGTGCTGCAGCAGTAGCTTGGATTCTGTATACTGTTGATACCTGCATGTATAGTATATTGTACATAGTGCTGCAGCAGTAGTTTGGATTCTGTATACTGCTGTTACCTGCATGCATTGTATATTGTACATAGTGCTCCATCTGTAGCTTGGATTCTGTATACTGTTGTTAACTGCATGCATAGTATATTTTAAGTAGGGCTGCAGTAGTAGCTTGGGTTCTGCATAATGTTGGTAACTGCGTGCACAGTATATTGTACACAGTGCTGCAGCAGTAGCTTGAATTGTGTATACAATTGTTAACTGAATACATAGTACATTGTACAGAGTACTCCAGCAGTAGCTTGGATTCTGTACACTGCTGTTACCTGCATGCATAGTATGTTGTACATAGTGCTCCAGCTATAGCTTGGATTATGTATACTATTAACTGCATAGCTGGTATATTGCCCATAGTGCTGCAGCAGTAGCTTGGATTCTTTTTATAGTTGTTATCTGCATGCATAGTATATTGTACATAGTGCTCCAGCAGTAGATTGGATTCTGTATACTGTTGATAACTGCATGCTCAGTGTACTGTACACATTGCTGCAGCAGTAGCTTGGATTTTGTATAGTTTTGTTAACTGCATGCATAGTGTATTGTACACAGTGTTGCAGCAGTAGATTGGGGTCTTTATACTGTTGTTAACTGCATGCCCAGTATATTGTACACAGTGCTGCAGCAGTAGCTTGGATTCTGTGTACTGTTGTTACCTACATGAATACTATATTGTAAATAGTGTTCCAGCAGTAGCTTGCATTCTGTATACTGTTGTTAACTGCAAGCATACCATATTGTAAGTAGTGCTGTAGCAGTAGCTTGGTTTCTGTATACTGTTGTGAACTGCATGCATAGTATATTTTACTTAGGGCTGCAGCAGTAGCTTGGGTTCTGTATACTGATAACTGCATGCACAGTATATTGTACATAGTGCTGCAGCAGTAGCTTGGATTCTCTACCCTGTTGGTAACTGCATGCCTGGTATATTGTACATACTGCTGCAGGACTAGCTTGGCTTCTATACCCTGTTGGTAAATTCATGCCTGGTATATTGTACATAGTGCTGAAGGTTTAGCTTGGATTCTGTATACTGTTGGCAACTGCATGCACAGAGTACTGTACACAGTGCTGCAGCAGTAGCTTGGATTCTGTATACTGTTGTTAATTGCATGCATAGTATATAGTAAAGAGTGCTGCAGCAGTAGCTTGGATTATGTATACTGTCGTTAACTGCATACCTGGTATATTGTTCATAGTGCAGCAGCAGTAGCTTGGATTCTGGATATAGTTGTTACCTGCATGCATAGTATATTGTACATAGTGCTCCAGCAGTAGCTTGGATTCTTTCTACTGTTTGTAATTGCATGCACAGTGTACTGTACACATTGCTGAAACAGTAGCTTGGATTCTATATACTTTTGTTAAGGCATGCATTGTGTATTGTACATACTGCTGCAACAGTAGTTTTGGGTCTTTATACTGTTGTTAACTGCATGTCTGGTATATTGTACATAGTGCTGCAGTAGTAGCTTGGATTCTGTATACTGTTGTTACCCGCATGTATAGTATAGTGTACATAGTGCTGCAGCAGTAGCTTGGATTCTGTATACTGCTGTTACCTGCATGCATAGTATATTGTACATAGTGCTCCAGCCGTAGCTTGGATTCTGTATACTGTTGTTAACTGCATGAATAGTATATTGTAAGTCATGCTGCAGCAGTTGCTTGGGTTCTGTATACTACTGTGAACTGCATACATAGTATATTGTACATAATGCTGCAGCAGTAGCTTGGGTTCTGTATACTGTTAACTGCATATACAGGATATTGTACATTGTGCTGCAACAGTAGCTTGGGATCTGTATACTGTCATTAACTGATGCATAGAATATTGTGCATAATGCTGCAAGAGTAGTTTGGATTCTGTACCCTGTTGATAACTATATGCCTGGTATATTGTACATAGTGCTGCAGCAGTAGCTTGGATTCTGTACCCTGTTGGTAACTGCATGCTTGGCATATTGTACGTAGTGCTGCAGGAGAAGCTTGGATTCTGTATACTGTTTGTAACTGCATGCCCAGTGTACTGTACACAATGCTGCAAAAGTGACTTGGATTCTGTGTACAGTTGTTAACTTCATAGGTAGTATATTGTACATAGTGCTGTAGCAGTAGCTTGGGTTCTGTATACTGTTGGTAACTGCATGCACTGTGTACTGTACACAATGCTACAGCAGTAGCTTGAAATCTGTATACTTGTGTTAACTGCATGCATAGTATATTTTACAAAGTGCTCTGGCAATAGCTTGGATTATGTATACTGTTATTAACTGCATGCATAGTATATTGTACATAGTGCTGCAGCAGTAGCTTGGATTCTGTATACTGTTGTTAACTGCATTCATAGTACATTGTACATAGTGCTGCAGGAGTAACATGGATTCTATATACTGTTGGTAATGGTATGCACAGTATACTGTACACATTGCTGCAGCAGTAGCTTGAATTCTGTATACTGTTGGTAACTGCATGCGCAGTATAGAGTGCATACTGCTGCATCAGTAGCTTGAGCTCAGTATACTGTTAACTGCAGGCATTGTATATTGTACACAGTGCTGCATCAGTAGTTTGGATTCTATATTCTGTTGATAACTGCATACATAGTACACTGTACACAGTGCTACATTCTGTATACTGCTAACTGCATACATAGTATATTGTATATGGTGCAGCAGCAGTACCTTGAATTCTGTACCTTGTGTTTAACTGCATGCCTGGTATATTTTACAAAGTGTTCCAGCAGTAACTTGGATTCTGTACCCTGTTGTTAACTGCATGCATATTATATTGTACATAGTTCTGAAGCAGTAGCTTGGATTCTGTATGCTGTTTTTAACTGCATGCATAGTATATTGTACATAGTGCTGCAGCAGTAGCTTGGGTTCTATATACTGTTATTAGCTGCATGCATAGTATATTGTACACACTGCTGCAGAAGTAGATGGGACTCTGTATACTGTTGTTAACTGCATTCATAGTATATTTTACAGAGTGTTGCAGGAGTAGCTTGGGTTCTGTATACTGGCATTAACTGCATGCACAGTATATTGTAAGTAGTGCTGCAGCAGTACCTTGGGTTCTGTATACTGTTTAACTGTATGCACAGTATATTGTAAGCAGTGCTGCAGTAGTTATTTGGATTCTGTATACTGTTACATGCATGCACAGTACATTACACACAGTGCTGCAAGATCTTGGGTTTTCTAAACTGTGATCAACTGCATGCATAGTATTTTGTGCATACTGCTGCAGCAGTAGCCTGGGTTCTGTATACTGTTGTTAACTGCAGGCATAGTATATTGCACATAGTGCTGCAGCAGTAGTTTGGGGTCTTTATACTATTGTTAACTGCATGCACAGTATATTTTTCACAGTGCTGCAGTGGTAGCTTGGATTCTGTATACTGTTGTTAACTGCATGACTGGTATATTGTACATAGTGCTGCAGCAGTAGCTTGGATTCTGTATACTGTTGATACCTGCATGTATAGTATATTGTACATAGTGCTGCAGCAGTAGTTTGGATTCTGTATACTGCTGTTACCTGCATGCATTGTATATTGTACATAGTGCTCCATCTGTAGCTTGGATTCTGTATACTGTTGTTAACTGCATGCATAGTATATTTTAAGTAGGGCTGCAGTAGTAGCTTGGGTTCTGTATACTGCTGTGAACTGCATACATAGTATATTGCACATAGTGCTGCAGCAGTAGCTTGGGTACTGTATACTGTTAACTCCATGCATAGTATATTGTAAGTAGTGCTGCAGCAGTAGCTTTTGTTCTGTATACTGTAATTAACTGCATGCATAGTATATTATACATTGTGCAGAAGGAGTAGCTTGGATTCTGTACCCTGTTGGTAACTGTATGCCTGGTATGTTGTACATAGTACTGCAGGAGAAGCATGGATTCTGTATACTGTTAGTAACTGCATGCCCAGTGTACTGTACACATTGCTTCAGCAGTGGCTTGGATTCTGTATATTGTTTTTAACTTCATGCATAGTATATTGTACATAGTGCTGTGGCAGTAGCTTGGATTCTGTAGACTGTTGTTAATTGCATACATAGTATATTTTAAGTAGTGCTGCAGCAGTAGCTTGGGTTCTGTATACTGTTGCTAACTGCATGACTAGTATATTGTACATAGTGCTGCAGGAGTAGCTTGGATTCTGTACCCCGTTGTTAACTGCATGTCTGGTATATTGTACATAGTGCTGCAGGAGTAGCTTGGATTCTGTATACTGTTGGTAACTGTATGCATAGTGTACTGTACACAATGCTACAGCAGTTGCTTGGATTCTGAATACTGGTGTTAACTGCATGCATAGTATATTGTACTTAGTGCTGCAGCAGTAGCTTTAATTCTGTATACTGTAGTTAACTGCATGCATAGTATATTCTTCATAGTTCTGCAGGAGTAGCTTGGATTCTTCACCCTTTTTTAACTGCATGCCTCATATACTGCACATGGTGCTGCAGGAGTAGCTTGGATGCTGTATACTGTTGGTAAGGCATGGACTGTGTACTGTACACATTGCTGCAGAAGTAGCTTGAATTCTGTATACTGTTAAATGCGTGCATAGTATACTGTACACAGTGCTGCAGCAGTATATTGGATTCTGTATACTGTTCTTAACTGTATGCTTAGTGTACTGTATACAGTGCTGCGTTCTATATACAGGTAACTGCATGAATAGTATACTGTACAAAGTTCTCCAGCAGTAGCTTGGATTCTATACCCTGTTGTTAACTGCATGCATAGTATATTGTAGATAGCGCTGAAGAAGTAGCTTGGGTTCTGTATACTGGTGTTAATTTCATGCATAGTATATTGTACACAGTGCTGCAGCAGTAGTTTGGATTCTGTATACTGTTAACTGCATGCACAGTATATTGTATAAAACCCAAGCTACTATTGCAGCACTGTGTGTAATGTACTGTGCATGCATGTAACAGTATACAGAATCCAAATAACTGCTGCAGCACTGCTTACAATATACTGAGCATGCACAGTACATTACACACAGTGCTGCAGCAGTAGATTGGGTTTTGTACATTGTACTGTGCATGCAGTTAACAGTATACAGTATCCAAGCTACTGCTGCAGCAGTGTGTACAATATACTATGCATGCAGTAGATTGGGTTCTGTACACTGTTAACTGAATGCACAGTATATTTAGTATATTTTACATAGCACTGCAGCAGTAGCTTTTGTTTTGCATACTGTTAACTGCATGCATAGTATATTGTGCACAGTGCTGCAGCAGTAGCTTGTGTTTTGCATTCTGACTGCATGCATAGTATATTGTACATAGCACTGCAGTGGTAGCTTGTGTTTTGCATACTGTTAACTGCATGCAGAGTATATTGTAAGTAGTCCTGCAGCAGTAGCTTGGGTTATGTATACTGTTGTTAACTCCATGCATAGCATATTGTACACAGTGCTGCAGCAGTAACTTGTGTTCTGTATACTGTTGTTAACTGCATGCACTGTATATTCTAAGCAGTGCTGTAGCAGCACTGCTGACAATATGCTGTGCATACAGTTGACAACAGTATATTGCATGGACAGTATACTGTCCATGCAGTAAACTGTTGTTAACTGCATCCACAGTAAATTGTAAGCAGTGCTGCAGCAGTTATATGGATTCTGTATACTGTTACATGCATGCACAGTACATTACACATAGTGCTGCAGCAGTAGCTTGGGTTTTGTACAGTGTCTTTAACTGCATGCATAGTATATTGTACATACTGCTGCAGCAGTAACTAGGGTTCTATATACTGTTTTTAACTGCATGCATCATATATTGTACACAGTGCTACAGTAGTAATTTGGGTTCTGTATACTGCTGGAAACTGCATGCATAGAACATTGCAGGCAGTGCTGCAGCAGTAACTTGGATTGTGTTTACTGTTGTTACCTGCATGCATAGTATATTGTCACAGTGCTGCAGCAGTATCTTGGATTCAGTACCGTGTTGTTAACTGCATGTCTGGTATATTGTACACAGAGCTGCAACAGTGGCTTGGGTTTGGTATACTGTTAACTGCATGCACAGTATATTGTAGATAGTGCTACAGCCGTAGCTTGGGTTCTGCATACTGTTAACTGCATGCACAGTATAATGTACATAGTGCTACAGTAGTAGCGTGGGTTCTGCATACAGTTAACTGCATGCCAGGTATATTGTACGTAGAGCTGCAGTAATAGCTTTCGTTCTGTATACAGTCAACTGCATGCATAGTATATCATTCATGGCACTGCAGCAGTAGCTTGGGTTCTGTATACAGTTGATAACTGCATGCATAGTATATTGTACACAGTGCTGCAGCAGTAGCTTTGGTTCTTCATACTGTTAACTGCATGCCTGGAATATTGTAGATAGAGCTGCAGTAGTAGCTTGGGTTCTGTATACTGTTAACTGCATTCATAGTATATCATACACTGTGCTGCAGTAGTAGCTTGGGTTCTGTATGCTGTTCCTAACTGCATGCATAGTATATTGCACATACTACTGCAGCAGTAGCTTAGATTCTGTATACGGTTGTTAACTGCATGCCTGGTATATTGTACATAGTGCTGCAGCAGTAACTTGGATTCTGTATACTGCTGTTACATGCATGCATAGTATATTGTATATAGTGCTCCAGCAGTAGCTCCCATTCTGTATACTGTTGTTAACTGCATGCATAGTATATTGTAAATAGTGCTGTAGCAGTAGCTTGGTTTCTGTATACCATTGTGAACTGCATGCATAGTATAATGTACATTGTGCTGCAGCAGTAGCTTGGGTTCTGTATGCTGATAACTGCCTGCATAATATATTGTACATAGTGCTGCAGCAGTAGCTTGGGTTCTGTATACCATTGTTAACTGCATGCATAGTATATTGTACATAGTGCTGCAGCAGTTGATTGAATTCTGTACCATGTTGGTAAATGCATGCCTGGTATATTGTACATAGTGCTGCAGGAGTACCTTGCCTTCTGTACCCTGTTGGCAAATGCATGCCTGGTATATTGTACATAGTGCTGCAGGAGTAGCTTGGATTCTGTATACAGTTGGTAACTGCATGCACAGTGTACTGTACACATTACTGCAGCAGTAGCTTGGGTTCTGTATACTGTTGTAACTGCATGCATAGTATATTGTACATGGTGCTGCAACAGTAGCTTGGATTCTGCATACTGTTGTTAACTGCATGCACATTATATACTACATACTGCTGCAGCAGTTGCTTGGATTCTGTATACTGTTGTTAACTGCATGCATAGTGTACTCTACATAGTGCTTTAGCAGTAGCTTGGATTGATATACTTTTTTCTTAACTTCATGCATAATATATTTTACACAGTGCTACAGCAGTAGCTTGGATTCTGTATACTGATGGTAACTGCATGCATAGTATATTGCAGTTAGTGCTGCAGCAGTAGCTTGCATTCTGTATAATTTTGGTAACTGCATGCAGAGTATATTGTACACAGTGCTGTAGCCGTAGCTTGGATTCTGTATACTGTTGTTAACTGCATGCATAGTATATTGTACAGAGTGCTGCAGCAGTAGATTGGGTTCTGTAAACTGTTAACTGCAATCATAATATATTGTACATAGTGCTCCAGCAATAGCTAGGATTATTTAGACTGTTAACTGCATACCAGGTATATTGTACATAGTGCTGCAGCTGTAGCTTGGATTCTGTTTATACTTGTTACCTGCATGCATAGTATATTGTACATAGTGCTCCAGCAGTAGCTTGGATTCTGTATAATGTTATTAACTGCATGCACAGTATACTGTACACTCTGCTTCAGCAGTAGCTTGGATTCTGTATACTTTTGTTAATTGCATGCATAGTGTATTGTACACGGTGCTGCAGCAGTAGCTTGGATTCTATATACTGTTATTAACTGCATCCATAGTATATTGTACATAGTGCTGCAGCAGTAGTTTGGAGTCTTTAAACTGTTGTTAACTGCATGCACAGTATATTGTACAAGGTGCTGCAGCAGTAGCTTGGATTCTGTGTACTGTTGTTACCTGCATGCATAGTATATTGTACATAGTGCTCCAGCAGTAGCTTGCATTCTGTATACTGTTGTTAACTCCATGCATAGTATATTGTAAGTAGTGCTGTAGCAGTAGCTTGGATTCTGTATACTGATAACTGCATGCATAGTATATTGTACATAGTGCTGCAACAGTAGCTTGGGTTCTGTATACTGTTGTTAACTGCATGCATAGTATATTGTACATAGTGCTGCAGCAATAGCTTGGATTCTGAACCCTGTTAGTAAATTCATGCCTGGTATATTGTACATAGTGCTGCAGGTTTTGCTTGGAGTCTGTATACTGTCGGCAACTGCATGCACAGTGTACTGTACACACTGCTGCAGCCATAGCTTGGATTCTGCATACGGTTGTTATTTGCATGCATAGTATATAGTAAAGAATGCTGCAGCAGTAGAATGGGTTCTGTACACCATTGTTAACGGCATGCATAGTATATTGTACACAGTGCTCCAGCAGTAGCTTGGATTATGTATACTGTTGTCAACTGCATACTTGGTATATTGTTCATAGTGCTGCAGTAGTAGCTTGGATTCTGAATATAGTTGTTACCTGCATGCATAGTGTATTGTACATAGTGCTCCAGCAGTAGCTTGGATTCTTTATACTGTTGGTAATTGCATGCACAGTGCACTGTACACATTGTTGAAACAGGAGCTTGGATTCTGTATACATTTGTTAACACATTCATTGTATATTGTACATAGTTCTGCAGTAGTAGTTTGGGTTCTTTATACTGTTGTTAACTGCATGTCTGGTATATTGTACATAGTGCTATGGTAGTAGCTTGGATTCTGTATACTGTTGTTACCTGCATGAATAGTGTATTGTACATAGTGCTCCAGCAGTAGCTTGGATTCTGTATACTGTTGTTAACTGCATGCATAGTATATTGTAAGTAGTGCTGCAGCAGTAGCTTGGGTTCTGTATACTACTGTGAACTGCATACATAGTATATTGCACATAATGCTGCAGCAGCAGCTTGAGTTCTGTATACAGTTAACTGCATATACAGGATATTGTACATTGTGCTGCAGCAGAAGCTTGGGATCTGTATACTGTTGTTAACTGCATGCACACTATATTGTACATAGGTTTGCGGCAGTAGATTGGGTACTGTATACTACTAACTGCATGCATAGTATATTGTACATACTACTGCAGCAGTAGCTTGGATTTTGTATACTGTTGTTAACTGCATGCATAGTATATTGTAAGTAGTGCTGCAGCAGTAGCTTGGGTTCTGTATCCTGTTGTTAACTGCATGCATACTATATTGTACATAGGTCTGCAGCAGTAGATTGGGTACTGTATACTGCTAACTGCATGCATAGTATATTGTAAGTAGTGCTGCAGCAGTAGCTTGTGTTCTGTATACTGTCATTAACTGATGCATAGTATATTGTGCATAGTGCTGCAAGAGTAATTTGGATTCTGTACCCTGTTGATAACTACATGCCTGGTATATTGTACATAGTTCTGCAGGAGTAGCTTGGATTCTGTACCCTGTTGGTAACTAGATGCTTGTCATATTGTACATAGTGCTGTAGGGGAAGCTTGGATTCTGTATACTGCTGGTAACTGCATGCCCAGTGTACTGTACACATTGCTGCAGAAATGACTTGGATTCTGTGTACAGTTTTTAACTTCATGCGTAGTATATTGTACAAAGTGCTGTAGCAGTAGTGTGGGTTCTGTATACTGTTTTTTACTGCATGCATAGTAAATTGTACATGGTGCTGCAGCAGTAGCTTGGGTTCTGTATATTGTTTTTCCCTGCATGACTGGTATATTGTACATATTGCTGCAGGAGTAGGTTGGATTCTTTACCCTGTTGGTAACTGCATGCCTGGTATATTGTACATAGTGCTGCAGGAGTAGCTTGGATTCTGCATTCTGTTGGTAACTGCATGCATTGTGTACTGTACACAATGCTGCTGCAGTAGCTTGAAATCTGTATACTGGTGTTAACTGCATGCACAGTATATTTTACAAAGTGCTGCAGCAATAGCTTGGATTATGTATACTGTTATTAACTGCATATATAATATATTGTACTTAGTGCTGCAACACTAGCTTGGATTCTGTATACTGTTGTTAACTGTATGCATAGTACATTGTACATAGTGCTGCAGGAGTAACTTGGATTCTATATACTGTTGGTAATGGTATGCACAGTGTACTGTACACATTGCTGCAACAGTAGCTTGAATTCTGTTTACTGTTAGTAACTGCATGTGCAGTATATTGTACATACTGCTGCATCAGTAGCTTGAGTTCTGTATACTGTTAACTGCAGGCATTGTATATTGTACACAGTGCTGCATCAGTAGTTTGGATTCTATATACTGTTGATAACTGCATGCATAGTACACTGTACACAGTGCTACATTCTGTATACTGGTAACTGCATGCATAGTATATTGTACATGGTGCAGCAGCAGTACCTTGGATTCTGTACCTTGCGTTTAACTGCATGCCTAGTATATTTTACAAAGTGCTCTAGCAGTAGCTTGGATTCTGTACCCTGTTTATAACTGCATGCATAGTATATTGTACATAGTGCTGAAGCAGTAGCTTGGATTCTGTATGCTGTTTTTAACTGCATGCATAGTATATTGTACATAGTGCTGCAGCAGTAGCTTGGGTTCTATATACTGTTATTAACCATGCATAGTATATTGTACACACTGCTGCAGCAGTAGCTGCGACTCTGTATACTGTTGTTAACTGCATTCATAGTATATTGTACAGAGTGTTGCAGGAGTGGCTTGGGTTCTGTATACTGGCATTAACTGCATGCACAGTATATTGTAAGTAGTGCTGCAGCAGTACCTTGGGTTCTGTATACTGTTTTAACTGCATGCACAGTATATTGTAAGTAGTGCTGCTGAAGTTATTTGGATTCTGTATACTGTTACATGCATGCACAGTACATTACACACAGTGCTCTAGCAGTATCTTGGGTTTTGTAAACTGTCATCAACTGCATGCATAGTATTTTGTGCATACTGCTGCAGCAGTAGCCTGGGTTCTGTATACTGTTGTTAACTGCAGGCGTAGTATATTGTACATAGTGCTGCAGCAGTAGTTTGGGGTCTTTATACTATTGTTAACTGCATGCACAGTATATTTTACACAGTATTGCAGTAGTAGAGCGGATTCTGTATACTGTTGTTAACTGCATGCCTGGTATATTGTACATAGTGCTGCAGCAGTAGCTTGGATTCTGTATGCTACTGTTACCTGCATGTATAGTATATTGTACATAGTGCTGCAGCAGTAGTTTGGATTCTGTATACTGCTGTTACCTGCATGCATTGTATATTATACATAGTGCTCCATCTGTAGCTTGGAGTCTGTATACTGTTGTTAACTGCATGCATAGTATATTGTAAGTAGTGCTGCAGTAGTAGCTTGGGTTCTGTATACCATTGTGAACTGCATGCATAGTGTAATGTACATAGTGCTGCAGCAGTAGCTTGGGTTCTGTATACTGATAACTGCCTTCATAGTATATTGCACATAGTGCTGCAGCAGTAGCTTGGGTACTGTATACTGTTAACTGCATGCATAGTATATTGTAAGTAGTGCTGCAATAGTAACTTTGGTTCTGTATATTGTCATTAACTGCATGCATGGTATATTGCACATTGTGCAGCAGGAGTAGCTTAGATTCTGTACCCTGTTGGTAACTCCATGCCTGGTATATTGTACATAGTACTGCAGGACTAGCTTGGATTCTGTACCCTGTTGGTAACTGTATGCCTGGTATGTTGTACATAGTACTGCAGGAGAAGCATGGATTCTGTATACTGTTAGTAACTGCATGCCCAGTGTACTGTACACATTGCTTCAGCAGTGGCTTGGATTCTGTATACTGTTTTTAACTTCATGCATAGTATATTGTACATAGTGCTGTAGCAGTAGCTTGGGTTCTGTATACTGTTGTTTACTGCATGCATAGTATATTGTACATGGTGCTGCAGCAGTAGCTTGGATTCTGTAGACTGTTGTTAATTGCATGCATAGTATATTGTAAGTAGTGCTGCAGCAGAAGCTTGGGTTCTATATACTATTGCTAACTGCATGACTGGTATATCGTACATAGTGCTGCAGGAGTAGCTTGGATTCTGTACCCTGTTGTTAACTGCATGTCTGGTATATTGTACATAGTGCTGCAGGAGTAACTTGGATTCTGTATACTGTTGGTAACTGTAGGCACAGTGTACTGTACACAATGCTACAGCAGTTGCTTGGATTCTGAATACTGGTGTTAACTGCATGCAGTGTATATTGTATGAAGTACTGCAGCTGTAGCTCAGATTCTGTATACTGTTATTAAATGCATGCATAGTATATTGTACTTAGTGCTGCAGCAGTAGCTTTGATTCTGTATACTGTAGGTAACTGCATGCATAGTATATTCTTCATAGTTCTGCAGGAGTAGCTTGGATTCTTCACCCTGTTTTTAACTGCATGCCTCATATATAGTACATGGTGCTGCAGGAGTAGCTTGGATGCTGTATACTGTTGGTAAGGCATGGACTGTGTACTGTACACATTGCTGCAGCAGTAGCTTGAATTCTGTATACTGTTAACTGCGTGCATAGTATACTGTACACAGTGCTGCAGCAGTAGCTTGGATTCTGTATACTGTTCTTAACTGTATGCTTAGTATACTGTATACAGTGCTGCATTATGTATACTGGTAACTGCATGCATAGTATATTGTACATAGTGCTGCAGCAGTAGCTTGGATTCTATACCCTGTTTTTAACTGCATGCATAGTATATTGCAGATAGTGCTCAAGAAGTAGCTTGGATTCTGTATGCTGCTGTTAACTGCATGCATAGTATATTGTACATAGTGCTGCAGCAGTAGCTTGGGTTCTGTATACTGGTGTTAACTTCATGCAGAGTATATTGTATACAGTGCTGCAGCAGTAGCTTGGATTCTGTATACTGTTAACTGCATGCACAGTATATTGTATAAAACCCAAGCTACTACTGCAGCACTGTGTGTAATGTACTGTGCATGCATGTAACAGTATACAGAATCCAAATAATTGCTGCAGCACTGCTTACAATATACTGAGCATGCACAGTACATTACACACAGTGCTGCAACAGTAGATTGGGTTTTGTACATTGTACTGTGCATGCAATTAACAGTATACAGTATCCAAGCTACTGCTGCAGCAGTGTGTACAATATACTATGCATGGAGTAGATTGGGTTCTGTACACTGTTAACTGAATGCACAGTATATTTAGTATATTTTACATAGCACTGCAGCAGTAGCTTTTGTTTTGCATACTGTTAACTGCATGCATAGTATATTGTACACAGTGCTGCAGCAGTAGCTTGTGTTTTGCATTCTGACTGCATGCATAGTATATTGTACATAGCACTGCAGCACTAGCTTGTGTTTTGAATACTGTTCAATGCATGCAGAGTATATTGTTAGTAGTCCTGCAGCAGTAGCTTGGGTTATGTATACTGTTGTTAACTCCATGCATAGCATATTGTACACAGTGCTGCAGCAGTAACTTGGGTTCTGTATACTGTTGTTAACTGCATGCACTGTATATTCTAAGCAGTGCTGTAGCAGCACTGCTGACAATATGCTGTGCATGCAGTTAACAACAGTATATTGCATGCACAGTATACTGTCCATGCAGTAAACTGTTGTTAACTGCATCCACAGTAAATTGTAAGCAGTGCTGCAGCAGTTATTTGGATTCGGTATACTGTTACACGCATGCACAGTACATTACACATAGTGCTGCAGCAGTAGCTTGGGTTTTGTACACTGTCCTTAACTGCATGCCTAGTATAGTGTACATACTGCTGCAGCAGTAACTTGGGTTCTATATACTGTTTTTAACTGCATGCATAGTATATTGTACACAGTGCTACAGCAGTAATTTGGGTTCTGTATACTGCTGGAAACTGCATGCATAGAACATTGTACACAGTGCTGCAGCAGTAACTTGGATGTTATATACTGTTGTTAACTGCATGCATATTATATTGTAAACAGTGCTGCAGCGGTAGCTTGGATTTTGTTTACTGTTGTTACCTGCATGCATAGTATATTGTCACAGTGCTGCAGCAGTAGCTTGGATTCTGTACCCTGTTGTTAACTGCACGTCTGGTATATTGTACACAGTGCTACAGCAGTAGCTTGGGTTTGGTATACTGTTAACTACATGCACAGTATATTGTAGATAGTGCTGCAGCAGTAGCTTGGGTTCTGTATACTGTTGTTAACTGCATGCATAGTATATTGTACACTGTGCTGCAGCAGTAGCTTTGGTTCTTCATACTGTTAACTGCATGCCTGGAATATTGTAGATAGATCTGCAGTAGTAGCTTGGGTTCTGTATACTGTTAACTGCATTCATAGTATATCATACACAGTGCTGCAGCAGTAGCTTGGGTTCTGTATGCTGTTGCTAACTGCATGCATAGTATATTGTACAAACTACTGCAGCAGCAGCTTGGATTCTGTATACTGTTGTTAACTGCATGCCTGGTATATTGTACATAGTGCTGCAGCAGTAGCTTGGATTCTGTATACTGCTGTTACATGCATGCATAGTATTATGTATATAGTGCTCCAGCAGTAGCTCCCATTCTGTATACTGTTGTTAACTGCATGCATAGTATATTGTAAATAGTGGTGTAGCAGTAGCTTGGTTTCTGTATACCATTGTGAACTGCATGCATAGTATAATGTACATAGTGCTGCAGCAGTAGCTTGGGTTCTGTATACTGATAACTGCCTGCATATTATATTGTACATAGTGCTGCAGCAGTAGCTTGGGTTCTGTATACTGATAACTGCCTGCATTGTATATTGTACATAGTGCTGCAGCAGTTGCTTTGGTTCTTTATATCATTGTTATCTGCATGCATAGTATATTGACATAGTGCTGCAGGAGTAGCTTGGCTTCTGTACCCTGTTGGTAAATGCATGCCTGGTATATTGTACATAGTGTTGCAGGAGTAGCTTGTATTCTGTATACAGTTGGTAACTGCATGCACAGTGTACTGTACACATTACTGCAACAGTAGCTTGGGTTCTGTATACTGTTGTAACTGCATGCATAGTATATTGTACATGGTGCTGCAACAGTAGCTTGGATTCTGTACCCTGTTGGTAACTGCATGCCTGTTATATTGTACATAGTGCTGCAGGTTTAGCTTGGAGTCTGTATACAGTTGGTAACTGCATGCACAGTGTACTGTACACATTACTGCAACAGTAGCTTGGGTTCTGTATACTGTTGTTAACTGCATGCATAGTGTACTCTACATAGTGCTTTAGCAGTAGCTTAGATTGATATACTTTTTTTAACTGCATGCATAGTATATTGTACATAGTGCTGCAGCAGTAGTTTGGGTTCTGTATACTGTTGTTAACTGCATGTACAGTATATTTTACACAGTGCTACAGCAGTAGCTTGGATTCTGTATACTGATGGTAACTGCATGCATAGTATATTGCAGTTAGTGCTGCAGCAGTAGCTTGCGTTCTGTATAATTTTGGTAACTGCATGCAGAGTATATTGCACACAGTGCTGTAGCAGTAGCTTGGTTTCTGTATACTGTTGTTAACTGCATGCATAGTATATTGTACAGAGTGCTGCAGCAGTAGATGGGGTTCTGTAAACTGTTAACTGCAATTATAATATATTGTACATAGTGCTCCAGCAATAGCTAGGATTATGTATACTGTTAACTGCATACCAGGTATATTGTACATAGTGCTGCAGCTGTAGCTTGGATTCTGTTTATACTTGTTACCTGCATGCATAGTATATTGTACATAGTGCTCCAGCAGTAGCTTGGATTCTGTATAATGTTGTAACTGCATGCACAGTATATTGTACACATTGCTGCAGCAGTAGATTGGATTCTGTATACTTTTTTTAACTGCATGCATATTGTATTGTACACAGTGCTGCAGCAGTGGCTTGGATTCTATATACTGTTATTAACTGCATACATAGTATATTGTACATAGTGCTGCAGCAGTAGTTTGGAATCTTTAAACTGTTGTTAACTGCATGCACAGTATATTGTACACAGTGCTGCAGCAGTAGCTTGGATTCTGTGTACTGTTGTCACCTGCATACATAGTATATTGTACATAGTGCTCCAGCAGTAGCTTGCATTCTGTATACTGTTGTTAACTCCATGCATAGTATATTTTAAGTAGTGCTGTAGCAGTAGCTTGTGTTCTGTATATTGTTGTGAACTGCATGCATAGTATATTTTACATGGCGCTGCAGCAGTAGCTTGGGTTCTGTATACTGATAACTGCATGCATAGTATATTGTACACAGTGCTGCAGCAGTAGCTTGGATTCTGTACCCTGTTGGTAACTGCATGCCTGTTATATTGTACATACTGCTGCAGGACTAGCTTGGCTTCTGTACCCTGTTGGTAAATTCATGCCTGGTATATTGTACATAGTGCTGCAGGTTTAGCTTGGAGTCTATATACTGTTGGCAACTGCATGCACAGTGTACTGTACACAGTGCTGCAGCAGTAGCTTGGATTCTGTATACTGTTATTATTTGCATGCATAGTATATAGTAAAGAGGGCTGCAGCAGTAGATTGGGTTCTGTACACCATTGTTAACTGCATGCATAGTATATTGTACACAGTGCTCCAGCAGTAGCTTGGATTATGTATACTGTTGTTAACTGCATACCTGGCATATTGTTCATAGTGCTGCAGTAGTAGCTTGGATTCTGAATATAGTTGTTACCTGCATGCATAGTATATTGTACATAGTGCTCCAGCAAAAGCTTGGATTCTTTATATTGTTGGTAATTGCATGCACAGTGTACTGTACACATTGCTGAAACAGTAGCTTGGATTCTGTATACTTTTGTTAACACATTCATTGTATATTGTACATAGTGCTGCAGCAGTATTTTTGGTTCTTTATACTGTTGTTAACTGCATGTCTGGTATATTGTACATAGTGCTACGGTAGTAGCTTGGATTCTGTATACTGTTGTTACCTGAATGTATAGTATATTGTACATGGTGCTGCAGCAGTATCTTGGATTCTGTATACTGCTGTTACCTGCATGAATAGTATATTGTACATAGTGCTGCAGCAGTAGCTTGGGTTCTGTATACTACTGTGAACTGCACACATAGTATATTGCACATAATGCTGCAGCAGTAGCTTGAGTTCTGCTTACTGTTAACTGCATATATAGGATATTGTACGTTGTGCTGCAGCAGTAGCTTGGGATCTGTATACTGTTATTAACTGCATGCACACTATATTGTACATAGGTCTGCAGCAGTAGATTGGGTACTGTATACTGCTAACTGCATGCATAGTATATTGTACATACTACTGCAGCAGTAGCTTGGATTCTGTATACTGTTGTTAACTGCATGCATAGTATATTGTAAGTAGTGCTGCAGCAGTAGCTTGGGTTCTGTATACTGTTGTTAACTGCATGCACACTATATTGTACATAGGTCTGCAGCAGTAGCTTGGGTACTGTATACTGTTAACTGCATGCATAGTATATTGTAAGTAGTGCTGCAGCAGTAGCTTGGGTTCTGTATACTGTCATTAACTGATGCATAGTATATTGTTCATAGTGCTGCAAGAGTAGTTTGGATTCTGTTCCCTGTTGATAACTACATGCCTGGTATATTGTACATACTGCTGCAGGAGTAGCTTGGATTCTGTACCCTGTTGGTAACTGGATGCTTGGCATACTGTACATAGTGCTGCAGGGGAAGCTTGGATTCTGTATACTGTTGGTAACTGCATGCCCAGTGTACTGTACACATTGCTGCAGAAGTGACTTGGATTCTGTGTACAGTTTTTAACTTTATATGTAGTATATTGTACATAGTGCTGTAGCAGAAGCTTGGGTTATGTATACTGTTGTTTACTGCATGCATAGTAAATTGTACATGGTGCTGCAGCAGTAGCTTGGGTTCTGTATACTGTTTTTACCTGCATGACTGGTATATTGTACATATTGCTGCAGGAGTAGCTTGGATTCTTTACCCTGTTGGTAACTGCTTGCCTGGTATATTGTACATAGTGCTGCTGGAATAGCTTGGATTCTGCATTCAGTTGGTAACTGCATGCATTGTGTGCTGTACACAACGCTACAGCAGTAACTTGAAATCTGTATACTGGTGTTAACTGCATGCATAGTATATTTTACAAAGTGCTGCAGCAATAGCTTGGATTATGTATACTGTTATTAACTGCATAAATAGTATATTGTACTTAGTGCTGCATGAGTAACTTGGATTCTATATACTGTTGGTAATGGTATGCACAGTGTACTGTACACATTACTGCAGCAGTAGCTTGAATTCTGCATACTGTTGGTAACTGCATGCACAGTATATTGTACATACTGCTGCATCAGTAGCTTGAGTTCTGTATACTGTTAACTGCAGACATTGTATATTGTACACAGTGCTGCATCAGTAGTTTGGATTCTATATACTGTTGATAACTGCATGCATAGTACACTGTACACAGTGCTACATTCTGCATACTGGTAACTGCATGCATAGTATATTGTACATGGTGCAGCAGCAGTACCTTGGATTCTGTACCTTGCATTTAACTGCATGCCTGGTATATTTTACAAAGTGCTCCATCAGTAGCTTGGATTCTGTACCCTGTTTATAACTGCATGCATAGTATATTGTACATAGTGCTGAAGTAGTAGCTTGGATTCTGTATGCTGTTTTTAACTGCATGCATAGTATATTGTACATAGTGCTGCAGCAGTAGCTTGGGTTCTATACACTGTTATTAACTGCATGCATAGTATATTGTACACACTACTGCAGCAATAGCTGGGATTCTGTATACTGTTGTTAACTGCATTCATAGTATATTGTACAGAGTGTTGCAGGAGTAGCTTGGGTTCTGTATACTGGCATTAACTGCATGCACAGTATATTGTAAGTAGTGCTGCAGCAGTACCTTGGGTTCTGTATACTGTTACATGCATGCACAGTACAATACACACAGTGCTGCAGCAGTATCTTGGGTTTTGTAAGCTGTCATCAACTGCATGCAAAGTATATTGTGCATACTGCTGCAGCAGTAGTTTGGGGTCTCTATACTGTTGTTAACTGCATGCACAGTATATTTTACACAGTGCTGCATTAGTAGCTTGGATTCTGTATACTGTTGTTAACTGCATGCCTGGTATATTGTACATAGTGCTGCAGCATTCGCTTGTATTCTGTATACTGCTATTACCTGCATGCATTGTATATTGTACATAGTGCTCCAGCAGTAGCTTGGATTCTGTATACTGTTGTTAACTGCGTGCATAGTATATTGTAAGTAGTGCTGCAGTAGTAGCTTGGGTTCTCTATACTGCTGTGAACTGTATACATAGTATATTGCACATAGTGCTTGAGCAGTAGCTTGGGTTCTGTATACTGTTAACTGCCTGGACAGTATATTGTACATAGGTCTGCAGCAGTAGCTTGTGTACTGTATACTGTTAACTGCATGCATAGTATATTGTAAGTAGTGCTGAAGCAGTAGCTTTGGTTCTGTATACTGTCATTAACTGCATGCATAGTATATTGTACATTGTGCAGCAGGAGTAGCTTGGATTCTGTACCCTGTTGGTAACTCCATGCATGGTATATTGTACATAGTGCTGCAGGACTAACTTGGATTATGTACCCTTTTGGTAACTGTATGCCTAGAATGTTGTACATAGTACTGCAGGAGAAGCATGGATTCTGTATACTGTTAGTAACTCCATGCCCAGTTTACTGTACACATTGCTTTAGCAGTGGCTTGGATTCTGTATACTGTTATTAACTTCTTGCATAGTATATAGTATATAGTACATAGTTTTGTGGCAGTAGCTTGGGTTCTATATACTGTTGTTTACTGCATGCATAGTATATTGTACATGGTGCTGCAACAGTAGCTTGGATTCTGTAGACTGTTTTTAACTGCATGCATAGTATATTGTAAGTAGTGCTGCAGCAGTAGCTTGGGTTCTGTATACTGTTGCTAACTGCATGACTGGAATATTGTACATAGTGCTGCAGGAGTAGCTTGGATTCTGCACCCTGTTGTTAACTGCATGTTTCGTATATTGTACATAGTGCTGCAGGAGTAGCTTGGATTCTGTATACTGTTGGTAAGGCATGGACTGTGTACTGTATACATTGCTTCAGCAGTAGCTTGAATTCTGTATACTGTTTACTGCATGCATAGTATACTATACACAGTGCTGCAGCAGTAGCTTGTATTCTGTATACTGTTCTTAACTGTATGCTTAGTATACTGTACACAGTGCTGCATTCTGTATACTGGTAACTGAATGCATAGTATATTGTATATAGTGCTGCAGTAGTAGCTTGGTTTCTGTACATGTTTTTAACTGCATGCCTGGAATATTGTATAAAGTGCTCCAGTAGTAGCTTGGATTCTATACCCTGTGGTTAACTGCATGCATAGTATATAGTAGATAGTGCTGAAGAAGTAGCTTGGATCCTGTATGCTGTTGTTATCTGCATGCATAGTATATTGTACATAGTGCTGCAGCAGTAGCTTGGGTTCTGTATACTGGTGTTAACTGCATGCATAGTATGTTGTACACACTGCTGCAGCAGTAGCTTGGATTCTATATACTGTTAACTGCATGCACAGTATATTGTATAAAACCCAAGCTACTACTGCAGCACTGTTTGTAATGTACTGTGCATGTATGTAACAGTATACAGAATCCAAATAACTGCTGCAACACTGCTTACAATATACTGAGCATGCACAGTACATTACACAAAGTGCTGCAGCAGTAGATTGGGTTTTGTACATTATACTGTGCATGCAGTTAACAGTATACAGTATCCAAGCTACGGCTGCAGCAGTGTGTACAATATACTATGCATGCAGTACATTGCATTCTGTACACTGTTAATTGAATGTACAGTATATTTAGTATATTTTACATAGCACTGCAGAAGTAGCTTTTGTTTTGCATACTGTTAACTGCATGCATATTATATTGTACACAGTGCTGCTGCAGTAGCTTTGATTTTACATTCTAACTGCATGCATAGTATATTGTACATAGGACTACAGCAGTAGCTTGTCTTTTGCATACTGTTAACTACATGCATAGTATATTGTAAGTAGTCCTGCAGCAGCAGCTTGGGTTATATATGCTGTTGTTAAATGCATGCATAGTATATTGTACAGAGTGCTGCAGGAGTAGCTTGGGTTCTGTATACTGGTTTTAACTGCATGCACAGTATATTGTAAGTAGTGCTGCAGCAGTACCTTGGGTTCTGTATACTGTTGTTAACTCCATGCATAGTATACTGTACACAGTGCTGCAGTAGTAGCTTGGGTTCTGTATACTGTTGGTAATTGCATGCACAGCATATTGTAAGCAGTGCTGCAGCAGTTATTTGGATGCTGTATACTGTTACATGCATGCACAGTGCATTACACACAGTGCTGCAGCAGTAGCTTGGGTTTTGTACATTGTCATTAACTGCATGAATAGTATATTGTACATACTGCTGCAGCAGTAGTCTGTGTTTGGTATACTGTTGTTAACTCAATGCATAGTATGTTGTACATACTGTTGCAGCAGTAGCCTGGGTTCTGTATACCCTTTTTAACTGCATGCATAGTATATTGTACATGGGACTACAGCAGTAATTTGGGTTCTGTATACCATTGTTAACTGCATGCATAGTACATTTCACACAGTGCTGCAGCAGTAGTTTGGATTGTGTATACTGTTGTTACCTGCATGCATAGTATATTGTGCAAAATGCTTGTACATACTGCTGCAGCAGTAGCCTGGGTTATGTATACTGTTAACTGCATGCATAGTATATTTTACACGGTGCTACAGCAGTAATTTGGGTTCTGTATACTGTTGTTAACTGCATGTATAGTACATTGTACACACTGCTGCAGCAGTAGCTTGGATTCTGTACCCTGTGTTTAACTGCCTGCCTGGTATATTGTACAAAGTGCTCCAGCAATAGCCTGGATTCTGTACCCTGTTATTAACTGCATGCATAGTATATTCTACATAGTGCTGCAGCAGTAGCTTGCGTTCTGTATATTGTTATTATCTGCATGCATAGTATATTATACAGACTGCTGTAGCAGTTGCTTGGATTCTTTACACTGTTAACTGCATGCACAGTATATTGTAGGTAGTGCTGCAACAGTAGCTTTTCTTCTGTATACTGTTGCCTGCATGCACAGTATATTTTACATAGTGCTGTGCTGCAGCAGTAGCTTGGGTTTTGCATACTGTTAACTGCATGCATAGTATATTGTAGACAGTGCTGCAGCAGTAGCTTGGGTTTTGCATTCTAAGTGCATGCATAGTATATTGTACATATCGTGCAGCAGTAGGTTGGGTTTTGCATACTGTTAGCTGCATGCACAGTATATTGTAAGTAGTGCTGCAGCAGTACCTTGGTTTCTGTATACTGTTGTTAACTCCATGCATAGTATATTGTATATGGTGCCACAGCAGTAGCTTGGGTTGTTTATACTGTTGTTAACTGCATGCACAGTATATTGTAAACAGTGCTGCAGCAGTTATTTGGATTCTTTATACTGTTGCATACATGCACACTACATTACCCACAGTGCTGCAGCAGTAGCTTGGGTTCTATATACTGTTGTTAACTGCAAGCACAGTATATTGTAAAAAGTGCTGCAGCAGTAGTTTGGGGTCTTTATACTGTTGTTAAATGCATGCACAGTATATTGTACACAGTGCTGCAGCAGTAGCTAGGATTCTGTGTACTGTTGTTAACTGCATGCCTGGTATATTGTACATAGTGCTGCAGCAGTAGCTTGGATTCTGTATACTGTTGTTACCTGCATGTATAGTATATTGTACATAGTGCTGCAGCAGTAGCTTGGATTCTGTATACTGCCGTTACCTGCATGCATAGTATATTGTACATAGTGCTCCAGCAGTAGCTTGGATTCTGTATACTGTTGTTAACTGCATGCATAGTATATTGTAAGTAGTGCTGCAATAGTAGTTTGGGTTCTGTATACTGCTGTGAACTGCATACATAGTATATTGTACATAGGTCTGCAGCAGTAGTTTAGGTACTGTATACTGTTAACTGCATGCATAGTATATTGTAAGTAGTGCTGCAGGAGTAGCTTGGATTCTGTACCCTGTTGGTAACCCCATGCTTTGTATATTGTACATAGTGCTGCAGGAGAAGCATGGATTCTGTATACTGTTGGTAACTGCATGCCCAGTGTACTGTACACATTGCTGCAGCAGTGACTTGGATTCTGTGCACTGTTTTTAACTTCATGCATAGTATATTGTACATAGTGCTGAGGCAGTAGCTTGGGTTCTGTATGCTGTTGTTTACTGCATGCATAGTGTATTGTATATGGTGCTGCAGGAGTAGCTTGGATTCTGTAGACTGTTGTTAATTGCATGCATAGTATATTGTAAGTAGTGCTGCAGCAGTAGCTTGGGTTCTGTATACTGTTGCTAACTGCATGACTGGTATATTGTACATAGTGCTGCAGGAGTAGCTTAGATTCTGTACCCTTTTGGTAACTGCATGCCTGGTATATTGTACATAGTGCTGCAGGAGTAGCTTGGATTCTGTATCATGCTGGTAACTGTTTGCACAGTATACTGTGCACAATACTACAGCAGTTGCTTGGATTCTTTATACTGGTGTTAACTGCATGCATAGTACATTGTACAAGGTGCTGCAGCAGTAGCTTGGATTCTTTATACTGTTATTAACTGCATGCATAGTATATTGTCCATAGTGCTGCAGCAGTAGCATAGATTCTGTATGCTGTAGTTAACTGTAGGCATAGTATATTGTACATAGTTCTGCAGGAGTAGCTTGGATTCTGTACCCAGTTGTTAACTGCATGCCTCATATATTGTACATAGTGCTGCAGGAGTAGCTTGTATTCTGTATACTGTTGGCAATGGCATGGACTGTGTACTGTACACATTGCTGCAGCAGTAGCTGGAATTATGTATACTGTTAACTGCATGCATAGTAAACTGTACACAGTGCTGAATTCTTTATACTGGTAACTGCATGCATAGTAAATTGTACATAGTGCTGCAGCAGTAGCTTGGATTCTGTACCCTGTTATTAAATGCATGCCTGGTATATTGTACAAAGTGCTCCAGCAGTAGTTTGGAATCTATTCCCTGCTGTTAACTGCATGTATAGTATATTGTAGATAGTGCTGAAGAAGTAGCTAGGATTCTGTATGCTGTTGTTAACTGCATGCATATTATATTGTACATAGTGCTGCAGCAGTAGCTTGGGTTCTGTATACTGTTATTAACTGCATGCATTGTATATTGTACACACTGCTGCAACAGTAGTTTGGATTCTGTATACTGTTACCTGCATGCACAGTATAATGTACATAGCGCTGCAGCAGTAGCTTGGGTTCTGTATACTGTTAAATGCATGCACAGTATATTTTACATAGCACTGCAGCAGTAGCTCGTGTTTTGCATACTGTTAACTGCATGCATAGTATATTTTACACAGTGCTGCAACAGTAGCTTGGGTTTTGCATTCTAACTGCATGCATAGTATATTGTACATAGCACTGCAGCAGTAGCTTGGGTTTTGCATACTGTTAACTTCATGCATAGTAAATTGTAAGTAGTCCTGCAGCAGTAACTTGGGTTATGTATACTGTTGTTAAATGCATTTATAGTATATTTTACAGAGTGCTGCAGGAGTAGCTTGGGTTCTTTATACTGCTGGTAACTGCATGCAGAGTGTACTGTACACATTGCTGCAGCAGTAGCTTGGATATACTGGCTTTAACTGCATGCACAGTATACTGTAAGTACTGCTGCAGCAGTACCTTGGGTACTGTTTACTGCTGTTAACTCCATGCATAGTATATTGTAGACAGTGCTGCAGTAGTAGCTTGGGTTCTGTATACCATTGGTAACTGCATGCACAGTATTTTGTAAGCAGTGCTGCAGCAGTTATTTGGATTCTGTATTCTGTTACATGCATGCACAGTACATTACACTCCGTGCTGCAGCAGTAACTTGGGTTTTGTACATTGTCATTAACTGCATGCATAGTAGATTGTACATACTCCTGCAGAAGTCACCTGGGTTCTGTATACTGTTGTTAACTGCATGCATAGTATATTGTACATTGTGCTACAGCAGTAATTTGGGTTCTGTATACTGTTGTTAACTGCATGCATAGTATAATGTACACAGTGCTGCAGCAGTAGCTTTTATTGTGTATACTGTTGTTACCTGCATGCATAGCATATTGTACACACTGCACACTGCTGCAGCAGTAGCTTGGATTATGTACCCTGTGTTTAACTGCATGCCTGGTATATTGTACAAAGTGCTCCAGCAATAGTCTCGATTCTGCATCCTGTTGTTAACTGCATGCATAGTATATTGTACACAATGCTGTTGCAGTAGCTTGGATTCTGTATACTCTTAACTACATGCACAGTATATTGTAGGTAGTGCAGCAGCAGTAGCTTTTGTTCTGTATACTTTTAACTGCATGCACAGTATATTTTACATAGTGCTGCAGCAGTAGCTTGGGTTTTGCATACTGTTGACTGCATGCATAGTATATTGTACACAGTGCTGCAACAATAACTTGGGTTTAGCATTCTAAGTGCATGCATAGTATATTGTACATATCTTGCAGCAGTAGGTTGGGTTTTGCATACTGTTAACTGCATGCATACTATATTGTAAGTAGTCCTGCAGCAGTAGCTTGGGTTATGTATACTGTTGTTAAATTCATGCATAGTATATTGTACAGAGTGCTGCAGGAGTAGCTTGGTTCTTTATACTGTTGGTAACTTCATGCACAGTGTACTGTACACATTGCTGCAGCAGTAGCTTGGATTCTGTATACTGTTGTTAACTGCATGCATTGTATATTGCACAGAGTGCTGCAGGAGTAGCTTGGGTTCTTATACTGGCTTTAAGTGCATACACTATATTGTAAGTAGTCCTGCAGCAGTAGCTTGGGTTCTGTATACTGTTGTTAACTCCATGCGTAGTATATTATACACGGTGCTGCAGCAGTAGCTTGGTTTCCTAATACTGTTGTTAACTGCATGCACAGTATATTGTAAGCAGTGCTGCAGTGGTTATTTGGATTCCTTGTACTGTTACATGCATGCACAGTACATTACACACAGTGCTGCAGTAGTAGCTTGGATTTTGTACACTGTTGTTAACTTCATGCACAGTATATTGTACATACTGCTGAAGCAGTAGCTTGGGTTCTGTATACTGTTGTTAACTGCATGCATAGTATATTGTACATAGTGCTGCAGCAGTAGTTTGGGGTCTTTATACTGTTGTTAACTGCAAGAACAGTATATGGTACACAGGGCTGCAGCAGTAGCTTGGATTCTGTATACTGTTGTTAACTGCATGCCTGGTATGTTGTACATAGTGCTGCAGCAGTAGCTTGTATACTGTTGTTACCTGCATGTATGTTATATTGTACATAGTGCTGCAGCAGTAGCTTGGATTCTGTATACTGCTGTTACCTGCATGCATAGTATATTGTACATATTGCTTCAGCAGTAGCTTGGATTCTGTATTCTGTTGTTAACTGCATGCATAGTATATTATAAGTAGTGCTGCAGTAGTAGATTGGGTTCTGTATACTGCTATGAACTGCATACATAGTATATTGCACATAGTGCTGCAGCAGTAGCTTGGGTTCTGTATACTGTTAACTGCATGCACAGTATATTGTATATAGGTCTGGGTACTGTATGCTGTTAACTGCATGTATAGTATATTGTAAGTAGTGCTGCAGCAGTAGCTTGGGTTCTGTATACTGTCATTAACTGCATGCATAGTATATTGTGCATTGTGCTGCAGGAGTAGCTTGGATTCTGTACCCTGATGGTAACTCCAAGCCTGGTATATTGTACATAGTGCTGCAGGTGTAGTTTGGATTCTGTACCCTGTTGGTAACTGTATGCCTCGTATATTGTACATAGTGCTGCAACAGTTGCTTGGATTCTGTATACTGTTTTTAACTTCATGCATAGTATATTGTACATAGTGCTGTGGCAGTAGCTTGGGTTCTGTATACTGTTGTTTACTGCATGCATAGTATATTGTACATGGTGCTGCAGCAGTAGCTTGGATTCTGTAGACTGTTGTTAGCTGCATGCATAGTATTTTGTAAGTAGTGCTGCAGCAGTAGCTTGGGTTCTGTATACTGTTGCTAACTGCATGACTGGTACATTGTGCACAGTGCTGCAACAGTAGCTTGGGTTTTGCATTCTAACTGCATGCATATTATATTCTACATAGCACTGCAGCAGTAGCTTGGGTTTTGCATACTGTTAACTGCATGCATAGTATATTGTAAATAGTCCTGCAGCATAGCTTGGGCTATGTATACTCTTTTAACTCCATGCATAGTATATTGTACACGGTGCTGCATCAGTAGCTTGGGCTCTGTATACTGTTGTTAACTGCATGCACAATATATTGTAAGCAGCACTGTAGCAGCACTGCTTACAATATACTGTGCATGCAGTTAACAACACTATATTGCATGCACAGTATAATGTGCATGCAGTAAACTGTTGTTAACTGCACCCACAGTATATTTTACATAGTGCTGCAGGAGTAGCTTGAGTTCTGTATACTGGCTTTAACTGCATGCACAGTATATTGTAAGTAGTGCTGCAGCAGTACCTTGGGTTCTGTATACTGGTGTTAACTCCATGCATAGTATATTATACACGCTGCTGCAGCAGTAGCTTGGTTTCCTAATACTGCTGTTAACTGCATGCACAGTATATTGTAAGCAGCAGTGCTGCAGTGGTTATTTGGATTCTTTGTACTGTTACATGCATGCACAGTACATTACACACAGTGCTGCAGCAGTAGCTTGGGTTTTGTACACTGTCGTTAACTGCATGCATAGTATATTGTACATAGTGCTGCAGCAGTAGTTTGGGGTCTTCATACTGTTGTTAACTGCATGCATTGTATACTGTACACAGTGCTGCAGCAGTAGCTTGGATTCTGTATACTGGTGTTAACTGTATGCATGGTATACTGTACACAGTGCTGCATGCTTTATACTGGTAACAGCACGCATAGTATATTGTGCATGGTGCTGCAGCAGTTGCTTGGATTCTGTACCCCGGTTTTAACTGCAGTCCTGGTATATTGTACATAGTGCTCCAGCAGTAGCTTGGATTCTCTACCCTGTTGTTAACTGCAAGCATAATATATTGTGCATAGTGCTGAAGCAGTAGCTAGCTTGGATTATGTATGCTGTTGTTTACTGCATGCATAGTATATTGTACATAGTGCTGCAACAGTACCTTGGGTTCTGTCTACTGTTATTAACTGCATGCATAGTATATTGTATACACTGCTGCAGCAGTAGCCTGGATTCTGTACACTGTTAACTGCATGCACAGTACATTTTACATAGTGATGCAGCAGTAGCTTGTATTTTGCATACTGTTAACTACATGCATAGTATATTGTACACAGTGCTGCAGCAGTAGCTTGGATTTTGCATTCTAACTGCATTCATAGTATATTGTACATAGCACTGCAGCAGTATCTAGGGTTTTGCATAGTCATACCTTTGTTTAGAAGTTGCACAACACAGAATGATTTCTGCATGCATAGTATACTGTAAGTAGTCCTGCAGCAGTAGTTTGGGTTATGTATACTGTTGTTAACTCCATGCATAGCATATTGTACACAGTGCTGCAGCAGTAACTTGGGTTCTGTATACTGTTGTTAACTGCATGCACTGTATATTCTAAGCAGTGCTGTAGCAGCACTGCTTACAATATACTGTGCATGCAGTTAACAAAAGTATATTGCATGCACAGTATACTGTCCATGCAGTAAACTGTTGTTAACTGCATCCACAGTATATTGTAAGCAGTGCTGCAGCAGTTATTTGGATTCTTTATACTGTTATATGCATGCACAGTAAATTACACACAGTGCTGCAGCAGTAGCTTGGGATTTGTACACTGTCCTTAACTGCATGCATAGTATATTGTACACAGAGCTACAGCAGTAATTTGAGTTCTGTATACTGTTGGTAACTGCATGCATAGTACATTGCACACAGTGCTGCAGCAGTAACTTGGATTTGTATACTGTTGTTAACTGCATGCATAGTATATTGTACACAGTGCTGCAGCAGTAGCTTGGATTGCATTTACTGTTGTTACCTGCATGCATAGTATATTGTACACAGTGCTGCAGCAGTAGCTTGGGTTTGGTATACTGTTAACTGCATGCACAGTATATTGTAGATAGTGCTGCAGCAGTAGCTTGGGTTCTGCATACTGTTAACTGCATGCCAGGTATATTGTACGTAGAGCTGCAGTAATAGCTTGGGATCTGTATACTGTTAACTGCATGCATAGTATATTGTACATATCGCTGCAGCAGTAGCTTGGGTTATGTATACTGTTGTTAACTGCATGCATAGTATATTGCACATACTGCTGTAGCAGTAGCTTGGATTCTATATACTGTTATTAGCTGCATAGACAGTATGTTGTACACACTGCTGGAGCAATAGCTTGGATTTTTTATACTGTTTGTAACTGCATGCTAGGCTTGTAAAGGCTCCCAGGCTATTTGCCTAGTACATACCTATGAACCTATGCTCCTTGTAAGCAAGCTCTGTTAGGTAATAACAAGCCCTATTGGATAAAGTGATTATAAACTGACTGGGAAAATTGTAGATACAAGTCACTGGAAAAAAAAGTGAGTGGAGAACTTTGAGATTTGACTTTGGCAGATATAAGGCCTCTATCTGACTGTTAGCTTCTTTATAAATAAAAATATAAAACTTTATATTGTGTATTGGAGAAAAATATGTGACTTGTAATAAAATACTGTATGATAATTTCGTATGGGATTACGAATTGCCTGTAATATGTAAAAATGTGCATGGTATTCATGTTATTTCTGGGATGAAGGTAAACATTTTCCCTTTTCTAGGGAAAATTACAAAATATGAGGTCACGTATATGTGAACCTTACAGGGCTCTGATGGCACACGTTATGTTACTCAATACACTATTATGGAATATATTGATAATTATGAATGCTAAAAAAATAACCTGCACAAGAATATGGGAAGTATCACAACTAAATAAAGCTGATAATGAGTTTCTAGAATGGATTCTATCCTTGGAGAAATAAAATAGCATCTTAAGAACTGTTTCTAAGAATACATCTCCTAGTATAGATGGTATACCCTTTTATGTTTATACTGACAGGGCATTATTTCAGAAACAACATTTTTATCTATTTTAAATGATTGGCTTGCTAATCATGTTAAACATGCAATTGTTTGTGATGGGGTTTTAAAATGTATATATAAGAAAGTGGATAGGGGATAGATTTAATTTAGCCAACTGGAGATCTCTGACTTTCAATAACATTGATTATAAAATATTTTGTAAGATTTTACAGCAAAGATTATCTAAGATTATTATTAACTTATTTTCTAATGGGATAGGCTCCTAGGTTCTTAGGTTTTACTAGGCTAACAACCATAAGGGCCTTTTAGACCTAGCCGTGCATCCCAAATCTCTGATAAGTTCTGATTCCCTTGATAAGTGTAAGCAGGGTCTTGAGAGCTGAAACATTTACAAGCTAGGACTGTGAGATGAACCATTTACAGGTTGTCTATGTCCATTAGAGACATAGGTGTCAAACCAGTGATGAATTTCCTGTTCCCCATCCAAATGTCCAAGTTGCACTTGAATTGGATTAGGGGGTACTCTACTTCACATGTATGTGAGCCTGTTCCATAGATGGGATAATCTATTGGATACATACCTGTCTCTCTGGCAGTCCTATTTATATCACAGGCAAGTATTAAGTCTTTAGAACAGGTAATTCTGGTGCTGTTTGTTTTGTGGATATGAAGAAGGTCCATCAGAGTGGGGTCTGACAATGACCTGTATGTCAAGCATAGCTCTCCACTCAGAAACCTGTAGAAGAAAGACTATAGGGATAGAGGCTTGATGTGGTCTGCACATGACATTTTACTTAAGCCCTGTATTCTTTCAGTGAGTAACTTCTGTGGACATTTCAGTTTTTGGATATGCTTGGTTAGGTACATACCAAAGGGGGCACAGTACTCAATGATAGGTCTGATGAATGTCTAATACAGTGGAACAATGACTTCCTTGGACTTAGATGTCATACCTTTGTTTAGAAGTTGCACAACACAGAATGATTTCTTCACTACTGTAGACATGTGATGGTCAAAGGCTAGATTGCTATCTGTGTGAGTCCATATGTCCCTGTCTACTGGGTCAACTCTAAGGGGTGTGTTGTCAATATGATAGGTACCAGGGATGGATGACTTCCCAAAATATACTATTATGCATTTCTTGGCATTTAGTTTTAGTCCATGGCTCTAACACCAGTTGTGTGTCTGTATGAGCCTCTCCTGGAGAACATTTGTGTCAGTGTGAGATTCAATGGCAGCTCCTAATTTGCAATCATCATTTTTGGGATACCAGGAAAAAATATAAAATACTTATTAATCCTACTACATGAAATTATCAGTGAAATTCAGAATGGAATTTGGTTACTTTTGGCCTGTAACATTTCCAAAGCTTATGATACTCTTGCTCAATTTATGGGATGTCATGAAAAGGTATATTAGTAATAACATCATATTAGTTTTGAGGGATATTTACAACAATCGATGAACTAGCCTTTTGATTAATGGATATTTGGTGAAAGCAATCCATATTCAAATAGGTGTAAAACAGGGGTGGCTGCTGAGTGGTTTGCTATTTAGTTTAGTGACGAATCCTGTATTGTGTGTATGGATGGCTTCACAAATATAAGTCACTTATTCTTGATAATTTTGTTTTTATTCTTGCATGCTTGTCTTATGCAGATGACTTAAATATAGGGTCTATATTATATTCTCGAAAGCCGACAATGTTGAATCTGAAATTGTCAACATGAGAATATCGAACGCTCAGAATCGGAAGTGTGTAAACAGAAATCTCCGTAAGTGGAGACCTGTTAGGGTACTTTTTTATTTTTTATTTTTTGTCTTTTTATAAGGTCGACATTTGAAGACATCGACCATATGGTGTTGACCATATGTTGTTTGATGTTTTCAACCATCGATCTTATAATATTGACCCTAAACAGAGAACCCTTTAACAACAAAAACTACATACTGTAGGCTTGCAATTTAAAGTTAAAAAATGTAAGGGATTTGGGATCTATCCCCGTATCAGAGTATTCATTTTCAAAATAAAATTATAAACATACTAAGTGTTGCCTTTGGCAATTCTACAACTTATGATAAACAATGGGATTAACCTTTAAATAGGGTGAAGACTGCTGAATATGTGGAAATATTTTTCTTTATCTTTCTAAAAGAAAGTTTTATGTTGAACTCTGTTATTCTGGCCCAGCTAGATTATATAGGAATTATTTATCCTTTTCCCAAAGGTAGAGGAAAATTATTATTGGAATTTTTGTCTTTTATGTGGGGTAGTAGGCTTAACCCTATTAAAAGAGGATTTCTATAATGTAGCAAAGGGGAGATGAATTAGGCGTGTATAACCCAGTTGTGTTTTTGGCATTTCTGCATCTACACTGTATTTTTCTAAAAGAACATGATAAAAACTTTCACTTATTAGAACAAGTTTTACAATATAAATTTAAAGAAGTTTGGGATCATAAAGTTGGAAGACAGCAGGGATGTGTTTCTCATTACTTTTTTAATGACTATGTACAGAAATATAATTTATGGAGGTTGTTCTTAACTCTGTTTATACAAAATAGGAGGTTGGGGTATACATTTATAATGGATCAATACCATTATACATTTATAATGGATCAATATTACTACATTAGACCTTGAAGTGAATTATCTCTTTCTCTGTTAGTATCTGCTAAGCAGCAGTGGTTCTATATTATGTGACTGAATGGTCAAATAGATGAACATGTAATAGTTGACCAGTAATAATCACACCTCCACAGTGTTGAATGGGTCAATGGAGATCTCTGTACAGTGTGGAAATGGAAGTTTTCCATTGTCTGCATTATAGTACGATCTCGGAGTTGGTATATTTAAGTATCAAGGGGAGTGGGGGGTGCAGGGGACATGCCCCCCTGCGTAGAGAATTTAAATGGTTTGTTTGGGTGTTTTTTTTTTACTTTCCATTCAACATTGTGGTGGTTTGATTATTATAGGTGTGAGTATTTGACCATTCAATCACGTAATATAGACCCAGCAGCAGCACCTTTGTAGTGCATACTTCTTCTTCTTCTTTCGGCTTTTTTAGGGGTTAGGGGTTGCCACAGTGGATCACCTGTCTGCTCATGATTGGCAGTGGAGTTTTATGGCCAGCCCGGCGCCCAACCTATCACAGAAGGCACACGCACCTAGGGTCAATTTAGAGTGTCCAATCTACCTACAGCATGTCTTTGGGATATGGGAGGAAACCGGAGCACTTGGAGGAAACCCACGTGACTACAGGGAGGACATGCAGACTCAACACAGCCAAGGATCGAACCGGAGAACCTCTTGCTGTGAGGTGGCAATGCAAATCGCTGCACCACCGTGACCACCTTACCTTTGTAGTGCATGCAAATTAGAGAATCTTTATGTAGATTTATGGATGGTTTGAATTCTTTTGATTGTTTTTCACTGTTAGCTACTAGTATGTTAATGGAGCTTTTCTCCTCGGGCCTCTGCTGAAAATGGACATGCATCCAGCCAGACTAGCCCGGTTAACAAATGTAAAATAAAATAAATAAATAAATAAATAAAATAAATAGATTAATGCTAAGTAGACTACCTGTTAAAGGTTTGATGAAATATAAAATTAAGGAAGATATGCATTGCAATATGTGTTTCTGTGCAGAATCTATGGAACATGCTTTATTATACTGTCCAAGACTTCATATTTTCTGGACAAAAGTATTAGGTACTATAAGCATGTTGGAATATCTTCTGTTATGATGCATTATCTAATGTATGGTTTTTATGACAATTTGAATGTTCATATGATGGATGGTTGATAAAATAATAGCTATAGCAGTTTGGATATTGTAGTTAACACAATGTGATGAACTATTATAGGTTCATAGGTGTGTACTAGGCTAATGGCCCTGGGGCCTTTACAAGCCTAACCATAGAATTACCCTGGCATCATACCACCTGACCTTACTTCCCAGTGACTCTGTTGAGTACAGCCACAGGAGTTATCCCTGGGGTGAACTTTCTATTTCCTATCCACTCATCAAGATTTCTCTTGAAGAGGGTCAGTGAGGTGCACTGCTTGACATGCATGGGAAGTCTATTCCATAGCCTGGGTGGTCTCTGGGTTGTGAACCTGTCCCTCCAATATGCTCTGTTGATTGTGGTAATGAGGTTGATGTCTCTGGAGCATGTGGTGTGGAGGAATTGGGATTTCTTTAGATGTAACATTTCTAACAGAGCTTGGTCAGACATGGCTTTGTAAGTCAAGCAGAGATCACCTTTAAGTAGGCGATATGAGACAGAGAATAGTTGGAGTTTTTTGAGTCGGTCCATAAAGGACAAGTGTTTAAGGCCTAGGATCCTCTTTGTGAGGTACTTTTGCAGCCTTTCCAGTTGTTGCAGGTGTCTAGTGAGGTACATGCCAAATGGGGCATTGTACTTGATGATTGGCCTAATGAGGGAAGAGTAGAGGGAGACAATGACCTCTTTCTTCCTGGATGCAAAACCCTTAGTAATGAGATGTGCCACATAGAAGGACTTTCTGACCACAGTGGCATTGTGGTGGTCAAAAGAGAGGTTGCTTTCCACCTGTGTTCCCAGATCTCTTATAACACCTTCTGTGTTCAGTAGACAAACATCAATGTGGTAATTCATGGGAACCGGGTTTTTCCCAAAGGGAATAATGACATTTTTTAGCATTGAACTTAAGGCCATTGTTCTGACACCAGTCGTTGGTCTCAGTGATGCCATTCTGTAGGATGTCAACATCACTCGGGGAGTTAATAATAGCTCCCAACTTGCAACTGGCTGCGAAATTTGTCAGCCAGAGTCCCTTCATGTTGGCCTGGACTTCAGAGAAGTAGATTCCAAACAGGAGAGGACCCAGTACCAAACCCTGTGGGACTCCACCCCTGACTCATTGGCAGTCTGACTTGGAGTCAGCTACTTTTACACTGTGGGGTCTATTTGTGAACCAGTTTGCAACCCACCTAGTGATATAGGGGTTGATGCATAGGTTAGTGAGTTTTTCTGTGATTCCTGAGCGGGGAATGGTATCAAAGGCCTAGGCCAGATCAAGGTAGGCTGTATGAACCACCTTGCCTTCATCCACAGCTCTGGCAACTGACTCACAGAAGTTGACCAAGTTGAGCAGACATGATCTACCCTTCACAAAACCAAACTGTGTGGGATCCAGAGTTTGGAGATTCCCTATATCCTTGTTTATTAGGTCCATGATGATGCATTCCATAGCTTTGCATATCAGACTCATCAGGCTAATGGAGCGATAGTTCCCTAGGTCTGTAGTTCCTCCTTTTTTGTGGAGAGGGCTGACTGTAGTAGCGCACCATTTGGTTGGGACAAAGCCTGAGGTGAGGCTGTGATTGAACAGGGCACACAGGTGAGGTGCCAGTTCACTCTGTAGTTCATGTAGAACCTGTTTCTATTTGTAAATTATTGCATACACTGTTGGAAACTCCTGGTGTTCTGGCTGGTGTGATTCTCAAACAATCTGGAAATATATCGTTGATTGATAAGTATATTTCTTGGCATTTTAACCTTTTAGAGTTCTGCATTGTCTAAACTTTGCCTGACTGAATTATTGTTTGCCTGACTGAATTATTTTATATATTTTTTGGCTTCTATTTCTCATCTGTCCTGAAACAGTTTTTTTCCCTCCCACCCTATTCTTGTGGTGTTGTTATAGTTGGTGGCTTTGCAGTTGCCTGCCCCTAGTGTAAATTTGATCTGGGACACCCCTCCCAGTCTGGTGTTCACTCTACTTAATATAGAGAGAACATTTGAGAAGGCCAACCCACTTAGGCTCTTAACTTCTGCTATTCCTTCCATTCTCCTTGCATTTAACTAAAAAAATGCACTTTATTTTGCTTTTGCCTCTTCTTAAAATTACTCAGTTGTATTTATTCTGCTGCATTTATTACTGCTTGGTAGTAGCCTGATTAAACTGCAACTGTTATTCTAAGCCTTTTGGTTTAAGCACATGGGCTTCAGACCAGTTATTTTACATTAAGAAGGTTTGTGGTTTGCACTCTTGTGGGAGGAGAGGTTAGATTCTGCCCTTCTGAGCTGGGAATTTCTGGTTAAAAGATTATTGTGTCTGCTTATTTGAACTGTTTCTTTTTGAAATTGGTGCACCTTGTTTGCTGTAGCATAGACTAGATTCAGGCATGTTGAATCTAGCTTTCTTTGTATAACTTGAGCACTAATCCAGGCCATCTTTTTTGGAGAATGTTCCCCTGAGCCCTAGTGGCAGGAGCATGCAGTTAGAACTTGTCTGATTGAAGACTGCTGGAATAGGGCTCGGTTTTGAGCTTTTTTTACTGGTTAATTGGGTAATTTGTTTAAATCAGTTTGCTCGTTTTCTATTGTTATATTAAAAAAATGCACTTTATTCATCTGCTTTTACTGTATTTGTGTTTCTTCCTACTGTATTACGTTTATTCTGCTGCATTTATTACTGTTAGTAACCTGATTAAATTGTAGCTGTTATTCTGAGCCTTTGATTGAAGCACTTGGGCTTCAGGCCACTTGTTTTACATTAAGAAGGTTTGTGGTTTGCACTGTTGTGGCAAGACAGGTAGCTTACATCCTTCTAAGTTGGAAGTTGCTGATTGAAGGCTTAGTGTCTGTTATTCTAAGAGTGTATTAGTTCTGGTTTAAGCACTTGGGCTTTGGGCCAGTTATTTTACATTAAGAAGGTGTGGTCTGCGCTCTTGTTGGAGGAGAGAGCAGATACTGCCTTTCTGAGCTGGGAGTTCCTGGTTAAAGGCCTATTGTGCCTGCTTATTTTGAACTGTTTCTTTATGAAATTGGTACACCTTATTTGCAGTAGCATAGACTAAATTCAGACCTGCTGAACCTAGCTTTGTTTGTATAACTTGAGCACTAATCCAGACCATCTTTTTTTGGAGAAGGTTCCCCTGCACCCTAGTGGCAGGAGTGTGCAGTTAGAACTTGTCTGATCGAAGACTGCTGGAATGGGGCTCAGTTTTTAGCTTTTTATTGGTTAATTTGTTTCAATCACTTTGCTCATTTGCTACTGTTATATTAAAAAAAATACACTTTATGCATTGTCGCTTAGCTAGGGTTAAACTATTCCTGGCACCATAAAGTCTGCTCTTCAAATTTTCCCTTAGAACTAGCCAGTTTTTTAGTTTTAGGACTCACATCTGTTTCTTTGAGCTCAACACTTCTTCAGAACTCGTTGTAAGTACTAAATAAGCTACAAATTACTAAAGCATTCAACTTTCCTCACTTGTCTAAAGGAAAACAGTTTTTAGTACTTAATAAATAAGCACCTATTCAAGCATGTCTAAGGGTCAGCTCCCAGTGTTTTCTCCTGTCTACTTGATTAATCTGGGCATCTTGGGGCAATGCAGCAATTGCCTCATGTACACAGACAACCATCTCCTCATACCACCCAACAGTACAACCTGTGAGAGATGCACTTATATAGCCAAACTGGAAGCAAAGCTCTCTTCACCCAAGACTGGACTAGGCAGTCAAGAGGAGAAGGTAAACACTTGCACCACACCACATTCATCACATAGTCCCTCAAAACCTTCACCACCAAAACACACACATAGCAACACAAAACACACACCTACATTCGCAGAGGCTCTCAATAAAAATCTGCTCAAGCAACAGAGACCTCAAAAGCAGAAACGCATGCAACCTCCACCCCCCCAATACAACCAAAATGACACATAGCCACAAACTCAGTGTGCCACTCAACCACAGCACATAAGGCATAACAATGTACCCAACACTCTAGTCATAGGTGACTCTACCGTCAGGCACACTGATGTTCCACTCACCAGGCTAGACAAGGAGAAAGCTACTGTCAGCTGCCTGTCAGGTGTCAGGATCCGCCACATAATGCATGCACTCAGGTCACTCCACAACAAGTACAAATATGACTCTGTCATTGACTATGTTGGTGTGAATGACCTGAGAAGTTCCTCCCTGGATTACATGAAAAGAGACATGGAGGAGCTCTCTGATCTTGTGGCCCAGGCAGGTATGATCATAGCCCTGAGTAGCATCCTGCCATCACCCCGAATGATACCACAGTACAAGGACAAAATGACTGACTTCAACAATTGGCTAAGCTTCTGGTGTCATTCTAAGGGGATCCAGTATCTGTCTGCCTAGGATGACATGATTGACAGACCACGATGATTTGCCAGAGATGGCCTGCACCTGCCGCCCTTGGGATTCCAGATACTGGCTAAGGATCCTGCCACCCCTATAGTGCCCTTCTTAGGCAAGGTTCAAATGGCAAATTCACCACTGTAACAGGTACAAGCAAGCAAAATCTGAGGTTAATGCTACTCAATGCTAGATGTCTAAACGTCAAAATGCATTCACTCGAGGCACTCCTTGAAATGGAGAACATCAACATCTGTGCAGTGACAGAGACCTGGTTCAAGGCTCCACTGAGCACCCTTGCATTACCAGGCTATAATTCATATCACACCTTTTGGTCACCTAACCTGGACTGAAACACTAAAGGTGGATGTGTGTCCATATTCATTAAGGTTATCCACACCTCCAGACTAGTTGCTCAGCATAATGCATCCGAGATTATCCAAGTGCAACTAACTCTGGGCAAGATCGCAATCCAAATTGTAAATTGCTACAGATCCCCCATCATGTCCCATGATTCCCACTCCTCATTTCTTGATACACTGGAAAATATTAGGGTACAACCCAACACCCTGATAATGGGTGATTTCAACTACCCCACCATTAACTGGGAAAACTACTCATGTACCAACTCTTTTGCTCAACGTTTCCTGGAATTCATAAATTCCACCACCTTGGATCAACTTATCCACACCCCCACCAGGGGCTGCAATATCCTAGACCTGGTCATTACCAACATGGGTGACCGGTGTTCCACACCAGAGATCAATTCCTTTTTGGTCAGATCTGACCACAAGCTAATCAGCCTAGACATCCACATCCCGACCCTACCCTCCATTAGGGAAACCACAGTAAAAATTTTCTCCAAAGCCAACTTCACACTTCTTAAGACAGAAGTGGCAAACTTCACGACACTCATGCAGATGGACAATAGAGGTACGACTGCTGAATCCTACACAAATGCACTTTATAAGCACTTACATGAGTGCATGGATCGTGCTATCCATAACAGAACCAAGATGCTATCCTCCAAAAAAATGATACCAATCTGGTGGTACCCTGCCATAAACAAACTCTACAACAGAAGAAAGAAACTGTTGCAAAAAAGAGTAAAATCCCATGACTGGAAGAACTCCCTGGTCAGCCTCAGTAAGAAGCTGAGATCCCTCATAAAATCCTCCAAAGCTAGTTATGAAAACAAATTCACCACTGATTCTAAAGACAACCACAAAGCATTCTATAGCTATGTCAAGAATCTCAGTGGCAACACTCAGAGCTGCTCTGAGTTACAGTACAATGGCACTAAATATACAGAACCAACTGTTATTGCCAATATCCTGGCAGATAGGTTCAGTGCTAACTTTACCCCCTCACCCCCTAAAGGGCCCATCTCTATACTGGAAGAATGCAATGTTCCTGTAATCATGGCTGCACAGGTAAAAATCACACACTCCAAAGCCAAAAACACAGCATCCATGGGACCTGACAACATCCCAGGCTGTGTTATACTACAGAATGAACTGGCACCCCACCTAAGCACCATGTTCAATCATAGCCTCACCTCAGGCTTTGTGTCCACTGAATGGTGCACAGCGATGGTTATCCCACTCCACAAAGGGGGAGCCACCACAGACCCCAGGAATTACCACCCCATTAGCCTAATGAGCCTGGTCTGCAAGGCCATGGAAAGTATCACCATGGAACTTATAAACAAAGACATTGGTAATTTCCAAACTCTGGACCCCACCCAGTTTGGGTTTGTAAAAGACAGATCATGTCTCCTAAACCTGACTGACTTCTTTGAAGCAGTCAACAAAGCCGTAGATGATGGTGAGGTGGTTCTTACAGCCTATCTAGATCTCCGCAAGGCTTTTGACACCATCCCCCACTCTGAAATAATAGATAAACTCACTAAACTAGGTATAAATCCCTATGTCACAAGATGGGTTGCCAACTGGCTCACTGACAGAACCCACAGTGTGAAAGTAGCAGACTCCAAATCCGACCTCAGACCAGTGACAAGTGAAATACCACAGGGTTCAGTCCTGGGTCCTCTCCTGTTTGGTGTCTACTTTTCTGAAGTACAGGCTAACACGGAAGGTCTTCGGCTAATGAAATTCGCAGATGACTGCAAACTAGTTGCCATAACTGAAACTCCTAATGATGTGGGCATCCTACAAAAGGGCCTCACTGAGACAGATGCCTGGTGTCAAAGCCTTGGCCTCAAGCTCAATGCCAAAAAGTTCATTGTCACCCCCTTTGGTAAAACTCTGTTCCCATGAGCTACCACATAGGTGCTAGTCTACTTAATACCCAAAGTGTGATAAGAGACCTTGGGACACAGGTGGACAGTAGTCTCTCCTTTGATAATCACATTGCCACAGTAGTCAGGAAATCCTTCTACGTGGCACACCTCATCACAAAAGGTTTCTTATCCAGGAAAAAATAGGTCATTGTTACCCTCTACTCGTCACTCATTAGCCCCATTATAGAGTGTGATGCCCCTTTTGGTATGTACCTCACAAGACATCTACAACAACTGGAAAGGCTGCAGAAATACCTCACAAAGAGGATTACCAGCCTCAAACAGATGCCCTATGCAGACTGTCTCAAAAGACTCCAGCTTTACTCCTTGCATATCGGCTACTCAGAGGTGATCTCTGCCTAACATACAAATCTATGTCAAACCCAGAGCTGTTGGACATGCTCCACTTAAAGAAATCCCAATCCATCTGAGCTACATGCTCTAGGGACCTAAACCTTGTCACCACAATAAACAGAACATGCTGGAGAGATAGATTCCTGTCCTAGAGACTTCCCATACTCTGGAACAAACTACCTGTCTATATCAAGCAAAACTCCTCATTAGCACTTTTCAAGAAAAATCTTGATGATTGGATGGTAAGTAGGAAATTCACCCCGGGGATCACCTCTGTGGCTCTGCTTGACAAAGGCACAGGAAAATAGTTTTCTTGGATGGAGAAAGCCAGGGTACCTTTTTGGCTAGGCTTGTATAGGCCCTAGGGCTGATAGCCTAGTACCTACCTATGAACCTATGAACACAGCCAGGGATATTGTCACGTCCCATACAAGCTGTATTCGTGGCCTTGGACAGTGCTGTTTTAACCTGTGCAGCAGTAATACTGGGTGCCTGGCAATCTACTGGTATTGTGATTGGTCCTTTGGTGGAGGGAAGAGAGTGGAAAAGCTGGCACTGAATCTGTCGGCCAGTATATTGGCAATATCTGTTGGCTTGGTATAGGAGGTACCATTGTGCAGTAGCTCAGAGCAAATCTGGGTATTGCCATGGAGATTCTTTACATAACTATAGAAGGCCTTGTGGTTGTCTTTACTATCTGCTGCAATTCTGTTTTCATAGCTAGAGTTAGAGGATTTGATGAGGAATCTCAGCTTTTTGTTGAGGCTGATAGGGAGTTTTTCCAGTCTTGGGACTTCACCTTATTCCACATCAGTTTCCTCCTTCTGTTGTAGAGTTTGTTTATGGCAGGGGACCACCAGATCAACTTCCTTTTTTTGGAGGAGACCGTCTTGGTTTTGTTGGGTATGGTGAGATCCATGCATTTGTGTACGTGTTCGTACAGTGCATTGTTGTTATACAACAAATTGTTTATATTGTTCTTTGATAATGAGAAGCTGAAGAAATGATTGTGGCAGAAAATGTGGGGGATTGTCAGTTGACTTTGTTTTTGTTTTCTTTTCTTTCTCTTTTCTTTTTATAATGTGCGTATAATTCCATCTGTTATCTCTGTGCTAAGTACCAATTTTGAATTTCTATCTCTGTACTAAGTACAAATTTTGAATTTCTATATTTTGCTAAGCACATTTGATATATATATTGTGAATGCATATGTGCAATAAAGTGTATCTACTCTTTTTCAATAGGTGTCATGGGATCTTTTACATCCCCCTGGAGCTACCAACAACTCCGGCAGATGGGGCCTCAGTTTAACATCTCCTGCAAAAGAAGACCCACTCAGGAGTGCATCACCCCCCATTATGCTGCACTGAGTGTCACCAAATCAATCTTCCTGGGGTGGCTTAGTACTGTCTATATGTATGTTTACTCTTTTCGATGTATCTGAATTTTGTTTGTGTTCTCTGTTTCTTCTGCTTTCATCTACTGTTGTATAGTATTATGCTATAGTTTCAGCCGTTCATTGCACAGTGTTCACTGTATTTGCATTTTCCTAGATTATCTGTTGTAACTTAATATAGAAGTACACACTTTACTTATTGTAATTTGCTAGTGAAGCTTTTTTTCCCCGGCGTTTCACTAAAAATGTGTTTTTTCCCCAGTCAAACTTTATAGGTAAACAAGTGCAAATAAATAATAAATAAATAAAATAAGTGCCTGATTTATTGTTTAGTGTAATGTGACTCACTAATATGCATAATATGCATTATCCTTTAAACAGCTGAATACTTGTATGGGTGAGATGTGGCAACATTCAAAGGGCAGCGTGCTGAAGATGGCATGGCAAAGCTGTGGTGGTACCTTATGATGATGATGATGATGATGATGATGAAGATGATGAAACAGTGGGATCTTTCTATACATATCAGCAAAAACAAACAAAAAATGGCTTCACCATTGATCCCTGCTCTTCTGCATGCTGAGGAGACCACGTCTCAATTACTGTCTGCAGCTCTGGAGATTGTACTTTTTTTGTTTAGCATTTCTTTACTGATATTATTTGTCATTTCACCTACAAGAAAAGAATTTGCAAAATGCAGATGGCCTGAGGGTCATCAGAAGGATGAAGTGAAAGGAGTATGAACAGTGTCTGGAACTCCGGAATTTATATGCCTTTCACTCTGAGAAGACATCTGATGAGAGTACAGATGGTACATGGGAAAAGTGATGTCCATGAACTGAGGGAAAAGGACAGAAGAGGAAAGAGGGGTTATCAGACGCAGTTAGAGGGTATGTAGTTTAAACTGGACTTGAGGAAGTGGCCCTTGAGACAGAGTGAAAGCTCAAGTAAGTTGTTTAAGTGGGTTGTAGACACTCCCTCTAATCTTGATGTAGTATTTCTTGATAGAATTACAAATCACTGGAACAGACTGATTAAGAAATGTTCAAGGGGACATGGGTCAGCTGGAATGAGATGGGCATGTCCATGAAACAGAACACATCTAAATATCAGATGCACCCAAGTAGGCAGATTCAACAGATAAATTGTCTGTTCCTGCTATCATAGCATATACGGTAATGCAATGACCACAATATAATACAGTATAACATCATGTGATACAATGAATGAAACATGCAGTTTATATTGTCAGTTTGATTTTTTTTCTTTGTTCTACTTTTCTGATGTTGAGAATTAAATGTTTGCAAAATGTGCTGATCATGAGTCATTATATCAGTAACCTGTACATTTTGTTAATGTTTGTCCTCTCACAAGCCGAGTTTACATTTTTGTTTCGGTTAGGTTTGCAGGAGGGTGAGAGAATGAACTTCAGCGTAAAGAGCTGCCGTAGTTGTCTGTACTTGGTGTACTAACACCGTTATAGATATCTGCATCTTTTACCTTATAGATGATCGCACCATTTTAACACTATACGATTCTTATCACTTCAGAAAACAAGTAAACAATAAAGGTGCAGCTATATCCTCAACATCACCAAAGCATGATGCCTAAAAGTATTAACCTCACATTCCTTTTTCGTTAGATAGTAGGTAGGCAGTGCTTTGATAATTGCATTCTTAGCATTCATAAGCCATTACACTTAGACCTACTAACAAAATATTCCTGTAACTTTAGAAAGTGTATAAACATTACAATCATAATTATATTCTTAACATTTCAGATGTATTACAGTTATAACTGGCAAGTTAACATTCCTGACACTTTAAAGAATAGGCAGAAATGATATCAATTATACCAACCAATACCTTCAAGCAGTGTTACAAGCATAAATGTCGGCGTGCAGTCCTAATACACATTCCTCTGTACAGTCTGTGGTGATTCCTTAAAGGCAGGTACTCATCTCCCTAGAGACATGCACCTGTATTTTAAATTAATGTGAATGTAATTTACAAGGGGTTAAAATATAAAAGTTAATAATACTTGTCAATCCATAACTATAGTGGCAGGCAGTTTTAGTGGCTGTCTGAACACTGTACTGGAAGACAGATTCTCAGCCATGAATGCCTGAACACAGCCTGGAAATCCTGCTTAAAACAGAGAACATAACAGAGCTATCAGACGTTTCAGCAACTGTGTAACCTCATGAAAAGTCAAGTCACCACATCAAAAAACTATCACCTTACACCCTTATACTCCAAGCAAAACAACCCTAAAGCTTTACAGGTCTGCTTGAATAAGCTCCTACATCCCAGCAGAGCAAAGCAACCTACCCCCTCTCCCTCAATCTTTCAACAGACGCTTTTACTAGAAATTTTAATGTAACACTCACTTCATCCAAAGTGCTACCAACCTCATTAAAACAAACATCCATGTTACTAAATGTTTTAGCTATCTGTATGCTAACATTGACAATAGTTATTTCACTCTAAAACCAATCCACTCATCAACAATCAAAAAATGATGTAAATTAAAACCGACCACGCTAGCCTTAGATGCAGACTACCTTAAAACTGCTGCAGATGGAAGTAGCCTATCCAGTATCCATATTAAACAACAGATCAGTTCAAGAAAACTAAGTTCCAGCTATCTTGAAAGATTCTTACATCCTGTCCTTAAAGGAGGGCACTCGGCACTTACATCCTGTCCTTAAAGGAGGGCACTCGGCACTTACATCCTGTCCTTAAAGGAGGGCACTCGGCACTTACATCCTGTCCTTAAAGGAGGGCACTCGGCACTTACATCCTATCCTTAAAGGAGGGCACTCAGCACTTACATCCTGTCCTTAAAGGAGGGCACTCGGCACTTACATCCTGTCTCGAAAGGAGGGAACTCGGCACTTACATCCTGTCTCAAAAAGGAGGGCACTCGGCACTTACATCCTGTCCTTAAAGGAGGGCACTCGGCACTTACATCCTGTCCTTAAAGGAGGGCACTCGGCACTTACATCCTGTCCTTAAAGGAGGGCACTCAGCACTTACATCCTATCGTTAAAGGAGGGCACTCGGCACTTACATCATGTCCATAAAGGAGGGCACTCGGCACTTACATCCTGTCCTTAAAGGAGGGCACTTGGCACTTACATCCTGTCCTTAAAGGAGGGCACTCGGCACTTACATCCTGTCCTTAAAGGAGGGCACTCAGCACTTATATCCTGTCCTTAAAGGAGGGCACTCAGCACTTACATCCTATCCTTAAAGGAGGGCACTCGGCACTTACATCCTGTCCTTAAAGGAGGGCACTCGGCACTTACATCCTGTCCTTAAAGGAGGGCACTCGGCACTTACATCCTGTCCTTAAAGGAGGGCACTCGGCACTTACATCCTGTCCTTAAAGGAGGGCACTCGGCACTTACATCCTGTCCTTAAAGGAGGGCACTCGGCACTTACATCCTGTCCTTAAAGGAGGGCACTCGGCACTTACATCCTGTCCTTAAAGGAGGGCACTCGGCACTTACATCCTGTCCTTAAAGGAGGGCACTCAGCACTTACATCCTGTCCTTAAAGGAGGGCACTCGGCACTTACATCCTATCCTTAAAGGAGGGCACTCGGCACTTACATCTATCCTTAAAGGAGGGCACTCGGCACTTACATCCTATCCTTAAAGGAGGGCACTCGGCACTTACATCCTGTCCTTAAAGGAGGGCACTCGGCACTTACATCCTATCCTTAAAGGAGGGCACTCGGCACTTACAGCCTGTCTCTAAAGGAGGGCACTCGGCACTTACATCCTGTCTCTAAAGGAGGGCACTCGGCACTTACATCCTGTCCTTAAAGGAGGGCACTCGGCACTTACATCCTGTCCTTAAAGGAGGGCACTCAGCACTTACATCCTGTCCTTAAAAGAGGGCACTCGGCACTTACATCCTGTCCTTAAAGGAGGGCACTCGGCACTTACATCCTGTCCTTAAAGGAGGGCACTCGGCACTTACATCCTGTCCTTAAAGGAGGGCACTCGGCACTTACATCCTGTCCTTAAAGGAGGGCACTCGGCACTTACATCCTATCCTTAAAGGAGGGCACTCAGCACTTACATCCTGTCCTTAAAGGAGGGCACTCGGCACTTACATCCTGTCCTTAAAGGAGGGCACTCGGCACTTACATCCTGTCCTTAAAGGAGGGCACTCGACACTTACATCTTATCCTTAAAGGGGGGCACTCAGCACTTACATCCTGTCCTTAAAGGAGGGCACTCGGCACTTTCATCCTGTCCTTAAAGGAGGGCACTCAGCACTTACATCCTGTCCTTAAAGGAGGGCACTCAGCACTTACATCCTGTCCTTAAAGGAGGGCACTCAGCACTTACATCCTGTCCTTAAAGGAGGGCACTCGGCACTTACATCCTGTCCTTAAACGAGGGCACTCGGCACTTACATCCTGTCCTTAAACGAGGGCACTCGGCACTTACATCCTGTCCTTAAAGGAGGGCACTCAGCACTTACATCCTGTCCTTAAAGGAGGGCACTCGGCACTTACATCCTGTCCTTAAAGGAGGGCACTCGGAACTTACATCCTGTCCTTAAAGGACAGCACTCGGCACTTACATCCTGTCCTTAAAGGAGGGCACTCAGCACTTACATCCTGTCCTTAAATGGGGACACTCGGCACTTACATCCTGTCCTTAAAGGAGGGCACTCGGCACTTACATCCTGTCCTTAAAGGAGGGCACTCGGCACTTACATCCTGTCCTTAAAGGAGGGCACTCGGCACTTACATCCTGTCCTTAAAGGAGGGCACTCGGCACTTACATCCTGTCCTTAAAGGAGGGCACTCGGCACTTACATCCTGTCCTTAAAGGAGGGCACTCGGCACTTACATCCTATCCTTAAAAGAGGGCACTCAGCACTTACATCCTGTCCTTAAAGGAGGGCACTCAGCACTTACATCCTATCCTTAAAAGAGGGCACTCGGCACTTACATCCTATCCTTAAAGGAGGGCACTTGGCACTTACATCCTGTCCTTAAATGAGGACACTCAGCACTTACATCCTGTCCTTAAAAGAGGGCACTTGGCACTTACATCCTGTCCTTAAAGGAGGACACTCAGCACTTACATCCTGTCCTTAAAAGAGGGCACTCGGCACTTACATCCTGTCCTTAAAGGAGGGCACTCAGCACTTACATCCTGTCCTTAAAGGAGGGCACTCGGCACTTACATCCTGTCCTTAAAGGAGGCACTCAGCACTTACATCCTGTCCTTAAAGGAGGGCACTCGGCACTTACATCCTGTCCTTAAAGGAGGGCACTCGGCACTTACATCCTGTCCTTAAAGGAGGGCACTCAGCACTTACATCCTGTCCTTAAAGGAGGGCACTCGGCACTTACATCCTGTCCTTAAAGGAGGGCACTCGGCACTTACATCCTGTCCTTTAAGGAGGGCACTCGGCACTTACATCCTGTCCTTAAAGGAGGGCACTCGGCACTTACATCCTGTCCTTAAAGGAGGGCACTCAGCACTTATATCCTGTCCTTAAAGGAGGGCACTCGGCACTTACATCCTGTCCTTAAAGGAGGGCACTCGACACTTACATCCTATCCTTAAAGGAGGGCACTCGGCACTTACATCCTATCCTTAAAGGAGGGCACTCGGCACTTACATCCTGTCCTTAAAGAAGGGCACTCAGCACTTATATCCTGTCCTTAAAGGAGGGCACTCAGCACTTACATCCTGTCCTTAAGGGAGGGCACTCGGCACTTACATCCTGTCCTTAAAGGAGGGCACTCGGCACTTACATCTGTCCTTAAAGGAGGGCACTCGGCACTTACATCCTGTCCTTAAAGGAGGGCACTCGGCACTTATATCTGTCCTTAAAGGAGGGCACTCGGCAGAGCCATCAAGCTGCAGCTCAGTAGCATTCCTTCCTCCTTTCTCAATGCTGTATTTACTCTCAGCTGCTCCAGTACCTCAAGGATAACATTGTCTGTCCTATTCAATGCAGATTTAGACCAAACCACAGTACAACAGCTGCTCTCTTGGGCTTTGTCAATGCCATTAACCTTAATAGAATCAATTGCAAAATAGTTTCCTTGATATTCTAGAATCTGTCAATGGCTTTTGACGCTGCTTCACATGACAAACCGCTACTAAAACATCTTGTATAGGTCTGCCACACTCCAACGTCTCATGGTTAAACAGCTACTTAACCAACAGACACCAAGCTGTAAAGTGGCAATCAGCTTTATCCTCCTTTCTTCCAGTCACTCTTTGGGTACCTCAAAGATCTATCTTAGTCATCATCATCATCACCCCGTTTTTCCCATTTTTTACATGAGGTCAGGGTATCGTGTTAACTACTGCCATCTCTCTCCATTCAATACCACACTCCTGCCTTCTTCAACATTCATGCCTGATTCTCACAGATCTTCCTTCACACAATCCCTCCACCTCTTTGCTGGACAACCTTGCTTCCTCTAACCTTCTTCCTGTCTGTCCCAAATCTTCCTCACCAGATTGTCTCCTGCTTTTCTGCACATGTGCCCAAACCACTGTGATCTGCTCATTCCGCCTTCATCACAGCACTACTTCAGCCCTTCTAGCCTTTACTAACACCATAAACCATAATCGCAACAATAATTATATATCCTCAGCCCTCTTTTTGGATCCTTCCAAGGCATTCGATATGGTTGATCACCAACTTTTAATCCACACCCTGCAAACATTCTGTCTAGATACTGGAGCCCTCCAATGGTTTCAATCCTACCTGAATGGTCGACAGCAGGCTGTCCTCTGGCAGAACAAACTCTCTAACCTACCTAACACCCTTGGAGTACCACAAGGCTCTATACTAGGGCCCTTGCTGTTCGCCATCTTCATTAACGACCTTTATACTGTCATCCCAAAAGTCAGCTGTATCCAATATGCTGATGACTCTACTCTGATTTGCTCAGCCACATCTCCAGTAGAGTTATGGTCAGCTACCCAAACCACCTTTAATACAATAGAAAACTGGCTTTCTGAACATCGTCTGATCCTAAATCCCAAAAAAACTAAAATGCTGTTATTTTCATTAACACATAGGTCTACTGCTTTCACCTTTACCATAAAATCAAATGATGGCACAATAATCTCCCCTGACTCATCTACAAAACTATTAGGTGTCATCATAGACAATAATCTCAAATTTGACCTACATGTTAACCAAACTATCAAAACCATCAATAAAAAACTAGGGTCATTTTACAGAATAAAAGCCTTCCTAACCCCTCCAGCTAAAATTGCCATAGCTCGCTCTCACCTTCTTTCAACCCTTCTGTATGCATCCCCTCTACTCTCGAATTTGAACAAGACTGTCCTTAACAAACTCTCAATTTGCTACAACCACATTGCCAGGTTTGCCACTGGGCTGCCTTTTAGGACACATCATTGCATCAATCTAAATCAGCTTGGTTGGCTTGAACTACCTAGCCTAATACAGTATAACCAAATGATTATGGCCTATAAAATCCTCTATAATCCGGACAATACTCCTGCACTTAAAAATATTATCACCCCCTATAACAATCCTAGACCGCTTCGATCCTCTAACAAACTACTAATTCAGACTAGCAAAATTAATAACACAGCCGGTGATTCTCTCCTTGCAAACTCTGTAAGTAGATCCTGGAACTCTCTTCCAGCTGATATTACCTTACTTTCCACCTTAGGTCAATTTAAAACTAGACTCAAACAACATTTGTCACTTAACTGGCTATGTCAATGTATCAAGCCTGGCTAACTCGAATGTGTAAAAATCTGTTAACCAGTTTACTGTGTAATTTAATTTAATCCTGACTTATGCTCGGGATTAACTCTAACCTGTGGAACTTGTTTAACTTGCTTACTTATGTAATCACTGTAAAGAGTCTGTTTGTAATATGTAATGCTGGTATTATGTAATGCTGTATCAGCTTACCCTTGGAGCTTTTCTCCCCGGGCCTCCGCTGAAAATGGACATGCATCCAGTCGGACTATCCCGGTCAACAAATGTAAAATAAAATAAAAATAAATAAAAAATGTTGATCTTTTTTGCAATTGGAGCTACTTTGGCTTCTGCTCTTATGTCCTCATTTCTTCATCTGTCCAACAGTGTGCATTGTACCACCCTTCTTAGGCACGTCATTTCCATCACATCTAGCTTCTTCATCTGCTCTGCCTTTACTGCCAAGGTTACTGGACCATACAGTAGTACTGGTCACAACACTTTCTTATACATCTTACTTTTTAGCTTCTTTGGCGTTCTTCTGTCATCGACTACCAGAGACTCTATGCCAGTTGGCTGCACCCGCTCTGACCTCTTCATTCAGACTTCCTTCTCCTCAATCACCCCTCCTAGTTACTTGAAGTTATTTACCTGTTCCACTATCTTCTCTTCTATCTCAGTTCTTAGCTTCTTCTGATTTCCCCAGTTTGATGCCATTACCACTGGCTTATATGTGCTTAGTTTCACCCCATGTGCCGTCAGTTTTGCATTCCATTTCCCTATCATTTTCTGAAGTTCTTGCTCAGAGTTTGATTGTAATGCCACATCACCTGCATACAATAATTTTGTTGATCTGTCCCCTTCAACCTGTTTACTAATGTAGTCCATCACCAGTATGAACAGCAATGGGCTTAGAGCTGAACCCTGGTGTACTCCCATTCCCAATGGGAACCCCTCTGTCAGGCCAAACGCTGTTCATACTTCAGTCATTGGGTCCGCTTGTAAAGTCTACAAATTCTACCAATGTTTCTGGGACTTTGAACCACCACAATACTGCTCAAATCAGCTTTCTTGGAACCTTGTCATATGCTTTCTCCAGGTATAGGAATGTCCAGTTGGACTCTTTCCTCATCTCTAGATTCTTCTCAACTATCTGTCTCACTGCAAACACCGGGTCAGTTGTGATACATCCTGATCTGAATCTAAACTGCTCATCTCCCATCTTACTTTCTACTTACTCCATATCTGTTTATCAGTCACTGTCATCAGAACTAAAGTGATAGGAGTTTGATGCCTCTGTACTGTCCACAGTTGTGAATGTCCCCCTTGTTCTTGTACACTGACAGGAGTATGCTTATTCTCCAGTCATCTGGGACACACCTTTCTCTCCACACTGCTATGAGTACCCCCAGGAGCCATTTCTCCCCTATCTCACCCAGCATCTTTATCATATCTGTTGTGAACTTATCTGAGCCTGCTTTAGTGCTATCCCTACTTCATCTAGGGTGGGACCCTCTTCTTCTCTCATTATAGGCTGTGTTTCTGGGGGGTTTTCTTCATTCTGTTGGAAAAACTCCTCCTTCCATCTGCCTTTGATGTCCTGGGTTGGTGAGCAGTGCTATCCCTTATGAAATGTGTCTGAATATCTTCTTTAACTTTCGCTCTCTGGCTTGCAACCTGATATAGCTTCTTTGTGTCACATAGTGAGCCACTTTCCAGAGGTTGGAAGAGTGCCTCCGATTCCATATTCTTTGGTATTGCAACTCCTCTTTGCTACTTTGTTAGCCAATCAGTATTACTTCCTAGCTGGTCTTTTCTATCTCCCACTTTTTTCTGGACTCCTTCTTTCTTTTGATGACTTCTTAGACTTCTGTATTCTACCACTAGCTTTCCTTATTTTCAGACACATTATCTGTTCTGTTTTGTAGTCCTCACACATACTGTTGTCATTCTTCTTCAACTCCACAAGGCTGCAGATAAATGTGTCACTGAGGTTAACTGTTTCACTGGGAATGACTTTGCAATCATTAATTCTCCCCTAGTGCCCACTTACTAGGAGGAAGTCTAACTGAGTTGCATGTTGGCCATTGTAGTCCCTCTTTCTGTACCATGTGTTGGCTACTAGAAGTCTATAATGGCCTGTCCCTGTTGCCCCACTCATGTGGACCCAGGCAGTTCTCATATCCTGTTTTGTGTGTCCTGAGGGGCCAGTAGGGGCACAGATCCTCAACCAATTTATGCCCATTTTGGTAACATTAGTCAACAAGACCAAATCACCTAGAGCCATATTTTACAATGCCAAGTGGCTAGACGTGCCATGGAGTGCAGTCTGTGATCTGTGTTCTCCTATCTTGAGGATACTGTGCACTTCAGTAGTTGTCCACTGAGGCAGAAAAGGTAGCAAATGCTTTGTTAGAGATTTTCAGCAGGGTAGGTTTCCCAAAAGAAATACTGACTGAAAGAGGGGCCAATTTCATGTCAGACCTGTCAGCTTGTCTGTGGAAGTACTGTGGGGTGAAGCACCTAAAGACCACCCCCTACCACCCAAAAACTAATGGTCTTGTTGAGAGGTTAAACTCTACACGCAAGTCCATGCTACAGGCATTTGCAGATCATTTTAAGAGGGAGTAGGACAAATATTGCCCCATCTGTTATTTGTTTACAGAGATGCTCCCCAGAAATCCACAGGTTTTTCACCCTTTGAGTTGCTGTATGGGCATAGGGTGAGAGGGCCTCCAGATTTAATTTGAGATGAGTGGGAAGGGGTGAGTGAATCCCACAAGGAGTCTGTTGTGGCATATGCTTAAACCTCAGGACAAGGCTCAATGAACTCATGGGTCTGGCCCAGGAGAACCTGGCAGAAGCCCAGCAGCAGAAAAAGATCTTGTATGACAGGAATGCTTGAGATAGAAGGTATGCTGTAGGGCAGCAGGTAATGGTTCTCATTCTTGTCAGACACAACAAGCTGCAGGCAGCTTGGGAGGGACCCTACAAGGTGGTAAGGAAGGTCAGTGATGTTAACTACATGGTAGAACTGCTAGGCAGGAAGCAGGGGCACAAATTGTACCATGTTAACATGATGAAACCTTACCATGATAGGGAGGCCCATGGGCTGTTTGCAGTACAAGGCAGGAAGAGTCTGAGGGGGATCTATGGCTACAGGGAGCCAACCAGGAAAATTCCAAATTACTATGGTGGAGCCTAGGACTGCAGGCATATGATGGGACAGTGCAGCACTGTACTGGGGTCAGCAATGCCAAGGCAGCTGGAATCTCAAGACAGGGAATGGGGTAGGGTATTTACAGATACACTCAACCCTCTCAAGCAATGTTTCTCAAGGGTCACTTGAAAAACCAGCTTGAGTTCTTGTTGGGGGGAGAAATGTGATAAATTGAGATGTTGCCAGCCCAGTTAGCTGGAAATTTGTAAATAATTATATGTCACTTGAAAATATTAATATGATTTATATAGAAATGTGACACTTCCAGCCCAGCTAGATAGAAATTTGTAAATAATTCTGTCATTTGTGAATAGTAATATGATTTGTGTGCTTGCCTTAAAATGTAAGAAAACTATGTTCTGTACTGAGCTTCAAGATTGTAACCACAGTGCACCCTGCTGGAAAAGAGCAGGAATGCGTATAAGCTATATGTCAATGCAAATGTATGGTTTCATAGTAGAAACTGGGACATAACAGAGTTAACGTGCAAAACTCTAAGAAAATAAATTGATAAGTAAAGAGTTTTACGATGTGTTATAAAGTTAGTTTATCTCAGCTAAGAGTCTAGGCTAGGGGCTTTTTTCTATTGTCTGGAAACAGAGGTAATTACAGGTTTCCAAGGTAATTGGTTTATGACTTTCAGTTTCGGGCAAGCTTCTAAGATAGAATTGTCAGCTTCTGAGAGATAAGTATTTTTAACAGGGACATGTTAACATTTAAGTTCCTGCTAGCCTGGGAAACTTAGGCAGAAGTGACACGAATGATGGAATCCTGAGATGATTCAGCAGTAATGTGTATTATTAACTTAAGAACTATCTCAGAGAAAAAATGAGTGCATTTTGCATTTTGTTCTGGATCTGACAACATCACTAGCACTTTGCCTCACTCTGTAAGTAAGTTATTTAGAACTTAGTTTCTCTTAGAGATAGAAAGGAATATAACAAAATGAGTTAGATGTTTTCTGTTTTTTTATGTGAGACTGTCCTACAATGTTGTTTTAAAGTATTTCCTGTGATTCTGAGCTCTGTTGTCACTGTGCTGAGCTATTGAATATTGTTTTGTTCTTTTATTTATTATTAAAATATTTAAACATTTTAATTGTGTCTGTTTGTGTAGAGTTATATAAGCTCTTGAAGTACTTGCATGTAGTTGGTGATATGTACAAGCCACTCTTAAATAGCCTTCAGGTCTTAGTCACACTTACCATTTGGATAATAGTAACATTGCACAGTGGAATTGGACACACTTTGATAAGTGCCTTTATAGTAGTAGATAAGGGTGGTTGATGACAGATGGTACTACCGTATAGTCTAGGCAGAGGGAGACATAGCTGGAGAACATGTGTCAGCCTTCCCCTGGAGTGTCTGTGTGTCTGTATATAAATCAAATCTCAAAGTGTGTATGTGTCAGCTACGTGGGCTGGGACACGAAGCACTGGTAGGACAGAGAGGGTGCTGGAGGTTTTGGCTTGACCACTCGGCTGAGATCTTAACCATAGCTGTGCCAGTGGGGAATCTTATTGGGGATCTGGAGAGAGAGGGAAAAACCAGCCTCAGACTGACTGTGGTCTCTGTGTGCTCATAAGGGCAATTGTACTTTACTGTGTGCATACCTAGCATCCTCCCAATGTGTACGTCCCTCACTGGTGTTAGTGGTGAGGCTCCTTGATTACTGAGCCAGGGCAGGGACATCACACAAAGAATGAAGGTATTTTGTTTTAATAAGTAGCCCAGATTAGATTTATATCATACCTCTCAACCTTAAAGCACAAGAACTCTCGACAAAGCCTAAAATAACATGGAGGGGAAAGACCAAAAATAAAGACAGATTATAAATATTGTTCTTATAAACTTAGAAAGTTGCCCAAATGCCAGATTTTGTGTTAGCTTTCATTTTGTGAAGGATATGAAGTCAGAAACTCAAATGTCTGTCATTATTTAGTGACTTAAATCCTCAGTGATTTGCCAGAAAATAACAAATTTTATGAGGAGCAGGCCAAAAATATGAGACATAAATTTGATCATTCTTCAAAAATATGGACAGTTGGGAGGTATAATTTATAGACTGGTGATATGTAGGCCATAATTCTCATATATTTTATTGTTGATCTCCAAGGAGCCATTAACATAAAAAGTTTGTAAAATTCTTAAACAGCATATGAGATTTATTCAGTATGTTCACATTCTTAGTACACCTATCTAATCCCATTTATGTGTTATGTCCCTGTATCTCCCTATAAATGTAACAGGTAATGTGAATAATTGGACAAAGAGATTGCAGGAGATAAATATTAAAGTGCATCCAGGAAATTAATATGCATATCAAATAAAAATTGCCTGTCCAGTAAGCTTTCAAATAAGCACAACATAGTTATCATATGTTTTCCAGATATATTAATACCTCCAACAATATCACATAGCTGACATGACTTTCCATCAAAGGGGAAACACATTGGCCAAATTAGGAACATGTTTAACAAACGTACATTTAATCTGTGAATTCCACAAAATGTAAATATTCTAGTTAAGTGCGTTAACTGATAGACTGATTTATAATTTCCTTTATGTTCATAAAGCAACAGATACATATAATTATTTAATAACAGAGTGAAAGCATCCCGTCCCCTGAAAATGTCACTAAAAGTACTTAGTAAAAGTCACTTTTTTCAGCCAACCACAGTATATGATCTTCCCATTTCTCAGTAATGAATAATACATAAATACTACATAAATGCTATATGTGACAACACTTCCAGACTTCTAGTCTGTAACATAATTAAACATAAATTGGCTGTATGAGTTTACCTCTGGTGTCTGGCACCAGAAATGGCATCCATGATCGAGAAGATTGCCGTGTGGCTGTAATTATTAAGGTATCAGCTGTATATACAGTGATCATGTGCTCCCAGATAAAAACAGATTCACTGATCAACCATGCCAACCAAAACGGTCAGCCTCTGCTTGGTAACAGTAAGTATCTAGTTGTTTCTAACATGTTACAGTGAACTTTGAGTTGACATTGCAGTGTTGCTGTATTACTCTGCTATTTGCTCATGTTAAAGTTGATTTGATTTTACAACAAGAAAGTTACTTGTGTAAAATAACCATGCAGAACTTAAAAGAAATTGGATTTTAATCCATTATTCTAGTTGGCATGACATAGTCAGAGGTTACAGAGCTGGAAATATGGAAATCATTAGGCACTGTGCATGAAAGTTATATTACTTAATATAAAAAGAAATGCACTGTCAGTGCACACACAAAGAACAAAAAAGGAACATTAAGTATCACTGCTTATAGAAGACAGCCATTCAAGCGTCCCAGATTTTCAGAAACTGTCCCTGATTATGGTTTATAATTCTACTTTGACCGCCTAAAATGAATCATGCTTTAAGAAATGGGTGTTGTATCATAATCAGCAAACAGTGACGTGATTTCTTCTTTTACTTTTTTTAATGTATGTTAACTTACATAATTTATACAGTCTTATTTTGGCAACTTTCTAAATCAGTGGTTCAGATTCTTAAAATATACCCTGGCTTTGACAACTTTGTCTTGAAAATGTTTGTCTTTGTCCCAGATTCTGGTTCTGAGAAACTGAAAGCTAAGAAGCTGGCTGCCCACATTATTAGTTCTATTTTGTAGAAGCAAACTAAAACGGCATTTAAAGTCCATAATAGGAGTAAAATCCCTACAATATAAGGAACATAAAACAAGCAGTGGCATTTATGTCATGCCAACAGAACAATGGATTCAAAAGCAATTTCATTTAGCTGCTTTATGCTTTTTTAGATCAGTAACACTCATATTGTAAGGAATTAATACTCTTTAATATGAATGGCCTGTACTGTATTACAAGAAAGTTGAAGCAGACACCGTGATTCATCTCACTTCAGAAACATCTGAAAGTTAAAAGCAGGCATTTTGAAAGAGTATGGATGGCTGCTGTATTTCATGTAATACTCAGATGTTTTACACATAGAAAAGTATATGCATCATCCTGAAAATTATATGACCTGTAATTTGTACAAGGGTGAGGCATTTTTCTTTTTTGCAGTAAATCTGCGTCAGCAAGTTTAGAACATTTTCTTTTTTTTGTTCTCATCCTTAAGGTTCTGAAATTAGTGTCACATTATACTACCTACTTATAAATACAAAACTTTAAAAACAAATGGTTTTATTGTCTGTAAAAATGGCCAACAAAGGCTCATAACTTCTTTGAGTTTCACACAGGCTGCCATATTTGGAAAGGCCTACAGTCCTGAGCAGGAACATCTATGTACAGACTGCCGAACAGCTGATCTTGGCTCCATTACTAAGGCCCAGTATAATCATATTACTCAAACATGTAATTTATTTATTTCTTTATTTTAGTTTTAGTGCTTACATTTAATGACCAGGGCAGAAATCTGGTATATTCCATAACAGGGTCATTAAGTTTGTCTGATGACTCAGAGAGGCCACTGATCTAGTTGTCTATTTAAAAGTAAAATCGAAAGTTGTAGAAGGTAAGATAACAAGGTTTGAGATGCAGTTCATTATCACATCTAACAAACTGTGCAGGTGCTGAGATCTTTTTTTCATTGAGTTATATTCCTTCTACAAAGAGCTAACAACATTTTTTTTAAACTGAGAAACATTATAGCTTCTCAGGTTTACTTTAAATGTACGTAGACAAATCGGAATCAGAATTATCCTTGGGCCAAGAGGTGTGCGAGTGTTTTTCCTGCTTAGTGAGGTGTGACTCGTAGTGTATGCCTTAGGCTTGTCTGTTTCATTTCTGCTTTTGTGAAACAGCAATACTGCATGGCTGAACAATTAGAACGAACTGGAATTCAATTAAAATCAATTAAAGCACAATCATTAAATGCAAGCACTTAAAAGGGCAACACATTAAACACTATTTGAACTACTCTTATTGAATTCAATTAAAATCAATTAAAGCACAACCATTAAATGCAAACACTTAAAAGGGCAACAAATCCTCCAGGTTTGAAAAACTAAAAGCTGACCAGCCTCCAGGTTTGAATGATGCAATTAAGTGTTTCTTAAAAGATCGTAGGGTGTATGTTAGTAAGAGTAGTTCAAATAGTGTTTAATGTTCTTTTGAGTATTTATATGCTGTGTTATTTAGTATGTTTTGTATTTCTGAGGAAGTCTGGATTGACGAAAGCAGAGATTAAATATTGTTTTACGCTGAAGTACTAGTCTTATTCTGTTCAGTTCATTCTATTTGTTCAGCTGTGCAATATTTCTATTTCATTTCTGCTTTTTTGTTTCATTTGATAAAAAAAGTTATCCAGCATACAGAGATGATGTCATTTTCTGAAGGAAAGTTGGGATCTAAGCACTGCATGTATCATTAAACAATTTGGGCAGATTTTAGAAGCTACAATATCTAGAAAACAGCAAAAATTTAATGAGATGATGCAGAATTGCAAAGGATGTCCTTAACCACTACATCAAATGGTCTTGATGTGAATGTTTTGCAATGAGTCAAATAAACCATATTTGCAGATTTTGGTATAAGTAAATTCATCTTTCAATTTCCTTGGGAAGTACTTCTGCACTTGCAGGACAGGTATGACTTACGCTGTAAATTTTTATGGCGGCATATGTTGTGTTAACATATATCTATTGCACTGATATTCATGTGGGAAAGTGGCCTTTTTTAATTAAAAGATGGACACTGCATTCATGAAAATGTTTTGTTAACCTGCACTCGGTAATAGCACCTGATGTGATTTATACTATGATATTTACTGCATGTGCTTCATACTATGACACTGACTGCATGTGGTTCATGCTATGATATTAATTGCATGCCATTCATACTATGATATTTACTGCATGTGGTTCATACTATGATATTTACTGCATGTGGTTCATACTGTGATATTGACTGCATGTGGTTTGTACTATGATATTAATTGCATGTCATTCATACTATGATATTTACTGCATGTGGTTCATACTATGATATTGACTGCATGTGGTTCATACTATGATATTAATTGCATGTCATTCATACTATGATATTTACTGCATGTGGTTCATACTATGATATTGACTGCATGTGGTTCGTACTATGATATTCACTGCATGTCATTCATACTATGATATTTACTGCATGTGGTTCATACTATGATATTGACTGCATGTGGTTCATACTATGATATTAATTGCATGTAATTCATACTATGATATTCACTGCATGTCGTTCATAGTATGATATTCACTCAATCTCGTTCATACTATGATACTGACTGCATGTGGTTCGTACTATGATATTAATTGCATGTCATTCATACTATGATATTGACTGCATGTGGTTCGTACTATGATATTAATTGCATGTCATTCATACTATGATATTCACTGCATGTGGTTCATACTATGGTATTCACTGCATATGGTTCATACTATGATATTCACTGGATGTCGTTCATACTATGATATTGACTGCATGTGGTTCATACTATGATATTAATTGCATGTCATTCATACTATGATATTCACTGCATGCGGTTCATACTATGGTATTGACTGCATGTGGTTCATACTATGATATTCACTGGATGTCGTTCATACTATGATACTGACTGCATGTGGCTCGTACTATGATATTAATTGCATGTCATAAATACTATGATATTGACTGCATGTGGTTCATACTATGATATTCACTGCATGTGATTCATACTATGACACTGACTGCATGTGGCTCGTACTATGATATTAATTGCATGTCATTCATACTATGATATTCACTGCATGTGGTTCATACTATGGTATTCACTGCATGTGGTTCGTACTATGATGTTCACTGGATGTCGTTCATACTATGATATTGACTGCATGTGGTTCGTACTATGATATTAATTGCATGTCATTCATACTATGATATTTACTGCATGTGGTTCATACTATGGTATTCACTGCATGTTATTCATACTATGATATTTACTGCATGTGGTTCATACTATGATATTCACTGCATGTAGTTTGTGCTATGATATCCAATCCATGTGATTCATACTAAGATATTTACTATACATGGACAATTGTTACATTGTAATGTCACAGGGCTTCGCCTTTCTTGCCATCCAATGCCTCAGACATGTATACTATATAATCATGTGTTCTGAGTCCTCATGCTATTTGTGTGGCTAAAAAGACCGTCCATTTATTCCTATACATTAGTAAATGTTGGGAATTGGTACACTGACAAACTTTTTTATATTTCTTTCTATTCCAGGTCCTATTCCTACAAGAGAATCATCATGACCACTAACAGTTACAGTTCCCAGCCCCATGGTCAGTTAGGATGGAGCATGCAGGAGGGGATGCAGCTTCAGAAACTGCATCGATGACATGGAGATGTGGTTTCAGTGATCAGGGCAGGTTCATAAGTTCGTAAGTTTGTACGAGAAGATGCTTGAGAAGTTCAGTCACAACACCCACTACTGATGAGAAACTAATAATGTCCCTCATTAAGTAGATTTTCTTCATATATCTCACATGAACGTTTGTGATCACCATCTGTCATTGCTGGATAAGTATTCTGCTTGAGAGGTAAAAGCAGACTATTCTACAAATCGGGAGGACATTGGGTTAGTCTACAAATCGGGAGGACATTGGGTTAGTCTACAAATCGGGAGGACATTGGGTTAGCTACACGTCAAGCCATTTGGTAATAGCAATGAGCCACTGGCACTCATGTGTCCTTTACTGCTGGTTCTATTTAGATGAAGGAGCTTAAAGAGTGCTGGGTCTTTTGTAGAATGGAAAGCTAAGACCCCTCAGGAGTCTATAAAAAAAACTGATTAAATGGATATGGATTTTTCCCTGTTGGAGTAGCTAAGGGTACTAAGACCTGAGATCTTTTTGGTAAAGAAACATTACAGTTGAGTTGGTTTAGGTGTTTAGCCAGGTACATGGTAAAAGGGGCTTTGTATTCCTTGAGGGGCCTAATAAGAGATAGAGTGGGACTTAAACTTCTTTGGACCTCGAGGAGATGACTTGGAGGATAAGTTGTGCAAGCTTGAGGTGAGGTAGAACGTGTAGTTCAGAGGACAATAGTCGAAGTGGACCTCGAGGAGATGACTTGCATGATACATTGTGCAAACTTGAGGTGAGGTAAAAGGTGTAGTTCAGAGGCAATAGTCGAAGTGGACCTCAAGGAGATGACTTGGAGGATAAGTTGCGCAAGCTTGAGGTGAGGTAGAAAGGTGTAGTTCAGAGGACAACAGTTGAAGTGGTTGGACAGCTTTGAGAGCTATTGCAGGCCTACTGGATGTGATAGGTGAAGGAGAGAAGAGATGTAGCAACTTTAACAGATGCAACAGATGAGCAGCATTTATTTGTTAATTTATTTATTTAATTTGACCTTTGCTTACCGGGAATGTCTGAGTGGTTAAGAAACCCATTTTTAGCAGATGCCCAGGGAGAAAAGCTCCAATACACAGATAACATAAGATCATTTTACATAATTAAAAACAGTTTGCAAACAAGTCAATACAAACAGAAACAGAGGAGTCATTTTTGCATAATGAACAACAGAATATGAAATCACATACCAAGGAACTGAAAAGATCCTTGTATATACATCTACAAGAAAGATTAGAAAGCGTGAATTGTCATGGTAGCACTTTGCATAGTTCACTAGTTGTCATATCAGCATCTATTTGCATTTTCATGAACATAACATACTATTGTAGATAAGCTACTTGTCCTAGGAGGCACACATTTCTTCCTTAAAGTGTTACATAGAAAGGTATTCTAAAGAGAAAGACCATGTAACTGCTCTAATTATCTGAATGTAGTACAGAGTCCATCATTAGTAAGAAGTAGGTAGCAGGTGAAATATGGCTTTGAAGAAAAGATTTATGAGGAAAATCAATGAAGAGAGAAGTGAAAGAGTCAGAGATTCAGTAAGAAGAAGATAGAAAAGACAACCAGGGATTGTTAATGGAGACTGGTCAGTCAGAGTTAGCAGAAGGGGTGATTGCAGTGGTGATAAAGAGGCTGGAATGGGGGAGAAGGAAAGGGCTAGACCAAAAAAGAGGCAGGTAGAGGAGAGGAGGGAAGGGGAGGGAAGAAAGGAAAAGAGTGAGGTGGTTGTGTGGAGTAGAGTGACAAAGAATTCAGCCTGGAGTTGAACAGCGACAATTATTTGAATTGAGTAGGAATTCTTTTAAAGGAGAAGTCAAGGTGGAGAAGGAAAACTGGCATGAGATTTAGATGAAGGAAGAGGAAAAGACGCAATTGAAGTGAGGGAAGCAGAGTCAATGCTTGGTATACAAACATGCGCAACAGTTTCAGTGTGTTGGCAGTTTTGTGAAGTACAGCAGATGAGGTGACTCAATAGCTTTGAGAGGTACAGCAAGTCATCTGGATAGGCAGCTATAACAGGTATAGTCCACCCGCCAGGTATAGTGTATGAAGAGTTGAGGTGGTTGGGCAGTTTCAGACTTACAGTAGCTGAGTTGGGTAGGCAACATTTGCAGGTGTAATAGATGAGGTGGCTGGGCAGTTTGAGAGGTGAGGCGGATGAAGTGTTGAGGCAGCTTCAGTAAGTAGATTAGGAGATGTAGGTCATCATCTTTGTGAGATGCAACAGACACAGGGAGCAGGAGCTACTCGAAACTCCAGTATAAAAGGTGAATTGGAGTTTTAAAAGGTACAGTAGGGAAGATGGACAGAAAACCCTCAAAAGACACAGGACATAAAGAGACAGGCAGCTCAAAGAGACGCAATAAGATGTGAGATCTGCAGAAAGCCATTGCCCCGATGAAAGACCCACTACAGGATGATGCAATAAAATGTGAGATGTGCAGAAAGCTATTGCCCAGATGAAAGACCCACTGCAGGATGATGCAATAAGATGTGAGATGTGCAGAAAGCCATTGCCCAGATGAAAGACCCACTGCATGACTTTTAAGTATTTACTTTGGTTTTTACCTCTGTGCATCACAGCCATGATATCATTGTGTGTGTGTGTGTGTAGGGGGGTGTAAGGTTATTACAATTAACATCTGCAGACTCACAAATGTATTCATAAAATAGCCCTTTAGATATCAATTATGTGGACCTAAATAGGACCTAAATTGTTTTGCAACAAATGCCATTGTCTTCTTATTTTAACCTAGTTCAAGTTACTGTCTTTTTTATGGTTCCTTGACTTTGTAAAGGTTTCCTTTCGAGTGTTGGTTCAAAAATGTTATTTCTCAGCATTTTTTGTTTATTAATTAAAAATAAAAAAGATCTTAAAATATAAAAATATGTACCTCTTGTTTATGGGTGTAAAAGCAAACAACATATTGCTAGTTAATAAAAGATATGGAAATAGCTGGCTATTGTTTACTTTTCTTTATGAAACAGACTAAACATTCTTTATTTGATATATTATGATAATTATTATTTCTTACTTGTGAAGAAAATATAAATGATATTGTTCATTTCTCCTACAGCAGACCACAAAATGTTCTCAAGGGTGGTTATTCAAAACCTACAATAAATTATGATTCTTTGAAAAAAAAAATAATGTGTTGGTATATTTGTTGAGTAAATAAAATTTGATGTCACGTGCCAAGCACTGCATTTTACTAATGCGCCTGCATTTACATTTTTATAATGCTATGCTTGCAGCAATGGCTTGCCTACACATTTGTTTGCTAGCTGGTTAACCCACTAGGTTTAACTGGTTAACCCACTAGGTTTAACGGGTTAACCCACTAGGTTTAACTGGTTAACCCACTAGGTTTAACTAGTTAACCCACTAGGTTTAACTGGTTAACCCACTAGGTTTAACTGGTTAACCCACTAGGTTTAACTAGTTAACCCACTAGGTTTAACTGGTTAACCCACTAGGTTTAACTGGTTAACCCACTAGGTTTAACTAGTTAACCGACTAGGCTTAACTGGCTAACCCACTAGGTTGAAGTGCTTCTTTTCATTGGTGACCTTGGAGTATTACAGGGTTAGTGACTCACAGTATAATCGAACAAGGGGGATATGCAAACAGAATTTTTTATTATTATTATTATTATTTATTTATTTTTTTTACTTATTTGTTGACCTGGTAAGCCCAATGAACAAACTCTCCCTTTCAGAGTCAGCCTGGTAATCAGGTTAAGTGACCTACTTAGAGTCCCACAGTAGATGAATGAAGTTAAAATTAATTAAACTCTGTACCCTTGGTATTGGTAACAGCTCAGAGTTTAATACGACACAAAACGAAAACAAAACTAGTAATAAAATAAAAGTAAAACGCTGCTTGGATCCACGGAACAAAAAACCTTTTATTAAACACAAAGAACTGAGCGCTTTCACCCACCTCCACCGTGGGTTTCTTCAGAGTTAATGAAATGCTAGAGCAATTATTATTTTATACTAAACAGCTGAACAGCAAAAACCAATCACCTTTTAGAACATTATCTATTAGACTCGTCTATCTAGTTAGTTAGTTAATTGAAAATAAATGTGTGAGTACTTCAAATAGCCATTATATGGTAATATATAAATCACATATAAAAACCTTTTAAACTCTAATAAATGTATAAATAAATAAATAAATACAATATATAATATATAAATACAATATCTAAATACAATATATAATATATAAAATATATATGTATATTTCTATAACCTATTGCAGGTGTATCTAAATTTGTCAACCATAATATACACATAATTTGTCCAGTATAGACCTCGTGCAGAATTGTTCATACCATAAAAAAGTGTGCTCAGAGTTTAAGTTTTTTGAGCTAAACATCGGATCAAAGCAGCAGAGTAATCCTCAGCACACAGGGTAGTGTGGATTCAGAGATGCATGTAGTATGACTGAGCTAGCAGAAAAACAACTGCACAGTGTGCATTGCACACAATAGACCACATAAAGCATGCAAATTAGTGTCAATTAATGAGAGACACTATGTATGCAAATGAAATCAAATCTGGCATCATGATTCAGAAATTTTTACAAAATGTGTGAAGCTGCAGGGATATAGGGCTGAGTTCAATGAATTACTGCTAGGGGTGACAGGGAAGATAAGTGAGATCTCCAAAATTAATAATTTTGTGGGCTTGTGAAGAGGTTTGGGGACAAAGATTATGTAGTTCTAATGAATTAGCTGTGGATTATTATTATTATTATTATTATTATTATTATTATTATTATTATTATATTATTATTTATTATTATTATTATTATTATTATATTTATTATTATTATTATTGTTATTATTATTATTATTATTATTATTATTATTATTTTATTTATTATTATTATTATATTTATTATTATTATATTATTTTTTATTATTATTATTATATTTATTATTATTACTATTATTATTATTATATTTATTATTATTATTATTATTATATTTATATTTATTATTATCATATTATTTTTTATTACTATTATTATTATATTTATTATTATTACTATTATTATTATTATTATTATATTTATTATTATTATTATATTTATTATTATTATTATATTATTATTATTATATTTATTATTATTATTATTATTATATTATTATTATTATTATATTTATTATAATTATTATTATTATTATTATTATTATTATATTATTTTTATTATTATTATTATTATTATTATTATTACCGTAGCAAAGAGTGTGATTAGCATGCATTAGAAACAGAGGCAGGGTTCTCTGTGAAGGGATATTACAAAGATCATGGAGGAAGTAAAAAGAGGGGGGGGCATCCACCCTTGAAAGACCAGAACATTATACAGGAAGATGGATGCTGTGCCTGTGCAGATGGAAAATATTAGAAACAGGTTTAGAGAAACAATTCTCTAATGAACTCTGAACACATGACCAGCCTAAAGATATGTATTTTGTCTCAAACAACAAAGGATTATAAGTTACAACATCTGTATGTGTCCTGTCACTTATATAGTTTATTTATGGGTTAAATTACTTCAGTTGTTAATATGATGTTGTTTTCTGTTTAAGGTTGGTGAAGTATATTTGTAACAGAAGTGCAACACTGAAGGAAATTTTAAAACCATCAGTTTTGGGTTAGCTTGTTTCTGTATTAAACAAATTGAATATGCATGATGGAAGCAGGTTTGTACTGAATTTGGTGATCGATCAATAAAAGTGCTGCAATGCAAAAAACCAATTGTGAAATGAGCAGCGGTGATCAGTTTATCTAAACACCATCATTTCTCAGTGAACGGGTGTACCATTCTAAGGTACGTGGAGCAGGATTTGCTTTAGCCAGTCAACATGGCAATGGACACTTTTTAAGCCCAAAAATTATCACTAGCGCACTTTACATATTTTGGATAATGACGCTTCCCCTTTTTAAGTTTCTGATTTTATCTAAATTAATAGAACCTATATGTCATGGTGATTCAATACAGCAAACTGAGCTAGAGGAATTTAAATGGATTTTGAAGCTTAAGGCTCATATTTTACCAGGCTTAAAGGACATTGTATCTTTTACATCTTTTTTTAAAACAATTACAGCAGAGGGTTTAATTAACTTGTTTAATTTGTCATGTGACTGCTTTTTGTACTATTTATACTGTTTTTTATTCTTGGTTTTATATGTCTGATGAAGCTTTCTAATCTAAACTTTTAGAGTGTTGTGTATTAAAGTTTTTCTTTTTTTATTATTTCAAACTCGGTGTTTTGGATTGGGTTGCCTTGGCTCTGGTGATTTTCATTGTTGTATTGCTTTGTGGATTTATTTTCACTGGATTTATCGCCAGACTGCATTTTTGTTCTTGTATCAAATATTGGTAAGAGACAGTTGGGGCATCTTACAGCATGCACAGGTTATAGCGGAGATTTATCCTGGACCTCTGCAGACCCATCAGCCGAGGGACAGAGGGTCTCACTCTCTACTTGTAGCATTTGTGATAGTCCAACTGTGTCCTCAAACTGTGCCAGATCCTAGCACTGTCAGCCTCTTGAGACATGCTGACATCATATATGTACTATTCAGGTCTTCTGTCGATGGAACCTATGATAGCAGAATGACAACAGACCAGTGAGAAAGGTAATCCATGTGTGACTCCTTTTACCATCCACTAGACAGACCATGACATGCAAGGAATTCCTATGGGCACATGCACACCGTCTGATGCAGGCCCAATATCCCAGCATGGTGTTAAGGAATTCCTATGGGCACATGCACACCGTCTGATGCATGCCCGATAGCCTAGCATAGAGAAATGTGGAAGGGTGCTAATGAGTAAGCTTTTCAGAGGTTTTAGGCAATGTCATATTGGAATGGCATGTGCCACTATTGACCTGCTGAAGCCTCCACAGACACCTGGGTACTCATACCTAATTGTGCAGAGGTCTCAGTTGCTGCTTTCATGTCTCTGGGTGACATAAATACAGATGATCATGTGTCTGTAAAACAGGCAGACATGCAAGTTGATGTCCTAGAGGAACTGCATGTGCCAATACTCAACAGAAGTAAAAACAAGTACCACATTGGTTGGTCAATTCAATGCAGTAAAATGTCCAAAAATGATGACCAAATGCAGCAAGCTAAAAGAACTTCCTTTATTCCAACAAATAGCCAAGTACTGACAACTTTCATAGAACGTATCTGCTTCCTCAGGTGATAGCATCTGTACTTTTCATCTAGCTGTTTTTATACTTACTAGTTAATACATTAATTGAATAATCGTCTAGTTAAAATCATTAACTTTTAAAGCTGTATTTCTTTATAGGCTTCAAATATGCATACTCATATAGACATAAACATAAAAACAGAAACAAAACACATTAAAATACTAATAAAATGTTTAGTATATTCACTTAATACAATTATGTAAGTGATTTAATTTGGGTTTAAGAGAAAATATTTCATTGATACCTGGGGGGGTACATGCATTAAAATGCAATACCCACTTATTTTTCTTTCTTTCAGTATAGTTCTTGATGACCCCACCTCTCTTTGTTAGAGAAACATTTTCTAAAATTAAAAATTTAAATACATGCTGCTCATTTGTATTCAATATATGTTTATACAGAGAGTTAGTAATAACTTGTCTTCTTTTTTCAGAATGTGACTGCTTATATGCTGTTTAAACTTTTGGTTTGTTTTTCCTATATAGAACACTGTGCATAGCACACATCTTGCCATATAAATAATGTTGCTAGTGCTGCAGTTTCCATAGGCTTTAATAAAAAATTATGTCTATCTCGAGGAATCTATAAAACTCTTACTAGTATATATATATATATATATATATATATATATATATATATATATATATATATATATATATATATATATATATACATACACACACATATATGTTTACAGCCTACACACTTCCCACATCTATATGTCCCTACATATTTCTTCTTAAGTGAACTACTGCCTTGTTGTTCTTTGTAACATAATTTGTTTTTTATAGTGTTGCATTTCCTATATATAAAAGTGGGATTTGCACCTGTGCTGTTCATTTCTGGTATCAGAGGCAACATGGGCCAATGTTTGTATATAATGTGCCTTATATTTCTAGTATTTTGGTCATAATTCATGATGTATCTGCATCCCTTATGTATATTTGATTTTTCTTTAATTTTACTGACGGTACTTTTATGAGATGATTGGTGCATAAATATTATTTCGCTTAGACACGACTTCATCCTTTATTTCTAATGCTTGCTGTTTATTATACCCCTGCTGTTCAAATTCATCGGCTAGTATGTCTAGTTGTCTATTACAAGTAATGTCTATAGTATTAAGCCTACTGATTCCAGCCATTTGATTTCTCATGATGTTTCTAAAAATGTGTGGGGGGTGCATGCTATCTGTTGCTAAATATGTGGTCTTTTTTTACTTGCTTCTTATATAAGGTGGCTTCTAGTCTACCTCCCTTGTTCTTTTCTATATGGATGTCTAGGAAATCTATGGCTTTATAGTCAACTTGTTCTTTAAATGTTAAAACTGTGGTGCTGCTCTGTATTTCTTCTATAAATTCATGTAATCGATACAATGGATCATCCCAAATGAGAAAAATGTCATCCATAAAACGCTTGTAAAATGACAGATTCTTATTGATGAATTTATTGGTTGTATCCATATTGTTGCCCTTTTCCCATATGCTCACACAAAATGCTTGTAAAATGACAGATTCTTATTGATGAATTTATTGGTTGTATCCATATTGGTGCCCTTTTCCCATATGCTCACACAAAATGCTTGTAAAATGACAGATTCTTATTGATGCATTTATTGGTTGCATCCATAATGTTGCCCTTTTCTCACATACTCATGACTATATTTAAGTACATATTAGAAGAAATATGTAGGAACATATAGATGTGGGAAGTGTGCATGCTGTAAACATATATATACTAGTAAGAGTTTTATAGATTCCTCAAGACCAATAGAATTTTTTATTAAAGCCTATGGAAACTGTAACGCTAGCAACATTATTTATATGGCAAGATGTGTGCTATGCACAGTGTTCTATAAAGGAAAAACAAACCAAAAGTTTAAACAGCATATAAGCAGTCACATGTCTGAAATAAGGAGACAGGTTATTACTAACTCTCTGTATAAACATATATTGAATACAAATGAGCAGCATGTATTTAAATTTTTAATTTTTGAAAATGTTTCTCTAACAAAGAGAGGTGGGGACATCAAGAACTATACTGAAAGAAAGAAAAATAACTGGGTATTGCATTTTAATGCATGTACCCCCCCCCCCACACACACACACACACACACAGGTCCCAATGAAATATTTTCTCTTAAACCTGAATTAAATCACTTACTTAATTGTATTAAGTGAATATACTAAACATTTTATTAGTATTTTAATGTGTTTTTTTTTCTGTTTTTATGTTTATGTCAACATGAGTATGCATATTTGAAGCCTATAAAGAAATACAACTTTAAAAGTTAATAATTTTAACTAGATGATTATTCAATTAATGTATTAACTAGTAATTATAAAAACAGTTAGATGAAAAGTACAGATGCTATAACCTGAAGAAGCAGATACATTCTGTGAAAGTAGTCAGTACTTGTGCTATTTGTTGGAATAAAGGAAGTTCTTTTTGCTGGCTGCTTTAGGTCAGCTTTTTTGGACATTTTACTGCATTGGATTGACCAACCAACTTGGTAATTGTTTTACTTCTTTCATATACTGTTTGGTTTACAAGTTGCTATGCAAAGAGCACAACCTGCAACAGCTTTGAGCACTATGGCTCATACATCTTTACAAATACAACAACTGATGGAAGTGTTGGACAATCCTCTCCTAAAAGACTTAGAAACTACAGTGGAGAACATCGAAGAAGAAGTGACACCATTACTTGACATCAAGGAATATAAAAGTAAGCTTCTTAATTTTGAAAAGTTATTTCAAACTTTTAAAAAGTTACAGTGGCAGAGACTGTCATTTAATGCATACCTTAAGCTCAATATTGTCCCAAGGGGTCTTCGTATATTGAAAATGCCAACATATGGCAATTTATATACAGACCTACTACATCGATGTCAAAAACTAAACTTGAATCTTTCTATGCAGTATATGAAACTTATGAATGAGTTTTTTGAGCCAAAGGAGCAGCAGCTAAATGAAGATATCATTACTTTATATAATGAACTCTCTCAACTAAGTGAAAATGCCATATTCTCATCTTTGTTAACTGAAACGCTAGATAAATCAGTTAAATTTGAAGCCATGCTTGTGCAAGAAAAGAAATGTAAACTAAAATGTGATTTAAATGATTTTAAAGCAGGCAATGTGTTATTTTGTCCAAGAAAGCAGACTCAAAATGATCGCAAGAAGAACCCAGAGACATCAGCCAGTTAAAATCCATTGAGAGAAGCAAGAGAGGCCACAACTAGAGTGCAGGAAGGAGAGAAAGGAACTGAGCATGCCTGTAACACAAGGAACTGAGCATGCCTGCAACACAAGGAACTGAGCATGCCTGCAACACAAGGAACTGAGCATGCCTGTAACACAAGGACCTGAGCATGCCTGTAACACAAGGAACTGAGCATGCCTGCAACACAAGGAACTGAGCATGCCTGTAACACAAGGAACTGAGCATGCCTGTAACACAATGGAGACTGAGCATGCCTGCAACACAATGGAGACTGAGCATGCCTGCAACACAAGGAACTGAGCATGCCTGTAACACAAGGAACTGAGCATGCCTGTAACACAATGGAGACTGAGCATGCCTGTAACACAAGGAACTGAGCATGCCTGCAACACAAGGAACTGAGCATGCCTGTAACACAAGGAACTGAGCATGCCTGTAACACAATGGAGACTGAGCATGCCTGTAGCACAAGGAACTGAGCATGCCTGTAACACAAGGAACTGAACATGCCTGTAACACAAGGAAATGAGCATGCCTGCAACACAATGGAAACTGAGCATGCCTGCAACACAATGGAGACTGAGCATGCCTGTAACACAATGAACTGAGCATGCCTGTAACACAAGGAACTGAGCATGCCTGTAACACAAGGAACTGAGCACGCCTGTAACACAATGGAGACTGAGCATGCCTGTAGCACAAGGAACTGAGCATGCCTGTAACACAAGGAACTGAGCATGCCTGCAACACAATGGAGACTGAGCATGCCTGTAACACAATGAACTGAGCATGCCTGTAACACAAGGAACTGAGCATGCCTGCAACACAATGGAGACTGAGCATGCCTGTAACACAAGGAACTGAGCATGCCTGCAACACAGTGGAGACTGAGCATGCCTGCAACACAATGGAGACTGAGCATGCCTGTAACAGAAGGAACTGAGCATGCCTGCAACACAATGGAGACTGAGCATGCCTGTAACACAAGGAACTGAGCATGCCTGTAACACAAGGAACTGAGCATGCCTGCAACACAAGGAACTGAGCATGCCTGTAACACAAGGACCTGAGCATGCCTGCAACACAATGGAGACTGAGCATGCCTGCAACACAATGGAGACTGAGCATGCCTGCAACACAAGGAACAGAGCATGCCTGTAACACAAGGAACTGAGCATGCCTGTAACACAAGGAACTGAGCATGCCTGCAACACAATGGAGACTGAGCATGCCTGTAACACAAGGAACTGAGCATGCCCGTAACACAAGGAACTGAGCATGCCTGTAACACAATGGAGACTGCCATGAATATGGTATCAGCATCTGGTGAGCGTACAGCAGCTGATGCCATGAATATGGTATCAGCATCTGGTGAGCATACAGCAGCTGATTCTAATTGAGTATCTGCTTTGGATCCTGTAGACACAGCCATGCCATCCAATTTGAATGCTTCTAATTTTTTGTTACACAGAGAAGAGCCGTTTTCACTACCACCAAAGCGCAAATGTTCATACAGTCAACGAGAATGGAAGAGAAGCAACCAGATCAGTTAGAACATTTTCAAACAGGTATTAATAATGAAAACGTTGTTTTTAATATATCGCAATGTCAGCTAACTGAAAGTGAAATAGCAGTGTTAAACTGAAGCTTAACTTTTGTACCTGCAACCAGTATGGATATTTCAAAAACTCTTACAGATTTTAAACTGTTTACACGTAACTTGCATTTAAATGTGTTTTTTTCCTCTATGCAAGTGAAAGAATCTAATGTTATAAGTAGCAAGCATTATAGAAGTAGCACCTTTATAACCATACAAAACCCAGTTATTAATATGTTTAAATAAAAATGGTTGAAAAGGATATATATGCACTTTTCCATGAGAAACATAACAAATGCTTCTATAACTTGAATGAAATGGAATATCAAGCTATAGACTCTACAACAGAATGACCACATTTTTATAAAGCCAGCTGACAAGGGAGGGGGGATAGCTGTACTTGATAAAGATTACTATGAAAATACAATGCTAGCTATGTTAAACACTAATGACTATGCATGCATAAGAAGAACTGATGTCATATATATCCGACAGATAGTTGCTAATAAACTAGAGGAACTATATGAAAATAACTTGCTTACAGAACAACAGTACAGATATTTATATAGGGAGAAAACAGTGATTCCAATTATTTATGGAGTCCCAAACATTCACAAAGATGTGTTAAGACCACCATTGTGCCCAATAGTTGAAGCAAGGGGCTGGGTAACAGAAGTTATATCTAAATATTTAGAATCAGAACTGAAATGTGTATTAAATACGTCTGTTACCATTATCAAGGAGAGCACAGAGTTTCTAAAGGAATTATTTGAATAGAATGAAAATAATTTGGCAGCTACTTGCTACCTGGTTACACTTGATGTTAATTCCTTATTTACTTGCATTCCCAATGACTTAGGAATAGAGATGATTAGGAAATATATAGACATCCATATGGAACTGAAACATCTAATATTAGATTTAATATGTGACTTATTACAACTAATATTCGAAAATAATCCTCCAGATTTATTAAGCCCTGTAGAGCATGCAGGATTAGTCTAAGAGCTATTTTCGGCAATATGGCTGACGTGTGATTCAGGAACGAGCTCCTGGGACGTTCACATGAGCTCCTAGACTAATCCTGCATGGACTGAGCTCCTGTATGCAAATTACCCTCATTTGCAGGTGAAAACCATGCAAATGAGGGTAATTTGCAATCTCGGAAGCCGGCAGCTGTCAGTTCAGGATGAGTGCAGTCTGCAGAAATGTACTTTGTTAGTAATCGAGTATATTTCTGCAAACTACAAAACGGAGCTATGACAGCTCCAAATAAAGGCAGCATATTATTGAGGAAGCATGCCAATGGCCAAGTAGAAGGCCATTGGCATTGCAAACTGTTTAAAAAATAAAAAAAAACAACTTTTATTTTTTTCCACTGATCTCGGCTGTTTAAGCATAGGGCAGTGGCGTGCAAACAGGATCGGGGGGGGGGGGGTAATAAAATAAACCTAAAATAAGCATTCCAACTAAAAGCAGTATTCTGCCATGCAAGTCAATGGCAGGCATAAGACAACCTGGCCAGTGAGTAATGGTTGCTAAGGAGGGAGGCTCAGTGTGAGACATGTAACTATGCATTAGCAGGCAATCCTATGCAAATGAGGTGAAGGATAGTGAATCCCAGATTTCCCCAGGGTGTGAAGCAGGTCCCAAGAGTGTAAGAGTAGAAATAGCTGGGTGCAAGACTAGGAGATGGGTGACATCATGGGCAGGTGTGTCAGGCATACTGTAAGTGGATTGGAGCCCTGTGGCTCGGGATTGCTCCTAGCTTAGCACAGCTAAGCTAGAGGTGTGTCCAAAACTGCCTAGTACTCTTTATAAAGTGTCAGCGGGTGTGCGCGCCACACACCGGGTTTTACAGGAAGAAAAAGGAAGATAAACTAGGAAATAGCAGCTCTGTGCACATTTGAGCACTCCGTTTGGGCTTAAAGAGGGAGGCAATGGGATGGGAAAACAGCAATAGGAAGGTAATCAAGGAGAACTAGCTTAGCTGGCAGGTGAAATGTATCAGAATCAACCAATTACACAGACAGCAGACCAGCCCAGCCAAGAACACTACTATAAACTAAGCAAACACCTTCCCCTCTGGTTTTTCCACACTCTACACCACTGGTGTATACAAGCAGGGAAATTTTAACAAACAAACCTACAAAATGAGAAGGGCTTCAGCAGGCAACATAGAACAACATGTGCAAGAGGCTGAGGGTGGTGAGGATGTGAATGCTGCCAAACAACCCACAGTGAGGAGACGAAGAAGAGTGTACAGATCCAGAGTAACCTACCAGGGGCTACATGAACTGGAGATAGTGGAGCGCTATAAGGTGGACAGAGACCTCCTACAGCAAATTGTTGAGCTGTGCCGGCCACACTGGACACGCCAAACTGGCCGAGGGGAACCCATCCCAGTAGATACCAAGGTATGTGTAGGCCTAGCTATACCAGCCACAGGTACCTCCCAAAGCATAACTGGGGATATCAAGGGGATCTCTCAGGCATCAGCATCCAGACTATTCCACCAGTTCCTGGATGCCATGTCAGCACATGCCAGTGAGCACATACATTTCCTCAACACACGTGAGGTGTTGACCAGCAATATGCATCTCTTCCACCAAATAGCAGAATACCCTGGGGTAGTGGGTGCTATAGACTACACACACATATGCATCAAAGCACCACCCAGTGAGCAGGGTTGGGCCTACATCAACCACAGGGGCATCCCCTCCATCAACTACCAGGTCATATGTGATGCCCAGGGCATTATAATGAATGTGTGTGCTGGCTGCCCTGGAAGCTATGACGATTCACACATATGGCATATGACACAGCTGTAACACAGATTTGCCAATGTGGACATCCCCTACAATCACCTAGTGGGGGATGCTGGGTACCCACTGGAGCAGTGGCTGATGACACCCATTAGAAATGCACACACACTGAGCAACAATGCCATAATGAGGCACATGCAAAGGCCAGACATATAATAGAGTGTGTGTTTGGGATGCTTAGGACATGGTTCCATTGTCTGGACACATCTAGTGGAGCCTTGCAGTATTCACCAGCTACATGTACCCAAATTGTTATGGTACGTGCTATGCTACACAATATGATCCTGCGGAAACAGCTACAGCAGGAACAGTATGGGGCAGGGCCACACAGACCCCCATCAATGCCAAGGCCTGTACAGGCACAGAGTAACTCAGAGGAGGAACAACCTGAGCCTGCCCCAGTAGGCATAAGGAAGTGTGCCCAGTATGCCCTGGCCTTGGCAAATAGGCAACGCATAGCATATGCACTGACACAGTGGGGACCCAGGGAATGACACCTCTCTCTGACTCACACAGACAGTAAAAGGGATGCCAAACATGACACTACCTGTACTCAACCATGTATAAATAATGTGCTATGTGCATCAGACATAGGCAGCCCTCCAGCACCATCCTCAAGTCTGGCACATCCTCAAGGTAAGTCAATAAACCTACAAATTGGCAAATGGAGTAGAATGTGTTGTTACCTGTAGCTATGGTATGGATGTGAGCAAGCATGGGAATTGGGTGGCCGAATGTTATGGCAGCAGACAATAGACACCCATAGTAGTACCATGACATCTGTAACACATACTGGAGTCACCATAGTAGCCAGTACAACACAGGGGGACACAACCCACTGCAGGAAAGGGGCTGAGTGACAAGTGTGTTCTTAAGACCCACACATACCAGTCAGGAAGTTTCACATACCCAACAACAGTCTCAGCCAGCAGGACAGGTGTAGACAAACACAAACAAATGCTGTACTATGGCCTCTGAATGAGCCCTATGGGTAACTCCTCCCCCAGGCCTACAAAGACAGACTACAGCAGGTCAGGCAGTTGGATGTAAGTTATGAAGGCTAGGAAGTCAGAAACTAATATGTAGGTAATTAAAGCTAAGATCTGTAGTACACTGGTATGCCTCTAGCCAGCATGATGGGTAAGACTACAGACTGAAATAGAGTACCTGACATACCAGTACAGTCCTAGCAAATGTGTACAAGTGTCAGGTGTGCCCCCCCATCCTATGTACACTTATAGTAACAGTTAGGTGTGCCCCCCACTCCTGTGTAGAAATGTAGAAACAGTCAGGTGTCTCCCCCCCCACTATGCAGAAATATAGCAACAGTCAATGCCAAATGACCAATGGATACCCTGCAGACACAGCATGCTACCTGTTGGTCTACAACACAAAGGTCAGCACCGCAGTACAAACTACCTGGACTTGATCCACACATGCAATACAGATGGCCATACTGGGCATGCTCACACACTTAAACACATGAAGGCCATATCTGCAAATACCAGTGGACCAGACATATCTGGCAGTCGCAGTTCTTAGTGCAGACACATGTCAATATGCACCACTCCTGCCTTTCACGCACAGTGGATAGGAATACAGACACATATGTAAGGACAACACACTATAATAAGCCAAAGGTAGATGGACATAGATGTGGGGAAGAGGGTGACTATGACAAGGTGCCATCTGGGCCTGTTCCACCCAGCACACAGCCAAAGGGCCCCAAACACATGAGGTGCAGATGTCACTCACTGCAGATACTAGCCACCAGTATCTGTCAGCATGACAGACTATGTGGTCCACGTGCCAGCTGTGCAACATGACTGTACAAGGAAGTAGTCATCTAGTAGCTGTATACACATACCTGTGACATATGACCCCGTGTGTGCCTGCATGTGGCATGTCAACACCTACATGAATGGGTTATGGCCCATGCACACACTACCCTCCCCATAACAGTATTATGACAAGCCTGTTGAGGTCATCCAATGTGAAATACACCTTTGGGAGAGCTGTAGATCGGTAATCTCCATGGTGCGTCCCATAACTGTGTACTGCTGTAGTGATAAACTAATTAGGTAGTAATTCTAACCCCAGACTTGGCAATTGTGTTTGTGTGTGTGTTTGTCTGCCTCTGACTGTGTAGAGAGAAATGCTTGTTAGGCTACTCACACACCATAAAATTCATATACTCAACTTTGGCAAGGCTGCTGATGTCACTCACCTAGAAATACACCTCTGGGAAAGTCATAGCCCAGTAATCTCTGTAGCGCGTCCTGTAAATGCATACTGCTGTAGTGTAATAAAGTAGGTAGGTGTTCTAACCCCAGACTTGGCAACTGTGTGTGTGTGTGTGTGTGTGTGTGTGTGTGTGTGTGTATGTGTGTGTGTGTGTCTGTGTGTGTCTGACTGAATAGAGAGCAATGCTTTTTAGGCTACTCACACTCCATAAAATTCATATACTCAACTTTGGGAAGGCTGCTGATGTCACTCACTTAGACATACACCTCTGGGAAGGGTGTAGCCCAGTAATCTCCATAGCATGTCCTGTAACTGCACACTGCTGTAGTGTAATAATGTAGTTAGGTAGATGTTCCAACCCCAGACTTAGCAAGTGTGTGTGTGTGTGTGTGTATGTGTGTGTGTGTGTATGTGTGTGTGTGTGTATGTGTCTGTGAGTGTGTGTGTGTGTCTGTGTGTGTGTGTGTGTGTGTGTGTGTGTGTGTGTGTGTGTGTGTGTGTGTGTGTGTGTGTGTGTCTGCGAATCTGTGTCTCCATCTGTCTTTGACTGTGTAGAGAATAATGCTTTTTAGAGTACTCACACTCCTTACAAGGTATCTGGATGTACAGTACCGCATACTTCACCTATATTGACATTACTTACATGAATTGGGGTACTGCAAGCCTACTGCCTCCTGCCATACAGACTGTTCTGTTTGTCAGTGTGCACATGATGGTGTCAGTTATGCCTTGTTATGTACCAGTTACAACCCATTTGATCACAAAACGTCTTTACCTCCTACTGAGTTTGTACATAGTGTAGATAGAGGCTGCTGAACTACACACCTGCAGTACATACTGTTGATTGTTTGGTATCCTATGGCCCAGTCTGTCTTCACTATTGTACAATTTGAAGGGCTTGGCCTGGACAGCAACAGTTGTGAACCTTTCTAGACCACTGTATTAGTGTAACTGTTTCACAGTTGCAGTACTCTGTTTATATGGTTGTCAGTATCTGAACAGCTATATGACATGGCATATAGAACTGTTATAGTACACAATTAAAGGATTCCCATTTCTGCAAACCTGTGTATGGTGTCTTTCCTATGACCTTTCTATGGGTATATGTTGCAGGCAACAATTGACATTTGTATGGATAGCCCATACAGTGTCCAGTTGTTCAGATGTTAACTGTAGGCATAGTGGCTATTCCATATTGTGTGCACCTTCTACATATGTATCTAACTGTACATATATCTGCGTGTGTATGTGTAGTCACAGATATATATATATATATATATATATATATATATATATATATATATATATATATATATATAAAATTATATCTGTATCTGCATATCTGTGTCTGTGTATCTGTATCCTGGGGATGTTGATGGCTTCCACATATTACATGTCCTATGGGAAGTAGACCGTACTTGGTAGCGTATTGCAGGGTGCACATTTTTGGCTGTGGGGGATGCCTATTCATACAAGACATATAGTGTGTGGGGCCTCTCAACCCCATTAATGGTGCATGTGGATATATGTGTATTTGTTAATCTGCCATTGCTATCTACAGATGTATGACTATATATACCTATATAGATTTATATATCTTCTAACATATATATATATATAAAACTATGTCCGTATATACCTACATAGATATATATCTGCGTACACGTATGTAATGTGCAGTGTATATGTAGACATATAGGTGTAGACACCTATATGTGTTGATTTAGGCATAATCATGTATATATGTGCATAAATATTGATTTATATGTATATAGTTTTAGAAATTAATACATATATATCTTTATATGTTGTATCTGTTTAGATATTAATATATTTACACACACATGCATCTAGATATTGGTATACATTCTCTGTACTGTTGCATGACTGGACTGGATGATATGTTTCTGAAAACATAAAATCTCTTTGTATCTTTCATGGCTTAGTGGTAAATCACTTTGTCTATGGTGTGCAGAGTCCTTGGTTTGAGCCTTGCAAGAGCTGTTTATTTTGTTGCTGGGCAGAACACGGCCCGTTGGATACACAGTGATTAAGGCAATTTAAAGAAGTTGTAAGCAGGTTTGTGCACATTTGCGAGGGTTTGTGCAGAGCTAAGCAATGCATACACAGGGTAAGCAATTCAGCAGCTGCATATAACAAACTGTAACCAGACTTTAGCAGTGCTTACCTCTGTGCAAACCCACGCAAACCTGCGTATAACTGCTTTAAAATGCCTTAATCACTCTGTATCCATCGGCCCTTGTTCTGCCTAGCAACAAAATAAACAACCTCTGCTAGGCTCAAACCCAGGACCATGTACACCATAGCCAAAGTGATTTACTTCTTAGCCATCTCAGATATACGTAACCCTGCTGTATTCACAAACATATCATCAAGCCCAGTCATTCAACAGTACAGAGAATGTATTCCAACATGCAGATGTATGCATGTGTGAAAATGTATTAATGTCTACTAAATAGATACAACATATTGATATATGTATATATATATATATATATATATATATATATATATATATATATATATATGCAGATATTTATATCTATATAGGTATATAAGGACATACATCTGTAGATAAAGTGGGAAAATAGCAGAAACATATATGTCCACATGCACCATTAATGGGGTTGACAGGCACAAACAACATAAGTCATGCACGAATAGGTATTCCCCCCCACAGCCAAACACGTCTGCCCTGCAATACACTACCAACTGTTGCAGATCCCATAACCAGGACCTTACATGGCAAGGGCACAAGATGTTAACAGTAGTCCATCCCACCAGTATGATGTCAGGCTGGTATCAGTAAGATATCATGCAGTACAGTCAGGGATATAATGACTTCCATTTTGCAGTCATCTGTTACCTTTGTTAGCCAGAGTCCTGTACTGTTGGCCTGTACTTCAGAGATGTAGATGCCAAACAATAGTGGTCCCAGGACTGAATCCTGAGGTATTCCAGTTGTCTCTTGTCTGGGGATGGATTTGAAGTCAGTTACACCTACAGTTTGGGTTCTGTCAGTAAGCCATGTGGCAAACCATTGAGTGACATAGGTATGTATGGCTGGATTAGTATGTTAATCTATGTTTCCAGACTGGGGGATGGTGTTAAAGGGCTTGGTGAGGTCCACATAGGCTTTGTGGACTGCCTTACCCACTTCAACAGCTATGTAGACTGAGTCAAAGCAGTCAATCAGTTTCAGGAGACAGGACTCACCCTCACCCTCCATGAGCCCAATCTGTGTGGGCTCCAGTGTTTGAGGTTTGCCAATGTCCGCGTTCAAAACATCCCTGATAATGCATTCCATGGCCATGCAGATCAGGCTTATCAGACTGATGTGATGGTAGTTCCAGGGATCACAGATGGATCCTCCCTTGTGGTGTGGGATAACTGCAGCTGTGCACCACTCAGTGGGCACCAGGCCTGATGTGAGGCTATGATTACACATGACAGTTAGGTGAGTTGCCATTTCATTTTGTAGTTCATGTAGTACACAGCCCAGGATGTCATCTGGTCCCATGGATGCTGTATTCTTAGCTGTGGATAGTGCGGTTTCTGCCTGTGTGGCCATGATTACTGGGCAATGGAACTCTTTTTGTATTGACATGGGCCCTTTTGGGGGGAGAGGGGGTGAATGCGGCACTAAATCAATCTGCCAGGATATTGGCACATTCCATGGGAGCAGTCTATGTAATGCCATTCTGTTGTAGCTCAGAGCACTTCTGAGCATTTCCAGTTAGATTCTGGACATAACTATAGAATGCTGTGTGGTTGTCTGTGGAATCTGTGGTGATTTTAGTTACATAACCAGCTTTGAAGGATTTCATAAGGGATGTCAATGTCGTACTGGGGCTGGTAAGGGAGTTGTTTGCATCCTTGGATTATCCTTTTTTTCAACAGTGTCTACCTTCTGTTGTATACTCTATTAATGGCAGGAAACCACCAGACTGGCTTGCTTATTTGGGAGGTGAGCATCGTGGTTCTATGTGGGATGTCAGGAATCATGCACAAGTAGATGTGCTCATACAGTGCCTTAATGCAGGATTCATCAGTTGAACTCTCAGCTCCTGTCTCCATGGGTGTCACAAACATTGTCACTTCTGCCTTGAGTAGCATGAAGTCGGCTTTGGAGAGGTCTTTTATGGACAACTGTATATTCATTCCTTTCACATGTTCAGTTTGATTAGCCTATGGCTGCAGTTTCATGTACTGTTGTGATGGCTTGGTGGTTAGTTACTGTGACTGTAGTGTACTGGGTCCTGGGTTCATGACCAGCAAAGGCAGGTTCTTTTTGTTCTGGCCAGAACAGCGGTTAATGCATACAAACTAATTAGGGCAATTTAGGTTAGTCACACTCAATGCAATTCAAATGCCTTATTTTGTCAATCCTGCTGATGTCAATCACTTTGAAGTACACCTTTGGGGAAGGAGTACTCCAACAATCTCTGTGGTGTGTGCTATAACAGTGTAGGGGTTCTATTCTCACATATGGGAGTTGTGGATGCTTTTGTGTCTGTTCCTATGCCTGTGTAGACAGCAATGCATGTTTGACTAGTCACACTCACTACAATTCATTTGCCATACTTTGGCAATCCTGCTGATGTCACTCACTGTGAAATAAACCTTTGGGGAAAGAGTACTCCAGTAATCTCTGTGGTGCATTCTATAATTGCATAGTGCTGTAGTGTAATAACTAGTTAGGTAGGAGTTCTAATCCCAGATGTGGCAGGTGTGTGTGTCTTAATGTGTTGATGTTTGTCATGCCTGTCCTGTGTGGAGGTGGTTGTGAGTGTGTAACAACTGGACTCAATGTTGAGTGGGTTTTTAAAATTTCTTATATGCTGCCCCTAACATAAATCACAATATCCACCATGTAGGGATAACAGATGTGACATCAGTACATAGTCAGTCAGGGGTTCGATACCTTTTACTCTCCCAACCCACCCTGACTTATCTTTGCCTCTGTCTGCCTCTCTCACTCACTCTCTGCTGGATATGGAGACTTACACCTGCTTTGCTTAGGCAGTGGCATGTGTATTGTCAGTGATGCTCATGATAAGCTGATGGCCTCTGCATGGATTACAGCCCTCCTCTAGCTGATTGCATGTGGAACAGCTGTGGTAACATTCCCACAGCCAATTGCATGGAAGCACACTCCAATATCTAGGAACATCATGTTGGTGTTGGGTCTTTTCATTCACTGTGAGCAGGAACTAGATCTGTTGTTTGGCAAGCAGCATCACAGATGGATTGGGGACTTGCCTCTGACAACATACCCTGTGGAAACAGGCCAACACACAGGATGGGGATGTGCCTGTCTTGACTACAGACTGTAAGTGCTGCTATACTGCAGTTGGGGTAATATTGGGTTAACAGGGTGTGTGTGGATATGGCTGTCCTACCTGTTTTAATACTTGTCATGTCAGTGCTATGTTTATGAGGAATCCCCATCTGTAGGGTCATCTCCAGACTGGGCAGTGTATGGTGCCTTGTGTTCCTTGTGTTACCCACAGAGCACCTATCTCTCAACTGCAGAAGGAAAGTGTGAGGATTGCAGTCAGTAGATGGTGACAGCCGGGAGAGTTATTGATGCCATAACCCTCATAGCACATATGTTGCATCAAACCCTCTTACGACAGTAAATGTATAAGGTTATCATGGCGACATGTCAATATTGGCCCTGTGTTTGTGCCTCCAGCCACAGCTCTGTCACCCTTTGTACATATGTCATGCAGTAGGGGGTGCATATATTCTGTACACCATATTCATTGACAGCATATCTAATAACAAGCCAGTGAAATATCAGACTGCTACATATGTTATGTATAGTAGGGGTTATATTTGAGGACATAGCCTGGGTATTCTGTAGTTGTGTATACAGTACTGAGGTATGTGTAAGTCTGCTAATTGTTGACAGTGTGTGTATAGTGCATATATACCTTGGCCTGTGTAGAGACTGTGGTAGATGTCATTGTTCTTGGTCCTGTTCTATCTGATGTTACATGCTGCTCCACTGTATGTCACCCTATCATATGAGGATAGCGTACATCAGATAGTCCCATATACTGTAATAGTATGCTAGCTTACCATATGTGGCTGTGTTCACATTGGTTGTGGTTATGCACTTTCACACAAGTGTCTGTTACTCTGTGATGTGACATGCCTGTAGAGCCTGCTATTTATGCAGGTACATGTGTATTCCCACATAGGAGATGTAGCCCAGTGTTGAGTCAGTCTGCCTGTAGCCTGCACTGTGCTTTGTTACATGCCTAGCAGCTTACTGTACTTATCTAGTGAGATGTCATGTCCAGATATTTTCCAGATGTTCTGCTGCCGGGCCACCATAACAGTCATGTATGTCAGACAAAGCAGTGGGATGCTGTTCAGATGTATGTCACTAACTAGTGGATAGTATGTGGCCATGGCACCTCTGTACCAGTGGTTATTATGCATCAGGACAGACAGGGATGTATGAATGCATAACCTATGGGGGCAACTGTATACCAGTATGTGCATGTTATACCCATTGACAGGCCTGGCCCACATGTCTTGCATGAAGGGGTTCTGTGTATTCCCCTGGACTGACCAGAGTGTGTCATACTGTCCACATATATTGGCCATATTGCAGCTGTAGTCCACAGGGGTGTTACTGTGCTAGCAGTGGTACTGTACTATGCTGACCTTAGGATGTCTGTAAGTAGCCAATGGCGCACATGTTAACAGCAGATGTGGCCTCCCACCCACACCATTTCTATGAAGACAATCCCAATTACAGTAGCAATAGTCTACAAATATACCTGCACTACATACGTGACATCCCTTTGCACTGAGAGGTTGGGACTATTGGGGCTGAAGTAGGGCTCCACTCCATGTGCAGGACATATGGTGAACATATATGTATATATAAGTATACATATATCCATATAGATATGTACACATATACATAGCTTGCTTAGTGTATGACAACAGTTTTACACATATGTGCCTGTGTTCCAGACTCTGTCATCTACCTACATACCAGGCTTTGCACATATGACATGCTGTTAGGGGTTGTTATGTAGTGGGCTGTGTGTATGTCATGCTGTCATTCCTGCCATCACTCCACTGATGTTGTGTCCCCCACACATACTCGGGGGGTTGGGGCCATATATGTGTGGGCTTCACCTACACAATACATGTGTGCCCTAATGCACTTTAGAGGCCAGTGTATGTAACAGTGGTATATGGCCCAGTATTAGTGAGTGTAGGGGGATGCACCATGATTAACCTAGGCTGTTACAACATGTGTGTGGGTATCTGGGGTAAGCTGCCTTAAGGTATCTGGATGCACATCACCATACAATCCACCTTGGGTAAATGCAGGCCTACTGCCTCCTGCATACGGAATGTTATGCTTGTCAGTGTGATTCTGATGGTGTCAGGTATGCCTTGTTACGTAACAGTTACATCCCATTGTAACTGGGGTCTGTACCCCCTAGGGATTGTGTACAGAGTGTAGATAGAGGCTGCTAACCTGTACATCTGCATTACTGTTGATTGTCTAGTATGCTGTGGCCCAGTCTGTCATTACTATTGTACTAATGGAAGGCCTCGGCCTGGACAGCAACATATGTCAACCTTTCCAGACTACTGTCTTAGTATACCAGTTTCACAGTTGCATTACACTGTTCAGATGGATGTCAGTGTCTAAACAGCTATATGACATGGCATATACAACTGGCATAGTACACAAATAAAGCTTTCACATTCATTTATGCACACCTGTGTGTGGTGTTATACCCTTTGATATCTCTGATGGTATATGTTGCAGGCTATGAATGTCATTCATATGGGTGGCTCATGCAGTCTCCAGTTTGTAAGGTGGTGACTGTAGGAATACTGGCTGCTCCATATTGTATGCACGTACTACATATGTATCTTACTGTACATATCTGTGTGTGTGTATATGTGTCGTTACATATATATCAATATATATATATATATATATATGTATATATATATATATATATATATATATATATATATATATATATATATATATATATACATACACCTGTATCTGCATATATGTCTCTGTGTATATGTATCCTAGGGATGGCCATGTTATGTCTGGTCCTGGTTATGGGATCTGCAACACTTGGTACTGTATTACAGGGGGGACGTGCTTGGCTGGGGGTATACTTGTTCATACCAGACGTATATTGTGTGGAGCTTCTCAACCTCATTAACGTTGCATGAGGACATGTATGTTTTTGTTATTTCCCCATTGTTATCTATAGATGGATGTCCGTATATACCTATATATATATATATATATATATATATATATATATATATATATATATATATATATATATATATCTGCTGATATATATATATAACCTGCCGTATAGATTTAGACATGTAGATGTGGACATATATATCTATAGATGTAAGCATTTGCATGTTTATATGTTTTTATATATAGATATATATATATATATATATATATATATATATATATATATGTTGTACCTGTTTAGACATTAATAAATTTACTCACACACGTACATCTACATGTTCAAATACATTCTCTGTACTGTTAAATGACTGGGCTGGATGATATGTTTGTGAATACATCAAAGATATGGATATCTGAGTTGGCTTGGTGGTAAATCACTTTAGCTATGGTGTGCAGGGTCATGGGTTTGATCCTAGCAGAGGCTGTTTCTTTTGTTGTTAGGCAGAACAAGGGCCGTTGGATACAGTGTGATTAAGGCACGTCTGAGCAGTTGCAAGTGGGTTTGTGCAGGTTTGTGCGACGGTAAGCACTGCTAACCTCCGGTTACAGTTTCTTACTCTTAGTTAGCTGTTACATTGCTTAATCTGTGTATGCAATGCTTACCCTCATGCAAATGCACGTAAACATGCTTGCTAGTGCTTATATATGCTTACTACTGCTTATTTGTTCTTAAACCTGCTCACTAGTGCCTTATTCATTATGACACTGACACTTCACATGTGCATTTAATGCAGTACTTCAGTTCACATTTAAATGTTATTATGTAGGTTATACAGTAAAAATATGTTCATATACAGATTTCACATGGAAAATGCTATGTGCTGCAGTGGGACTCGAAATGGGAACCACTACACTATTGCTGCGCTGCTTCATTTGCATATGTATTCCTTGTTATCCCCTTCAGTCTTTTCAGCCACTTTAACCGTAGCTAAGCAATGGGCACACCCACTCACCTATGGTTAGCTATACTCGGGGTTTAAAAAAAAAAATAAAAGGGTTTCTTCATTTTATTTATATGTACTGCTCCTGTTGTACACATGGGGGACTGTTGGTGGGGATATACGGACATCTATGAGCGGTCTTGCTCATTTATTTACAGTTTCTGCTGTTCTACTTTGCAGGGGCATGTTCTTTCTGAAAGCTCTGCTCTCAGACACGCCCCCTGCACTCATCCACGCTCCGGGCAGGATTTGGAGATCAGGCAGGGCACCTTCATTAATATGTGTGGCACTCTGCCGTCCTCCTCTTAAACTGCCGCATCCATGCAGGACTAAGGTGCACTGCTGTCCTCCTCTTAAACTGTCACTTCCATGCAGGACTAGATTAGTTGTATGGGAGATGAGTAAATCCAGGAGAATGTGTTCATGTTTGGACATAGATACTATAAACAAATGTCAGGAGTAGCTATGGGGATGCTGGTAGCTAATACGTATGCAAATATAGTCATGGGTATGTGGGAAAAGGCAACATTATGGATGCAACCAATAAATACATCAATAAGAATCTGTCATTTTACAAGCGTCTTGTGGATGACAGTTTTCTCATTTGGGATGGTCCATTGTGTCGATTAAATGAATTTATAGAAGAAATACAGAGCAGCACCACAGTTTTAACATTTAAAGAACAAGTTGATTATAGAGCCATAGATTTCCTAGACATCCATATAGAAAAGAACAAGGGAGGTAGACTAGAAGCCGCCTTATATAAGAAGCAAGTCAAAAAGACAACATATTTAGCAACAGATAGCATGCACCCCCCACACATTTTAGAAACATCATGAGAAATCAAATGGCTGGAATCAGTAGGCTTAATACTATAGACATTACTTGTAATAGACAACTAGACATACTAGCCGATGAATTTGAACAGCAGGGGTATAATAAACAACAAGCATTAGAAATAAAGGATGAAGTCGTGTCTAAGCGAAATAATATTTATGCACCAATCATCTCATAAAAGTACAGTCAGTAAAATTAAAGAAACATCAAATATACATAAGGGATGCAGATACATCATGAATTATGACCAAAATACTAGAAATATAAGGCACATTATATACAAACATTGGCCCATGTTGTCTCTGATAACAGAAATGAACAGCACAGGTGCAAATCCCACTTTTATATATAGGAAATGCAACACTATAAAAAACAAATTATGTTACAAAGAACAACAAGGCAGTAGTTCACTTAAGAAGAAATATGTAGGGACATATAGATGTGGGAAGTGTGTAAGCTGTAAACATATATGTGTATATATATATATATATATATATATATATATATATATATATATATATATATATATATATATATATATATATATACTAGTAAGAGTTTTATAGATTCCTCGAGATAGACAGAATTTGTTATTAAAGCCTATGGAAACTGCAGCACTAGCAACATTATTTATATGGCAAGATGTGTGCTATGCACAGTGTTCTATATAGGAAAAACAAACCAAACGTTTAAACAGCATATAAGCAGTCACATTCTGAAAAAAGAAGACAAGTTATTACTAACTCTCTGTATAAACATATATTGAATACAAATGAGCATCATGTATTTAAATTTTTAATTTTAGAAAATGTTTCTCTAACAAAGAGAGGTGGGGACATCAAGAACTATACTGAAAGAAAGAAAAATAAGTGGGTATTGCATTTTAATGCATGTACCCCCCCCCCCCCAGGTCTCAATGAAATATTTTCTCTTAAACCTGAATTAAATCACTTACATAATTGTATTAAGTGAATATACTAAACATTTTTTTAGTATTTTAATGTGTTTTGTTTATGTTTTTATGTTTATGTCTATATGAGTATGCATATTTGAAGCTATAAAGAAATACAATTTTAAAAGTTAATGATTTTAACTAGATGATTATTCAATTAATGTATTAACTAGTAAGTATAAAAACAGCTAGACCGACTTGACTGCCATATTAAGTCTACCAACAGGTATTACAGGGTATGCGTGTTCTGTCATTTTCACCAGTGAAGGATACTACCACCAGGTATTGGTGTTCTCTCAGTGTCACCAGTGAGGGTTAGTACCACAAGGTATTGGTGTTCTCTCAGTGTTACCAGTGAGGGATAGTACCACCAGGTATTGGTGTTCTCTCAGTGTTACCAGTGAGGGATATTACCACCAGGTATGAGGGTTCTCTCACTGTCACTAATTAGGGATAGTTCCATGGTGTATGACTGTTCTCTCTGTGTCACCAGTGAGGGAAAGTACCACAAGGTATAACTGTTCTCTCAGTGTCACCAGTGAGGGATAGTACCATGGGGTATGAGTGTCCTCTCAATGTCACCAGTGAGGGACAGTACCACAAGGTATGGCTGTTCTGTCAGTATCATCAATGAGGGATAGTACCATGGGGTATGAGTGTTCTCTCAGTGTCACCAGTGAGGGAAAGTACCACAAGGTATGACTGTTCTATCAGTGTCACCACTGAGGGATAGTACCATGGGGTATGATGGTTCACTCAGTGTCACCAGTGAGGGATAGCACCACTGGGTATGACTGTTCTCTCAGTGTCACCAGTGAGGGATAGTACCACAGGGTATGAGTGTTCTCTCAATGTCACCACTGAGGGATAGTATCACGGGATATGGATGTTCTCTTAATGTTCTCTCAGTATGTCCACTGAGAGTCATAAGTAAAGTTATGGAGTGAATTAGCTTAGACTTCATTAATTTGGACTTCTCTTCAAATTTCTTAACTATGGACCTTCATCAATTTGGCTTTGTCAAAGGAAAGTTCTACGTCTTTAATCTCATTCATTTCTTTGAAAAAGTAACTGCAGCAGTAGATAGTCGCTCTGCAGTGCATACAGCACATCTAGATCTGGCCAAGGCCTTTGCCATTAATAAATATGCAGGTATTATTGGCAGACTGGTACATCTAAATATAAATCCTTATATCTCACGATGGATGGCTAAAAGGTTGTCTGACTGAACCGATGTAGCTACAGTTGCAGGTGCCACTTCTGAAACCAAAAACAATGTTACTAGTGGTAGAACACAGAGTTTAACTCTCAACCTCTTAGTGCAAGAAATCTGGGCAAAGCTTGACAAAATGGGGGGACAAAGGCCCAAAAATAGGGACATATTTTAAATATTGCTCTTATAAACTTAGAAAGTTGCTATAGTGACTTGGTTTGTTGTAACATACATTTTCTGAAGGATTTGAAGTCTGAAATTCAACTGTATGTTATTATTTAGTGACTTTAATCCTCAGATCATCCCAGTGATTTGCCAGAAAACCGCACATTTTATGAGGAACAGACCAAAAATATGAATCAAAAATCTGGACATTCTGCAAAAATTTGGACAGTTGAGAGGTATGACACAGACTGTCTCCTATTTGGCATGTATTTCTCAGTCTTTCAAGCTAGCAGTCCAGTTCTATACTTAACTGTTTGCTGAAATACCCTATTTTGTTGAACCTTTTGCACATCAGCAAAACAAACAACATCAGACCTACAAGATTAAAATACCCAAATTTTGCTTGCAACATAAATAGGACATGTTGGAGAGACAGATACATTTCTCAGAGACTACCCCCCTCTCTGGAACAGGCTGCCCATCAATGTGAAGCAGAGTTCCTCCCTATCACTATTTAAGTGCAACTTGGACCAATGGATGGGTAATCAGAAATTCACCCCTGGTCTGGTGCTTGTGTCTCTCATGAATGGAGGCAGTCAGTAAATCACCACCTATATAAAACAAATTTGTGTATCACGTCTGGGTTGCACAGCTAGGCTTATGGGGGTCCTAGTGACCATTATCTATTATTCACCTATGAACTGATGAACCTATGGCTGAAAATTGGGTGTTGTTATTTGATCATCCACTAACTTGCAATTGTTCCAACAGAATTAGACAATGTTAACAATTGGTGCAATGACAATGGTTTCAAATTAAATGTAAAAAAGTAGCATAGTTCATATTGGTAAATAAAACAGTTTAATTTACCATATAGGAAATGCCCCCCTCCAATCAGACACTGTTGTAAGGGGATCTACGCACTCTTGCTGATAATTCCTTATCATTTCACCATCATGTCTTCACAGTCATTCAAGAAATCTTTTATCTGGCCTGTCTAATTTCCAAAGCCATCTCCATTAGATTCAAAGAACTCTTAACTTCCCTTTACTTGTATCAAACTAATTATTGATTACAATATACCTTTTAGCATGTATTTATCTAAACATATCGCACAACTTGAAAGAACTTGGATATTCATAACTAAAAAGATCAGTGATCTCAAAAATCTTAGTTATCAGTAAAGACTGGCAGCCCTTTCTCTGTACTCAGTCCCTTACAGACTCCTTAGTGGAGATCTCTGTTTAGCCTTTTGTGCCATGAAATGTCCAAGCCTATTTAACCTCCTTTAGAGACTGGGCAAACTGTACATCAGCACCCTGATTGGAGTACAAACGTGCTCCAGTCGGGTAGTAATGTACAAGTAATGCCCACTGAAACATGAGTTCACCAGTTCACAGCAGCATGTTAAGCTGCAGTGGAGCTCAGACAGCAAAAACCTAACAGCTGCCATTATTTTACACTCACTAAGCAGTGCTTTTGCTGTTTAACAATTGTAAAAGAACAAATAAAGGAAAAAAAGCATATGTGTGTATGTATGTATGTGCATGAGTGTGTTCATGTTTCTGTCTGCGTGTTTCAGTGAATGCAGTTATGACAGCAGAAGAGACTGTGTGTGTGTGAGAGAGGAAGATCTTGAGAGAGTGAGAGGTCTTGTTCGCATAGCTCTCAACTGTCCAAATTTTCACAGACTATCCAGACTTTTGCCTCATATTTTTTGTGTGTTCCTCATAGAATTTGTGGTTTTCTGACATTTTGTGGCAAATCAATGAGGACTGACTTCACTAAACAATGACAGGCATTTGAGTTTCAGGCTTTATGTCTTTCAGAAAATGCATTGTAATACAAGACTTTTTATTATAGAACTTTCTAACAGCAATATTTAAAATTTGTCCCTATTTTTGGGGGGCTTTGTACAGATATATTGTGCTAAGAATTTGAGAGTTATGCTTGTGTGAGTGAATTTGAGTATGAAACCAGAGGAGACTGTGCGTGTGTATATGTATGTTTGTGTGAAAGCAGAAGACACTGTGTATGGGACAGAGAGAATGGGCTTTCTGTAAAATTGTTGTGTTTTACTCACTAATTTAAGTATTATATTATTTTTTTAGTATTTTTTATGTCAAATGCTTACTCCAATACCATTAACATATACTACAGAAAGTTGGAAACATTAGGCAGAGGAACTATTTTACATCAAAAATATATATATATAAAAAACAATATAGTACTTTAAAAAAATAAGTTAGTAAAATACAACAATTTTACAGAGCGCCATTCTCTAAGCGCAATAATCCCCACCAGGGTGTGTGTTAGTGTGTAATTAACGCCACAGTTTTACAGACAGCCCATTCTCTAAGCACAATTAATGCCCTTTAGGCTGTGTGTTAATGTTAGTAATTAATGCCCTTCTAGCAGTGTAGAGGCCCTCTACTTGTGGCATTGGGCCTGATAACACCTGTGGGCAGGTGTTAATTACACATTAACACACACTCTGTCAGACATTATTCCTTACTTCCTTCACTGTACCAATGGTGTCTCAAATATTCGGTTAAAGGAACTAAACTTTCATCAGCAGACAAATAAGGCATGTTGTCATACTAGATTTATATCCTGATGTATTCCTCACATGTGGAACAAACATGCCACCTTCAATGTAAACCTAGATAATTGGATGGGTAGCCTCAGATTTTTTCCCAGTCTGTCTTGTCTTGCACTCCTTGAGGCTAGAGGCAAATTTTGAATATTTTTTTTTTTGCTAGGCTTGAAGTGGTCCGTTAATTGATTGCCTAGTGCTTACACATCAACCTATAAATCACTAAGGGATAGTAGGAACTCATCAGTATCTGCAAGTTAATGTTGTGTTGGACGTGCACACCTAGTGGTTAGCCTGTCCTGGATCTTGGTCTTGGCATAATGGATCATGTCAGTGTTCCTACATTGCACAAGTACTGGCATTGTATTGAAAACACCCACCACAGTGATGTCCTGCACAAGTTCCTACCACATCTGGTCCCAGAAGGCCTGGTCCACTTAACACTTTTCCAGAATTCTCCTTTCATATGTGCATCATTTGTGTAGTATCACTTCTGTGTCCTGTGAGGTGAACATTTCTGAGTGCTGCAGTTCTTTTGGTGCCGTAATTGGTCAACTACATCTGTTGTTATACAGATGGAACAGTGTGGTTATGCAGGACCACCAATATTAGCCAACACTTCCACTTAACTGCTTCTTGCACCCCTGAGGTTAGCACAGCCCTCTGTATTGCTGTAAGATAGATGGAATTACATTGTGCCATAGTGTGACAGCTGTGAACATGTTAGCAGCATGTGCTGGCCCTTGTGCCTGTGCCAACAGCACACCGTGTGCTGATTGTACTGCATATCCTGCATCTCCATTAGCCTACCTTTCTATCTGTGTGCTTATACAATGTGAAGACAGTCACACAACAAGACTGTGGCTCAACCCGCTTGTTCCCTGTGCTCTGCGTGCATGCAATCAGCAGTACTGTAACACACCTTTCCTGTACTGTGAGCCCTGGCTGGATGCCTCACTCTTCCACAAGATTGCAAACTGCCCTGCCTGTTCCCTGTACCCAGCTGGTTGTATACCCCAGGGCATGTTACCTGTCCTGCCTGTTCCCCACGCTCTGTAATTCTGAGCCCCCCTACATTTTGTCAGACCTCTCTCATGGCCAGTATGGTCTTAGTACACACACAATGCACCACTGTATGATAGTATACATGGCAGTCATGCATTCTTGAGCACAAGCTGTAATGGTGGTGTGCATTACATGTAATCTTGGCTGTTAGCACACACACAATGCACCACTGTGTGATAGTATACGTGGCAGTCATGCATCCTTGTGCACTGGCTGCAGTGGTGGTGTACATTACATGTAATCCTGGCTGTTAGCACACACACAATGCACCACTGTGTGATAGTATATGTGGCAGTCATGCATCCTTGAGTACTGGCTGCAATGGTGGTGTACAGTGCATGTAATCCTGGCTCTTAACACACACACAATGCACCACTGTGTGATAGTATATGTGGCAGTCATGCATCCTTGAGCACTGGCTGCAAGGGTGGTGTGCATTACATGTAATCCTGGCTGTTAGCACACACACAATGCACCACTGTGTGACAGTATATGTGGCAGTCATGCATCCTTGACCAGTGGTGGTGTGCATTACATGTAATCCTGGCTGTTAGCATATACACAATGCACCACTGTGTAATAGTATATGTGGCAGTCATGCATCCTTGAACACTGGTTACAATGGTGGTGTGCATTACATGTAATCCTGGCAGTTAGCACACACACAATGCACCACTATGTGATAGTATATGTGGCACCATGCATTCTTGAGCACTGTCTGCAATGGTGGTGTGCATTACATGTAATCCTGCCTGTTAGCACACACGGACAATGCACCACTGAGTGACATTAGATGTGGCAGTCATGCATACTTGAGAATTGGCTGCAATGGTGGTGTGCATTACATGTAATCCTGGCTGTTAGCACTCACACAATGCACCACTGTGTGACAGTATATGTGGCAGTCAGGCATCCTTGAGCACTGGCTGCAAAGGTGGTATGCATTACATGTAATCCTGGCTGTTAGCACACACACAATGCACAACTGTGTGACAGTATATGTGGCAGTCAGGCATCCTTGAGCACTGGCTGCAATGGTGGTGTAGATTACATGCAATGTTGGCTGTTAGCACACACACAATGCACCACTGTGTGATATTATATGTGGTAGTCATTCATCCTTGAACACTGCCTGCAATGGTGATGTGCATTACATGTAATCCTGGCTGTTAGCACACACACAATGCACTACTGTGTGATAGTATACATGGCAGTTATGCATCCTTGAGCACTGGCTGCATTGGTGGTGTGCATTATGTGTAATCCTGACTGTTAGCACACACACACACACACACACACACACACACACACACACACCCAATGCACCACTGTGTGACAGTATACATGGCAGTCATTCATCCTTGAGCACTAGCTGCAATGGTGGTGTGGATTACATGCAATGCTGGCTGTTAGCTCACACCCAATGCACCACTGTGTGATAATATATGTGGTAGTCATTCATCCTTGAGCACTGGCTGCAATGGTGGTGGGCATTACCTGTAATCCTGGCTCTTAACACACATGCAATGCACCACTATGTGATACTATACGTAGCAGTCATGCATCCTTGAGCACTGGCTGCAATGATGGTGTGCATTACATGTCATCCTGGTTGTTAGCAAACACACAATGCACAGCTGTGTGATAGTATAAGTGGCAGTCATGCATTCTTGAGCACTGCCTGCAATGTTGCGTGCATTACATGTAACCTTTCCTGCCTGTTCCCCATGCCCTGCCATTCTGTTCCCCCTACATCCTGTCAAGCCTCTATCATGGCCAGTACGGTCTTAGCACAAACACAGTGCACTACTGTGTGATAGTATAAGTGGCAGTCATGCATCCTTGAGCACTGGCTGCAATGTTGGTGTGCATTACATGTAATCCTGGCTGTTATGACTCACACAATGCACCACTGTGTGATAGTATACATGGTGGTCATGCATCCATGAGCACTGGCTGTAATGGTGGTGTGCATTACATGTAATCCTGGCTGTTACCACACACACAATGCACCACTGTGTGATAGTATACTTGGCAGTCATGCATCCCTGAGCACTGACTGCAATGGTGGTGTGCATTACATGTAATCCTGGCTCTCAGCATACACACAATGCACCACTGTGTGATAGTATACATGGCAGTCATGCATCCTTGAACACTGGCTGCAATAGTGGTGTGCATTACATGTAACCTCTCCTGCCTGTTCCCCATGCCCTCTCATTCTGATCCCCCTACATACTGTCAAACCTCTATCATGGCCAGTATGATCTCAGCATACACACAATGACCCACTGTGTGATACTATACATGGCAGTCATGCATCCTTGAACACTGGCTGCAATAGTGGTGTTCATTACATGTAACCTTTCCTGCCTGTTCCCCATGCCCTCTCATTCTGATCCCCCTACATACTGTCAAACCTCTATCATGGCCAGTATGATCTTAGCATACACACAGTGCACCACTGTGTGATAGTATAAGTGGCAATCATGCATCCTTGAGCACTGGCTGCAATAGTGGTGTGCATTACATGTACTCCTGGTTGTTAGCACACACACAATGTGCAACTGTGTGATAGTATACTTGGCAGCCATGCATCCTTGAGCACTGGCTGCATTGGTGGTGTGCATTACATGAAATCCTGCCTGTTAGCCCACACACAATGCACCCCTGTGTGATGGTATAGGTGGCAGTCATGCATCCTTGAGTCTTGGCTGCAATGGTGGTGTGCATTACATGTAATCCTGGCTGTAAGCCCACACACAATGCACCCTGTTGATAGTATACATGGCAGTCATGCATCTTTGAGCACTGGCTGCAATGGTGGTGTGCATTACATGTAATTCTGGCTGTTAGCACACACACAATGCACCACTGTGTGACAGTATATGTGGTGGTCATGCATCCTTGAGCACTGGCTACAATTATGGTGTGCATTACATGCAGTCCTCACTGTTAGCCCACACACAATACACCACTGTGTGGTAGTATACGTGGCAGTCATGCATCCTTGAGCACTGGCTGCAATGGTGGTGTGCATTACATGTAATCCTGACTTTTAGCACACACACAATGCACCACTGTGTGATAGTATACATGGCTGTCATGCATCCTTGAGCACTGGCTGTAATGGTGGTGTGCATTACATGTAATCCTGGCTGTTAGCATGCACACAATGCACAACTGTGTGATAGTATAAGTGGCTGTCTTGCATCCTTGAGCACTGCCAGCAGTGGTTGTGTGCATTACATGTAACCTTTCCTGCCTGTTTCCCCATGCCCTGTCATTCTGATCTGACCTACATCCTCTCAAACCTCTATCAATGCCAGTATGGTCTTAGCACACACACACGGTGCACCACTGTGTGATAGTATAAGTGGTAGTCATGCATCCTTGAGCACTGGCTGCAATGATGGTGTACATTACATGTAATCCTGGCTGTTAGCACACACACAATGCACCACTGTGTGATAGTGTACTTGGCAGTCATGCATCCTTGAGCACTGGCTGCAATGGTGGTGTACATTACATGTAATCCTGGCTGTTAGCACACACACAATGCACCACTGTGTGATAGTATACATGGCAGTCATGCATCCTTGAGCACTGGCTGCAATGGTGGTGTGCATTACATGTAATCCTGGCTGTTAGCCCACACACAATGTACCCCTGTGTGATAGTATACATAGCAGTCATGCATCCTTGAACCCTGGCTGCAATGGTGGTGTGCATTACATGTAATCCTGGCTGTTAGCCCACACACAATGCACCCCTGTGTGATAGTATACATGTCAGTCATGCATCCTTGAGCCCTGGCTGCAATGGTGGTGTGCATTACATGTAATCCTGGCTGTTAGCACACACACAATGCACCACTGTGTGACAGTATATGTGGCAGTCATGCATCCTTGAGCACTGGCTGCAATGGTGGTGTGCATTACTTGCAATCCTCGCTGTTAGCCCACACACAATGCACCACTGTGTGATAGTATACGTGGCAGTTATGCATCCTTGAGCACTGGCTGTAATGGTGGTGTGCATTACATAATACTGGCTGCTGCCACTTTTCCTATATGTCAGAATACTCAGATATCCACTTTACCAGCATTCTCTGTTGCTCTCTGCTGCATGGCCTCCTGAAAAATAGTGAGTATGTTTTTATTGTGCTACAGCAGGGCTTATAACCTAGCTACTGTGCTAATGAGGAAACACATTGTGATTGGAAGCCGTAGTCAGCAACACAATGCAGCTCATGCAAGGGCATTGTGATGAATTATGGGCTTATGCCCTTATAGCCTGGCCTTGCTAGGTACTACACATTTTTGTCATGTTAATGACCATAGTCATAGTTTTATCTGGTTGTCATACCTCTCAACTGTAAAGATTTTTCAGAATATCCAGACATTTGCCTCATATTTTTGGTCTGTTAATAAAATTGTAGTTTTCTGGAAAATGACTGGCTAATCATTAAAAACTGAAGTAAAAAAATGACAACAGACATTTGAGTTTCAGACTTTATACCCTTCAGGAAATTCATGCTAATGTAAAACCTGTTATTCTATCAACTTTTTAAGTTTGTAAGAGCAATATTTAAAAATGTTTCCCTATTTTTTGGCCTTTCCTCCCCATTATTTATGGCTTTGTCCAGATTTGTTGCTCCGTGAGGTTGAGCGGTATAGTCATAGCCATGCCTGGGCATGGATCTCACACAGGATGTGTGTGAGTGTGTGCCTCTGGAACCTGGCTGCACCACTGTCAACTGTCATCTTTCTCTGCACTAATGACCATGTGCTCATACAGCCAGATTTGGTCATCATCCTGCTGTGTTGCCAGTCAATGTCTTTCATTTGGTCTCTGTAACATGTGGCATTGTGCTCCAGCTATAGTTTTTGTTCCTGGACTTGACCTGGTGAGTGGATATGGCTTCAGCATTATCTGACCCTGGCAGGTTTTCTACATGGTACAGTAGGAAAGAGAAGTGCATTGTACATCTGATGCACATACAAAATAGGTTGCACCTGTTGCTGGATTTGATGGTCCCCTATACAAAGTGGATGCTTGGCAGACACTTGCCAGGAGTTAATTGATGTTACAGACACCACCTAAACCTTTTCCATCAAGGGGAAGAAGAGGTTAGGGAGACACACCACCCTTATTACAGTAGAAGAGGTTAGGGAGACACACCACCCTTATTACAGTAATATATCTGTTATACATGCCTTCTTTTATGAGCATTCAGTACTCATTCATTTGTTATTTCTGGTTAGCAGAGGAACAAATTACAGTAAACAAAGTAGCCTGCCTGAGAAGGCTGGCCACACTGGTTTAATACTTATTTTTAATTCATCTCCTGTGCTGCTGTCCTGCGTTCTCTGCCAGTTACACTGCAGTGATAACCCCTAGGCTGTCCTGCATTCTCTCCCAGTTACACTGCAGTGATAGCCCCTAGTTTTAGCTTCACTTGTATAATAACTGTTGTGTTGCCATTGTTTTGCACCGCTTGGCTGACTATTGTTGTTCCGTCCAGGCCCTGTTTTAATAAAGTGTATCACATCACCATCACCCTGACTGTATTTGTGTCCTGTTGTTTCACATCACCATCACCCCGACTGTATTTGTGTCCTGTTGTTTCACATCACCATCACCCCGACTGTATTTGTGTCCTTTTGTTTCACATCACCATCACCCCGACTGTATTTGTGTCCTGTTGTTTCACATCACCATCACCCCGACTGTATTTGTGTCCTGTTGTTTCACATCGCCATCTCCCCGACTGTATTTGTGTCCTGCTGTTTCACATCAGCATCACCCCGACTGTATTTGTGTCCTGTTGTTTCACATCACCATCACCCCGACTGTATTTGTGTCCTGTTGTTTCACATCACCATCACCCTGACTGTATTTGTGTCCTGTTGTTTCACATCACCATCACCCTGACTGTATTTGTGTCCTGTTGTTTTCTTTCTTGTTCTGTTTTACTTTTGTTGCTGTCTTTTCTTCTGTGGTTTCAGTCTTGGAGCCTTTTCAATGAGGCACTGCATTAGGTCACCATGTTCTACTGCTGGTTTTCAAGATGTCATGGAGTCTGGCTTTCTGCAGGGTGAGGAAGGACACCCTTTGGAGGATGACCTGTAGTCCTCACTGGTGGCCGCTGATGATGCCTCTCCAGTGGATGTCATAAGCTACGCTTTACAGACCATCACAGGGGCGATATCATGGATCACCCGATAAGAAGTCCATTGGTGAGAATCAAAGTGGACAGGTACCTCAATACCCATATTGGCACCTTGGAGCACCTCCTTATATGGATGATAAAGTCATGTAGCTGTCTGGCCTCATCCATAAGACCACTAGCAGTAGAGTCCACCGTTGATATCGGCAATAGGCATGTGGCTTGATTTAGAGCTCCAAGTGAGTAAAGTAGCCAAACAATCTATTTATGCTGTACTGACAAGGTCAAAAAAGGCCAAAACACGGCATGTCTACAGATAGTGGGGTTTGGCTTTATTGACCTGAATGTACCTAGAAAGACTTAAAAAGTAAAAAGTCATGGGTGTTCAGAAACCACTGATATGTCCATAAGGGGTCATGTGCATATATCTGACTAACCTCCACTACAGGAGGTTTAAGGTATGACATAGTGAAGACTCTTGCTTGGTGGGTCTTTCTTGCAGAGTTTGTGATATCACTACTCAGGACAGAGATAAAGAGGCAATACTAAAAGGTGCAAATGAGTCAGCTATAGCCAGAAACAACATTAGTTCAGATTAGTTCAAATGAGGAACAGATTAGTTACTGGGCAACAGTAATAAAGGAATACACTGGTGCTAAAGCAATAATTGCAACCTATAAATAGGAAGAAAATATCAAGGCAGAGAAACTGTACATAACTTCTTGTACAAGCTTACAAGATAATTGGGGGGGGGGCATTATACAGAATGCCCTGCAGAAAGACAGATCCATGAAGGAATACCTACAGATACCAGATCTTGCCTATTGAATTATTTGAGACTGTCACCAATGCCCTGGATGATGGGAAAGTCAGTACATACAGCTTACCTTGACCTGGCCATGGCCTTTGACACAATCTCTCATTCAGGCATCATCGAAAAGCTAACACAACTTGGTGTTAATCTCTGTCTCATCAGATGGGTGACAACTGGCTCACAGATAGGACCCACAAGGTCAAAATAGGTGCCACCACCTCTGACAGCAGACCTGTCACTAGTGGTGTTCCCCAGGGATCTGTCCTGGGACCCCTAATGTTTGGCATCTACTTCTCAAAGGTCCAGGCAAACACAAATGGACTGTGGCTGACCAAGTCTGTGGATGACTGTAAGTTGGGTGCTGTCATTGACTTCCCAAATGATGTTAACGTACTGCAAGAAGGTCTCACAGCTGCAAATAACTGGTGCCAAAGTCATGGCCTTAAGGTAAATGCAAAGAAAATGTATTATCATACCATTCAGCAAAAACACAGCCCCTACTGATTACCACATCAACGGCAACCCCCTAAGCACACAACCTGTGGTGACAGACCTAGATACTCAGGTTAACAACAATCTCACATTCAACCATCATGTGGTGGCAGTGGTCAGAAAAGCCTTTTACTTGGTTCCTCTCATAAGTAAAGGGATTGCATCCAGAAAAAGGAGGTCATTACATCTCTGTATTCCTCCCTTATAAGACCTATAATTGAGTATAATGTCCTGTTTGGTATGTCCCTCTCCAAACACCTGCACCAACTTGAAAAGCCACAAAAATACCTCATAAAGAGAATCCATGGCCTCCAAAACTTGTCCTATGTGGACGGGCTCAAATCACTATCACCTTACTCAGTATCATACAGATTGCTCAGAGATGATCTGTGACTCACCTACAAGGCAATATCGGACCCTGCCTTATTAGAGATGCTCCATATCCGTAAGTCTAACTCCTTGTGCATTACCTGCTCAATAGGCCTAAATCTAATGTGCAACATCAACAAAACCTGCTGGAGAGACAGGTTTGTCTTCCAGAGGCTGCCCTGTCTCTGGAATAGTCTTCCCATACATGTCAAACAGAGTGCAACTTTGATGAATGGATGGGAAGCCAGAAATTTGTCTCAGGGGTTCCACCTTTGTCCCTCATTGACAGGGATGACAACTGCTGACTGAGGTTTCTTTTTTGGGGATAAACTCTTGGCTAGGCTTGTAAGGGCCCCAGGGCCATTAGCCTAATAACCTCCTATGATCATATAATAAAATCCCTTCTATCTGTGCCACAGATAAAGCAAGTTATATTAAATGGACTTGTTAAATTCTCTTTTTATTATATTGTCTTTTTTAAAATAGTAAGAAACAGAACCAGATAGTCAATACACCATCCAGGGGTACAACCATACTGGATCTGATCCTCACTAATATGGGAGAGTACTGCACACCCCCTACTATAATGCCTTCCCTGGTAAGGTCAGAACATAGAATGGTCTCCTTTGAAGTAAAAATAAAACCTGGACCCCCAACTCCACCGGGAATATTTAGGAACTATTCTAAGGTTAACCTCCTGCTATTAAGTGAGTACCTGGCAAAATGTCAAGCCCCTATCCACCCTGAGAACACTTCTGCCTATGCAGAGGTGTTCACATAAACTCTGTACAAGCATGTTAATAGATGCATAGAGACAGCTGCACCCACCAGGAAAATATACAGAACTAACTCAAAAAACAACCCACCCTGGTGGAATCACAAAGTCAAATGGATGTATAACAGGAGGAAAAAAATCATGGCAAAACTTAGAAGGCGCAGCACAGAGCAGGATAAAACCACTCTCATCAAACTAAACAAACAGCTCAGAGGACAAATAAAGTCTACCAAAGCCAAACTTGAGGTAAGTTTGGCCTTCCAGGCCAAGGACAACCACAAAGCTTTCTTTAGCTATAGCCGCAACCTTAAAGGCAATACACAATTGTGTGCAGAGCTCATTGTAAATGGAGCCACCTATACTGAGCCAGAAGATATAGCAAACATCCTTGCTGATAAACTTAGCTCCAACTTTACTCCTCTTCCCCCTCCCCCTCAACTTTCCCTCAGGAAATATCAGCAAATATAACTCCCCCTACTATCACTAGGAACAGGTCATTAATGCTCTTTCTAAGACCAAGAACATTCCATCAATGGGTCCAGACAATATCCCAGGATGCCTTCTAAATAGCATGAAACATTACCTATCAGGGCATCTGGAATTACTATTTAACTGTAGCCTCCAAACAGGCTTAGTTCCTCATGAATGGAGAAAGGCAATAGTTGTCCCTCTGCACAAAGGTGGGCCCTGAAAACTACAGACCCGTAAGTCTCATTAGTCTTATATGTAAAGCCATGGAAAGAATTATCATGGAGATAATCAATAGAGATTTATGTAAGCCTCCAGACACTGGACCCAACCCAGTTTGGTTTTGTCAAGGGCAGATCATGGCTACTCAACCTGGCGGACTTCTTTGAGAAGGTCACCAAAGCAATGGATGAGGGTAAAATTGTTCATACTGCCTACCTTGAACTGGCCAAGGCATTTGATACAATACCCCACTCAGGCATTGTTGACAACTCAAGAGGTTAGGTACAAACCCGTATGTCACCCAGTGGATAGCCAACTGGCTCACAGACAGGACCCAGGAATTTAGAATTGGGAAGCCCACACTCTACAAAGATGCCAGTCACAAATGCAGTTCCTCAGAGATCAGTCCTTGGACCACTCCTTTTTGGCATTTACTTCTCAGAAGCCAAGGCCAATGTCAGTGGTCTCTGACTGACTAAATTTGCAGATGATTGCAAATTAGGAGCTGTCATTGAATCTCATACTGACACAAATGTTCTCCTGGAGGGGCTGCAGCAGACAAATAACTGGTGTCAGAGCCATGGACTAAAACTAAATGCCAAGAAATGCATAATAGCATCCTTTGGGAAGTCTCCCATCCCTGGCAACTATCATACTGACAACACACCCATTAGAGATGACCCAGTAGTCAGGGACTTAGGGACACACATAGATAGTAATCTAGCCTTTGATCATCATGTGTCTACATTGGTGAGGAAATCATTCTATGTTGTGCAACTTATAAACAAAGGTATGGCATCTAAGTCCAAGGAAGTCATTGTTCCACTGTATTCAGCATTCATCAGACCTATCATTGAGTACAATGCTCCTTTTGATATGTACCTAACCAGGCATATCCAACAAATGGAATGTCCACAGAGGTTCCTCACTAAAAGAATACACAGCTTAAGTAGTATGTCCTATGCAGACCACCTCAAGGCCCTATCCCTGTCTCCTATAGGCATCTGAGGGTAAATCTATGCCTGGCAAACATGGCATTGACAGACCCCACTCTGATGGACCTTCTGCATATCCACAAAACAAACAGTATGAGAATTACCCATTCTAAAGACTTAAAACTTGCCTGTGATATAAATAGGACTTGCTGGAGAGATAGGTATGTATCCCAGAGACTACATCATCTATGGAACAGGCTTCCCATCCATGTGAAGCAGAGTTCCTCCCTAACCCAATTCAAGTGCAACTTGGACAATTGGATGGGAAACTGGAAATTCATCCCTGCTTTGGCACCTATGTCTCTAATGCAAGCAGGTAATCTGTAAATGGTTCATCTCCCAGGCCCATGCTTACTCTTTTATCAAGGATTTCAGAACTTGTCAGAGATTTGGGATGCATGGCTAGGCTTACAAATGCCCTTGTTGTCAGCCTTGTAAACACCTATGAACCTATAAGAATTGCAAGGAGGTAAAAGGAGGTTCACTATTGAGCTTATTAAGGACTTTTCTGAGGTATCAGTAATCAGGGGGAGAGGAAGGGAGGAGTTAATAATGGTGGGCCTCATGAGCAGCCCTCAACAAATTATGGCAAATCATTTTGACAGTAATTGTAAATCACTACAGTTGGGTACATTTACTGAGGATGGGCCAGTTAATGGCATTATCAGAAAAAATAGAGACATTAAAAGCAAATATTTTGCTCTTAATTGTACTATGGAATAATTAGTTACAAAACAGGAGCAAAAGTTTCTTAGAGCATATTTCAGTGGGTGCAAAAAAACAGCCACAGCATGAGGAGAAACTTTAAGAGAAAGAGGGATTGCATAGTAAAAACAGAAATAAAAACGTTTAAAGGAAGGAGATTATATCAGATCAATATAGGCACGGTGGAAATGGAAGACTAGAATATAAGAAAATGAAGATACTTGTGAAAGTAATTTAGAGGCAAAAGTATAAACTTAAAAATGAGAGAAGACAGGCTTAGAGAGAAAGAACTGTTGTGTGTTAAAGTCAGTAAAGAGTAATGGAAGAGTTAAAATAAAGAGGCAGCTGTGTGGCAGGAGAAGGTATATACATCAATAAAGAAACCAGCTGTGCGGCAGGAAAAAGGAAGCATATCAATAAAGGAAGGGCCTGTAAGTCAGAAGAAGGTAAGTCTATCAATAAAGGAAGGGCCTGTAAGTCAGAAGAAGGTAAGTCTATCAATAAAGGAAGGGCCTGTAAGTCAGAAGAAGGTAAGTCTATCAATAAAGGAAGGGCCTGTAAGTCAGAAGAAGGTAAGTCTATCAATAAAGGAAGGGCCTGTAAGTCAGAAGAAGGTAAGTCTATCAATAAAGGAAGGGCCTGTAAGTCAGAAGAAGGGAAGTCTATCAATAAAGGAAGGGCCTGTAAGTCAGAAGAAGGTAAGTATATCAATAAAGGAAGGGCCTGTAAGTCAGAAGAAGGTAAGTCTATCAATAAAGGAAGGGCCTGTAAGTCAGAAGAAGGTGAGCCTATCAATAAAGGAAGGGCCTGTAAGTCAGAAGAAGGGAAGTCTATCAATAAAGGAAGGGCCTGTAAGTCAGAAGAAGGTAAGTCTATCAATAAAGGAAGGGCCTGTAAGTCAGAAGAAGGTAAGTCTATCAATAAAGGAAGGGCCTGTAAGTCAGAAGAAGGTAAGTCTATCAATAAAGGAAGGGCCTGTAAGTCAGAAGAAGGTAAGTATATCAATAAAGGAAGGGCCTGTAAGTCAGAAGAAGGTAAGTATATCAATAAAGGAAGGGCCTGTAAGTCAGAAGAAGGTAAGGAAGCACCTGTGCAGAAAGTAAGTACATTATACAGACTGAGGGCTGCTCATTGCCTTTCTTTTGAACTCCACATAGACAACAACTAGAGCTGTGAAGAAGGGCACTAAAACTACATTAAACTCATTGGCTGATATGGACAGTTTTCCATTTGAGGTAAAATATATGAGGTCTTAAAGGCTGAAAGTTAAAATAAGTCATCTTGTAGAACACATTCATACAAACACAGTCAGACTAGAAGAATTAGGCATGAAAGAGTGTATTAAAAAAAAAAAATCCATTTGCAAATGTAAAAGAATCTTTGGCCCACCTCCCAGTAAAAGTTCTGAATACAGGTATATGAATTTCTAAATATGGAGTAAAATATCTGAAGGATGAATCACCTTTTAATTTAAAAGCATTTTAACTTTTTAATTAATAAAAACTTAAAACACAAGTAGTGGAATATTTCCAAATAAAGGCTACATTTATTATCTCCTGGGTTGATAGGACAAATAATATCTGCAACTGTACCTGAGAATGACATCTTCCCAAGTGATTTTGGTAGAATAAATGATTGCTATTACAGAAAGACTTGGAATAAATCTGAGAATCTGAGAAGAAAAGATGATGTCACAGAGTGTACTATACAGTCAGGAAACTCCCTCCCTTTCGCCGGAAGCTGACATTATATCATACCTGCAGACAAGTTCCTTATGTTTATCCACTGCTCTTCCCTCCCTCTCAGCTGGTGACCATGCTCGCTTTCCACAGAAAAGTGGCTTAAAAGTAAAAGCAATAATGCCTGATAGGCTGCGTATGCTAATGTGTAATTAAAATCCACCCAGGGGTGTTATGAGGCCTGATACAGCAGGCAGAAGGCCTCTACACCCCTGGAAGGCATTAATTACATATTAATACACACCCTGGAGGGCATTATTGCACTTAGAGAATAGGCTCTCTGTAAAATTGTTGTTTTGCTTACTTATTTTTTAAAGTACTATATTATTTTTTATATATATTTTTGATGTAAAATAGTCCCAGCGCCAGTTTCCAACTTTCTGTAGTATACATTAATGCTGTTGGAGAAGCATTTTACATAGAAATATATAAAAAATAATATAATACTTAAAAAATAAATTAATAAGTAAAACACAATAATTTTAAAGAGCCCATCCTCTGTCTCTCGCTCTCTCTCATACACAGTGTCTTCTGCTTTCACACACACATACGTACACACACACACACACACACACACACACACAAACAAACACACACACACACACACACACACACACACACACACACACACACACAGACACACAGACACACAGACACACAGACACACACACACACACACACACACACACACACACACAGACACACACGCACACACACACACACACACACACACTCACACACACATACACACACAGTCTCTTATTCTTTCATGCATGCATTCACTCACACAAGACCGCTCACTCTCTCTCTCTCTCACACACACACACACACACACACACACACACACACACACACACACACACACACACACACACACACACACACACAGTCTCCTCTGCTTTCATACACGCATTCACTAACACATGTAGACAGAAACATAAACGCACTCATACACATTACATATACACACACACGTTTTGTTTATTTATTTTTGCACTCACTAAACAGCAAAAGCACTGCTTAGTGAATGTAAAATAATGGCAGCCATTAGGTTTTTAGTGTCTGAGCTCCACTGCAGCTTGATATGCTGCCATGAAGTGGCAGACTCATTTTTCAGTGGGCATTACTTGTGCCTTAATACCCGGCTGGTGAACATTCGTTCTCCAGTCAGGGTACTGATCTGCTGATCTACAGTTTGCCCAGTCTCTAAGTAACTTTACATAATACTGCTGAACCCAAGTTCTTTGCCCAAAGAAGTCAAACTTTTCCCTTACATCTCACTGAAGTAAAATCATACTGTCTGTATAAATGACATAACCAGTCATCTCCAACTACCACATTATGTGTATATATATATATATATATATATATATATATATATATATATATATATATATATATATATATATATGGGTACATGTCAGTCAACCGACAAGTCAGAAGACCGACATTCACTCCACCAACACATGAAAACATCGACAGCGCAAACACGGACATTTAACAGGTAAGACTTATAAATTCACTAATCATGCCTACCACACATGCATAACACTGCCACACTTACTAAAACATGGTAGGCATGATTAGCGAATTTAAAAGTCCAGTCATCACCTTTCATACTACCATCAATCATCAATCCCCAGGAACATGCTCTCTACATGTCACATAATCTTTAGTCTTTCTGCCCTTTCATCACACTCACCTCAATGACACATATCTCTGACACTCATTGGGATGACCTACCTCATACCACGTGAACCTATCTGACTGAAAGTCTATGCAGGCATACCTATCCCACATCTATCACATGCACAAAAAGCAGACAGTCTGTATACCGCCTCAATGCACTTCATTAAAAACAGGTATGTCTTACCCAACCAACAGAGACAATATCCAGGCCTACTAACTGTCTATAGCAAAATCAAGCCTTCTCACCTTTCCATAGCCTTGTTATTCTCTGCATGTCAAGGATTTAGAGACATTCATCCAAACCCTGGCTGATCCACCTCTCCTGCATTTTGTAACCACAACTCAGGCCCTACTAAACAAATTGCAATATGTCCTCCCCCAAACAATGCCACCTTAAAACTCTTTCACATCACCATACAAAATGTATCAACAAGATAACTAAACATCATTTCTGGTGGTACAACATACTCCAGACATTCTTGCACCCTGAAACTCGGCTAAATTAAACATTAAAGGCAGACAAATTATTCCACATACTTCAAGTACACCACATATTCAAACAGGGTGAGGGGTGTCTATAATGTACCTGGATCCCTTACACTTTCAACAATACACTTATGATATTACCATTTTAATAATTTAGAATTTTTGATTATTACACTTCAATTAAACAGAATGAAATCTGCGTGTTTCAGTGAATGCAGTTATGACAGCAGAAGAGACTGTGTGTGTGTGTGTGAGAGAGGAAGATCTTGAGAGAGTGAGAGGTCTTGTTCGCATAGCTCTCAACTGTCCAAATTTTCACAGACTATCCAGACTTTTGCCTCATATTTTTTGTGTGTTCCTCATAGAATTTGTGGTTTTCTGACATTTTGTGGCAAATCAATGAGGACTGACTTCACTAAACAATGACAGGCATTTGAGTTTCAGGCTTTATGTCTTTCAGAAAATGCATTGTAATACAAGACTTTTTATTATAGAACTTTCTAACAGCAATATTTAAAATTTGTCCCTATTTTTGGGGGGCTTTGTACAGATATATTGTGCTAAGAATTTGAGAGTTATGCTTGTGTGAGTGAATTTGAGTATGAAACCAGAGGAGACTGTGCGTGTGTATATGTATGTGTGTGTGAAAGCAGAAGACACTGTGTATGGGACAGAGAGAATGGGCTTTCTGTAAAATTGTTGTGTTTTACTCACTAATTTAAGTATTATATTATTTTTTTAGTATTTTTTATGTCAAATGCTTACTCCAATACCATTAACATATACTACAGAAAGTTGGAAACATTAGGCAGAGGAACTATTTTACATCAGAAATATATATATATAAAAAACAATATAGTACTTTAAAAAAATAAGTTAGTAAAATACAACAATTTTACAGAGCGCCATTCTCTAAGCGCAATAATCCCCACCAGGGTGTGTGTTAGTGTGTAATTAACACCACAGTTTTACAGACAGCCCATTCTCTAAGCACAATTAATGCCCTTTAGGCTGTGTGTTAATGTTAGTAATTAATGCCCTTCTAGCAGTGTAGAGGCCCTCTACTTGTGGCATTGGGCCTGATAACACCTGTGGGCAGGTGTTAATTACACATTAACACACACTCTGTCAGACATTATTCCTTACTTCCTTCACTGTACCAATGGTGTCTCAAATATTCGGTTAAAGGAACTAAACTTTCATCAGCAGACAAATAAGGCATGTTGTCATACTAGATTTATATCCTGATGTATTCCTCACATGTGGAACAAACATGCCACCTTCAATGTAAACCTAGATAATTGGATGGGTAGCCTCAGATTTTTTCCCAGTCTGTCTTGTCTTGCACTCCTTGAGGCTAGAGGCAAATTTTGAATATTTTTTTTGCTAGGCTTGAAGTGGTCCGTTAATTGATTGCCTAGTGCTTACACATCAACCTATAAATCACTAAGGGATAGTAGGAACTCATCAGTATCTGCAAGTTAATGTTGTGTTGGACGTGCACACCTAGTGGTTAGCCTGTCCTGGATCTTGGTCTTGGCATAATGGATCATGTCAGTGTTCCTACATTGCACAAGTACTGGCATTGTATTGAAAACACCCACCACAGTGATGTCCTGCACAAGTTCCTACCACATCTGGTCCCAGAAGGCCTGGTCCACTTAACACTTTTCCAGAATTCTCCTTTCATATGTGCATCATTTGTGTAGTATCACTTCTGTGTCCTGTGAGGTGAACATTTCTGAGTGCTGCAGTTCTTTTGGTGCCGTAATTGGTCAACTACATCTGTTGTTATACAGATGGAACAGTGTGGTTATGCAGGACCACCAATATTAGCCAACACTTCCACTTAACTGCTTCTTGCACCCCTGAGGTTAGCACAGCCCTCTGTATTGCTGTAAGATAGATGGAATTACATTGTGCCATAGTGTGATAGCTGTGAACATGTTAGCAGCATGTGCTGGCCCTTGTGCCTGTGCCAACAGCACACCGTGTGCTGATTGTACTGCATATTCTGCATCTCCATTAGCCTACCTTTCTATCTGTGTGCTTATACAATGTGAAGACAGTCACACAACAAGACTGTGGCTCAACCCGCTTGTTCCCTGTGCTCTGCGTGCATGCAATCAGCAGTACTGTAACACACCTTTCCTGTACTGTGAGCCCTGGCTGGATGCCTCACTCTTCCACAAGATTGCAAACTGCCCTGCCTGTTCCCTGTACCCAGCTGGTTGTATACCCCCAGGGCATGTTACCTGTCCTGCCTGTTCCCCACGCTCTGTAATTCTGAGCCCCCCTACATTTTGTCAGACCTCTCTCATGGCCAGTATGGTCTTAGTACACACACAATGCACCACTGTATGATAGTATACATGGCAGTCATGCATTCTTGAGCACAAGCTGTAATGGTGGTGTGCATTACATGTAATCTTGGCTGTTAGCACACACACAATGCACCACTGTGTGATAGTATACGTGGCAGTCATGCATCCTTGTGCACTGGCTGCAGTGGTGGTGTACATTACATGTAATCCTGGCTGTTAGCACACACACAATGCACCACTGTGTGATAGTATATGTGGCAGTCATGCATCCTTGAGTACTGGCTGCAATGGTGGTGTACAGTGCATGTAATCCTGGCTCTTAACACACACACAATGCACCACTGTGTGATAGTATATGTGGCAGTCATGCATCCTTGAGCACTGGCTGCAAGGGTGGTGTGCATTACATGTAATCCTGGCTGTTAGCACACACACAATGCACCACTGTGTGACAGTATATGTGGCAGTCATGCATCCTTGACCAGTGGTGGTGTGCATTACATGTAATCCTGGCTGTTAGCACACACACAATGCACTACTGTGTGATAGTATACATGGCAGTTATGCATCCTTGAGCACTGGCTGCATTGGTGGTGTGCATTACGTGTAATCCTGACTGTTAGCACACACACACACACACACACACACCCAATGCACCACTGTGTGACAGTATACATTGCAGTCATTCATCCTTGAGCACTAGCTGCAATGGTGGTGTGGATTACATGCAATGCTGGCTGTTAGCTCACACCCAATGCACCACTGTGTGATAATATATGTGGTAGTCATTCATCCTTGAGCACTGGCTGCAATGGTGGTGGGCATTACCTGTAATCCTGGCTCTTAACACACATGCAATGCACCACTATGTGATACTATACGTAGCAGTCATGCATCCTTGAGCACTGGCTGCAATGATGGTGTGCATTACATGTCATCCTGGTTGTTAGCAAACACACAATTCACAGCTGTGTGATAGTATAAGTGGCAGTCATGCATTCTTGAGCACTGCCTGCAATGTTGCGTGCATTACATGTAACCTTTCCTGCCTGTTCCCCATGCCCTGCCATTCTGTTCCCCCTACATCCTGTCAAGCCTCTATCATGGCTAGTACGGTCTTAGCACAAACACAGTGCACTACTGTGTGATAGTATAAGTGGCAGTCATGCATCCTTGAGCACTGGCTGCAATGTTGGTGTGCATTACATGTAATCCTGGCTGTTATGACTCACACAATGCACCACTGTGTGATAGTATACATGGTGGTCATGCATCCATGAGCACTGGCTGTAATGGTGGTGTGCATTACATGTAATCCTGGCTGTTACCACACACACAATGCACCACTGTGTGATAGTATACTTGGCAGTCATGCATCCCTGAGCACTGACTGCAATGGTGGTGTGCATTACATGTAATCCTGGCTCTCAGCATACACACAATGCACCACTGTGTGATAGTATACATGGCAGTCATGCATCCTTGAACACTGGCTGCAATAGTGGTGTGCATTACATGTAACCTCTCCTGCCTGTTCCCCATGCCCTCTCATTCTGATCCCCCTACATACTGTCAAACCTCTATCATGGCCAGTATGATCTCAGCATACACACAATGACCCACTGTGTGATACTATACATGGCAGTCATGCATCCTTGAACACTGGCTGCAATAGTGGTGTTCATTACATGTAACCTTTCCTGCCTGTTCCCCATGCCCTCTCATTCTGATCCCCCTACATACTGTCAAACCTCTATCATGGCCAGTATGATCTTAGCATACACACAGTGCACCACTGTGTGATAGTATAAGTGGCAATCATGCATCCTTGAGCACTGGCTGCAATAGTGGTGTGCATTACATGTACTCCTGGTTGTTAGCACACACACAATGTGCAACTGTGTGATAGTATACTTGGCAGCCATGCATCCTTGAGCACTGGCTGCATTGGTGGTGTGCATTACATGTAATCCTGCCTGTTAGCCCACACACAATGCACCCCTGTGTGATGGTATAGGTGGCAGTCATGCATCCTTGAGTCTTGGCTGCAATGGTGGTGTGCATTACATGTAATCCTGGCTGTAAGCCCACACACAATGCACCCCTGTTGATAGTATACATGGCAGTCATGCATCTTTGAGCACTGGCTGCAATGGTGGTGTGCATTACATGTAATTCTGGCTGTTAGCACACACACAATGCACCACTGTGTGACAGTATATGTGGTGGTCATGCATCCTTGAGCACTGGCTACAATTATGGTGTGCATTACATGCAGTCCTCACTGTTAGCCCACACACAATACACCACTGTGTGGTAGTATACGTGGCAGTCATGCATCCTTGAGCACTGGCTGCAATGGTGGTGTGCATTACATGTAATCCTGACTTTTAGCACACACACAATGCACCACTGTGTGATAGTATACATGGCTGTCATGCATCCTTGAGCACTGGCTGTAATGGTGGTGTGCATTACATGTAATCCTGGCTGTTAGCATGCACACAATGCACAACTGTGTGATAGTATAAGTGGCTGTCTTGCATCCTTGAGCACTGCCAGCAGTGGTTGTGTGCATTACATGTAACCTTTCCTGCCTGTTTCCCCATGCCCTGTCATTCTGATCCGACCTACATCCTCTCAAACCTCTATCAATGCCAGTATGGTCTTAGCACACACACACGGTGCACCACTGTGTGATAGTATAAGTGGTAGTCATGCATCCTTGAGCACTGGCTGCAATGATGGTGTACATTACATGTAATCCTGGCTGTTAGCACACACACAATGCACCACTGTGTGATAGTGTACTTGGCAGTCATGCATCCTTGAGCACTGGCTGCAATGGTGGTGTACATTACATGTAATCCTGGCTGTTAGCACACACACAATGCACCACTGTGTGATAGTATACATGGCAGTCATGCATCCTTGAGCACTGGCTGCAATGGTGGTGTGCATTACATGTAATCCTGGCTGTTAGCCCACACACAATGTACCCCTGTGTGATAGTATACATAGTAGTCATGCATCCTTGAACCCTGGCTGCAATGGTAGTGTGCATTACATGTAATCCTGGCTGTTAGCCCACACACAATGCACCCCTGTGTGATAGTATACATGTCAGTCATGCATCCTTGAGCCCTGGCTGCAATGGTGGTGTGCATTACATGTAATCCTGGCTGTTAGCACACACACAATGCACCACTGTGTGACAGTATATGTGGCAGTCATGCATCCTTGAGCACTGGCTGCAATGGTGGTGTGCATTACTTGCAATCCTCGCTGTTAGCCCACACACAATGCACCACTGTGTGATAGTATACGTGGCAGTTATGCATCCTTGAGCACTGGCTGTAATGGTGGTGTGCATTACATAATACTGGCTGCTGCCACTTTTCCTATATGTCAGAATACTCAGATATCCACTTTACCAGCATTCTCTGTTGCTCTCTGCTGCATGGCCTCCTGAAAAATAGTGAGTATGTTTTTATTGTGCTACAGCAGGGCTTATAACCTAGCTACTGTGCTAATGAGGAAACACATTGTGATTGGAAGCCGTAGTCAGCAACACAATGCAGCTCATGTAAGGGCATTGTGATGAATTATGGGCTTATGCCCTTATAGCCTGGCCTTGCTAGGTACTACACATTTTTGTCATGTTAATGACCATAGTCATAGTTTTATCTGGTTGTCATACCTCTCAACTGTAAAGATTTTTCAGAATATCCAGACATTTGCCTCATATTTTTGGTCTGTTAATAAAATTGTAGTTTTCTGGAAAATGACTGGCTAATCATTAAAAACTGAAGTAAAAAAATGACAATAGACATTTGAGTTTCAGACTTTATACCCTTCAGGAAATTCATGCTAATGTAAAACCTGTTATTCTATCAACTTTTTAAGTTTGTAAGAGCAATATTTAAAAATGTTTCCCTATTTTTTGGCCTTTCCTCCCCATTATTTATGGCTTTGTCCAGATTTGTTGCTCCGTGAGGTTGAGCGGTATAGTCATAGCCATGCCTGGGCATGGATCTCACACAGGATGTGTGTGAGTGTGTGCCTCTGGAACCTGGCTGCACCACTGTCAACTGTCATCTTTCTCTGCACTAATGACCATGTGCTCATACAGCCAGATTTGGTCATCATCCTGCTGTGTTGCCAGTCAATGTCTTTCATTTGGTCTCTGTAACATGTGGCATTGTGCTCCAGCTATAGTTTTTGTTCCTGGACTTGACCTGGTGAGTGGATATGGCTTCAGCATTATCTGACCCTGGCAGGTTTTCTACATGGTACAGTAGGAAAGAGAAGTGCATTGTACATCTGATGCACATACAAAATAGGTTGCACCTGTTGCTGGATTTGATGGTCCCCTATACAAAGTGGATGCTTGGCAGACACTTGCCAGGAGTTAATTGATGTTACAGACACCACCTAAACCTTTTCCATCAAGGGAAGAAGAGGTTAGGAGACACACCACCCTTATTACAGTAGAAGAGGTTAGGAGACACACCACCCTTATTACAGTAATATATCTGTTATACATGCCTTCTTTTATGAGCATTCAGTACTCATTCATTTGTTATTTCTGGTTAGCAGAGGAACAAATTACAGTAAACAAAGTAGTCTGCCTGAGAAGGCTGGCCACACTGGTTTAATACTTATTTTTAATTCATCTCCTGTGCTGCTGTCCTGCGTTCTCTGCCAGTTACACTGCAGTGATAACCCCTAGGCTGTCCTGCATTCTCTCCCAGTTACACTGCAGTGATAGCCCCTAGTTTTAGCTTCACTTGTATAATAACTGTTGTGTTGCCATTGTTTTGCACCACTTGGCTGACTATTGTTGTTCCGTCCAGGCCCTGTTTTAATAAAGTGTATCACATCACCATCACCCTGACTGTATTTGTGTCCTGTTGTTTCACATCACCATCACCCCGACTGTATTTGTGTCCTGTTGTTTCACATCACCATCACCCCGACTGTATTTGTGTCCTGTTGTTTCACATCACCATCACCCCGACTGTATTTGTGTCCTGTTGTTTCACATCACCATCACCCCGACTGTATTTGTGTCCTGTTGTTTCACATCACCATCTCCCCGACTGTATTTGTGTCCTGCTGTTTCACATCAGCATCACCCCGACTGTATTTGTGTCCTGTTGTTTCACATCACCATCACCCCGACTGTATTTGTGTCCTGTTGTTTCACATCACCATCACCCTGACTGTATTTGTGTCCTGTTGTTTCACATCACCATCACCCTGACTGTATTTGTGTCCTGTTGTTTTCTTTCTTGTTCTGTTTTACTTTTGTTGCTGTCTTTTCTTCTGTGGTTTCAGTCTTGGAGCCTTTTCAATGAGGCACTGCATTAGGTCACCATGTTTTACTGCTGGTTTTCAAGATGTCATGGAGTCTGGCTTTCTGCAGGGTGAGGAAGGACACCCTTTGGAGGATGACCTGTAGTCCTCACTGGTGGCCGCTGATGATGCCTCTCCAGTGGATGTCATAAGCTACACTTTAAAGACCATCACAGGGGCGATATCATGGATCACCCGATAAGAAGTCCATTGGTGAGAATCAAAGTGGACAGGTACCTCAATACCCATATTGGCACCTTGGAGCACCTCCTTATATGGATGATAAAGTCATGTAGCTGTCTGGCCTCATCCATAAGACCACTAGCAGTAGAGTCCACCGTTGATATCGGCAATAGGCATGTGGCTTGATTTAGAGCTCCAAGTGAGTAAAGTAGCCAAACAATCTATTTATGCTGTACTGACAAGGTCAAAAAAGGCCAAAACACGGCATGTCTACAGATAGTGGGGTTTGGCTTTATTGACCTGAATGTACCTAGAAAGACTTAAAAAGTAAAAAGTCATGGGTGTTCAGAAACCACTGATATGTCCATAAGGGGTCATGTGCATATATCTGACTAACCTCCACTACAGGAGGTTTAAGGTATGACATAGTGAAGACTCTTGCTTGGTGGGTCTTTCTTGCAGAGTTTGTGATATAACTACTCAGGACATAGATAAAGAGGCAATACTAAAAGGTGCAAATGAGTCAGCTATAGCCAGAAACAACATTAGTTCAGATTAGTTCAAATGAGGAACAGATTAGTTACTGGGCAACAGTAATAAAGGAATACACTGGTGCTAAAGCAATAATTGCAACCTATAAATAGGAAGAAAATATCAAGGCAGAGAAACTGTACATAACTTCTTGTACAAGCTTACAAGATAATTGGGGGGGGGGGATTATACAGAATGCCCTGCAGAAAGACAGATCCATGAAGGAATACCTACAGATACCAGATCTTGCCTATTGAATTATTTGAGACTGTCACCAATGCCCTGGATGATGGGAAAGTCAGTACATACAGCTTACCTTGACCTGGCCATGGCCTTTGACACAATCTCTCATTCAGGCATCATCGAAAAGCTAACACAACTTGGTGTTAATCTCTGTCTCATCAGATGGGTGACAACTGGCTCACAGATAGGACCCACAAGGTCAAAATAGGTGCCACCACCTCTGACAGCAGACCTGTCACTAGTGGTGTTCCCCAGGGATCTGTCCTGGGACCCCTAATGTTTGGCATCTACTTCTCAAAGGTCCAGGCAAACACAAATGGACTGTGGCTGACCAAGTCTGTGGATGACTGTAAGTTGGGTGCTGTCATTGACTTCCCAAATGATGTTAACGTACTGCAAGAGGGTCTCACAGCTGCAAATAACTGGTGCCAAAGTCATGGCCTTAAGGTAAATGCAAAGAAAATGTATTATCATACCATTCAGCAAAAACACAGCCCCTACTGATTACCACATCAACGGCAACCCCCTAAGCACACAACCTGTGGTGACAGACCTAGATACTCAGGTTAACAACAATCTCACATTCAACCATCATGTGGTGGCAGTGGTCAGAAAAGCCTTTTACTTGGTTCCTCTCATAAGTAAAGGGATTGCATCCAGAAAAAGGAGGTCATTACATCTCTGTATTCCTCCCTTATAAGACCTATAATTGAGTATAATGTCCTGTTTGGTATGTCCCTCTCCAAACACCTGCACCAACTTGAAAAGCCACAAAAATACCTCATAAAGAGAATCCATGGCCTCCAAAACTTGTCCTATGTGGACGGGCTCAAATCACTATCACCTTACTCAGTATCATACAGATTGCTCAGAGATGATCTGTGACTCACCTACAAGGCAATATCGGACCCTGCCTTATTAGAGATGCTCCATATCCGTAAGTCTAACTCCTTGTGCATTACCTGCTCAATAGGCCTAAATCTAATGTGCAACATCAACAAAACCTGCTGGAGAGACAGGTTTGTCTTCCAGAGGCTGCCCTGTCTCTGGAATAGTCTTCCCATACATGTCAAACAGAGTGCAACTTTGATGAATGGATGGGAAGCCAGAAATTTGTCTCAGGGGTTCCACCTTTGTCCCTCATTGACAGGGATGACAACTGCTGACTGAGGTTTCTTTTTTGGGGATAAACTCTTGGCTAGGCTTGTAAGGGCCCCAGGGCCATTAGCCTAATAACCTCCTATGATCATATAATAAAATCCCTTCTATCTGTGCCACAGATAAAGCAAGTTATATTAAATGGACTTGTTAAATTCTCTTTTTATTATATTGTCTTTTTTAAAATAGTAAGAAACAGAACCAGATAGTCAATACACCATCCAGGGGTACAACCATACTGGATCTGATCCTCACTAATATGGGAGAGTACTGCACACCCCCTACTATAATGCCTTCCCTGGTAAGGTCAGAACATAGAATGGTCTCCTTTGAAGTAAAAATAAAACCTGGACCCCCAACTCCACCGGGAATATTTAGGAACTATTCTAAGGCTAACCTCCTGCTATTAAGTGAGTACCTGGCAAAATGTCAAGCCCCTATCCACCCTGAGAACACTTCTGCCTATGCAGAGGTGTTCACATAAACTCTGTACAAGCATGTTAATAGATGCATAGAGGCAGCTGCACCCACCAGGAAAATATATAGAACTAACTCAAAAAACAACCCACCCTGGTGGAATCACAAAGTCAAATGGATGTATAACAGGAGGAAAAAAATCATGGCAAAACTTAGAAGGTGCAGCACAGAGCAGGATAAAACCACTCTCATCAAACTAAACAAACAGCTCAGAGGACAAATAAAGTCTACCAAAGCCAAACTTGAGGTAAGTTTGGCCTCCCAGGCCAAGGACAACCACAAAGCTTTCTTTAGCTATAGCCGCAACCTTAAAGGCAATACACAATTGTGTGCAGAGCTCATTGTAAATGGAGCCACCTATACTGAGCCAGAAGATATAGCAAACATCCTTGCTGATAAACTTAGCTCCAACTTTACTCCTCTTCCCCCTCCCCCTCAACTTTCCCTCAGGAAATATCAGCAAATATAACTCCCCCTACTATCACTAGGAACAGGTCATTAATGCTCTTTCTAAGACCAAGAACATTCCATCAATGAGTCCAGACAATATCCCAGGATGCCTTCTAAATAGCATGAAACATTACCTATCAGGGCATCTGGAATTACTATTTAACTGTAGCCTCCAAACAGGCTTAGTTCCTCATGAATGGAGAAAGGCAATAGTTGTCCCTCTGCACAAAGGTGGGCCCTGAAAACTACAGACCCGTAAGTCTCATTAGTCTTATATGTAAAGCCATGGAAAGAATTATCATGGAGATAATCAATAGAGATTTATGTAAGCCTCCAGACACTGGACCCAACCCAGTTTGGTTTTGTCAAGGGCAGATCATGGCTACTCAACCTGGCGGACTTCTTTGAGAAGGTCACCAAAGCAATGGATGAGGGTAAAATTGTTCATACTGCCTACCTTGAACTGGCCAAGGCATTTGATACAATACCCCACTCAGGCATTGTTGACAACTCAAGAGGTTAGGTCAAACCCGTATGTCACCCAGTGGATAGCCAACTGGCTCACAGACAGGACCCAGGAATTTAGAATTGGGAAGCCCACACTCTACAAAGATGCCAGTCACAAATGCAGTTCCTCAGAGATCAGTCCTTGGACCACTCCTTTTTGGCATTTACTTCTCAGAAGCCAAGGCCAATGTCAGTGATCTCTGACTGACTAAATTTGCAGATGATTGCAAATTAGGAGCTGTCATTGAATCTCATACTGACACAAATGTTCTCCTGGAGGGGCTGCAGCAGACAAATAACTGGTGTCAGAGCCATGGACTAAAACTAAATGCCAAGAAATGCATAATAGCATCCTTTGGGAAGTCACCCATCCCTGGCAACTATCATACTGACAACACACCCATTAGAGATGACCCAGTAGTCAGGGACTTAGGGACACACATAGATAGTAATCTAGCCTTTGATCATCATGTGTCTACATTGGTGAGGAAATCATTCTATGTTGTGCAACTTATAAACAAAGGTATGGCATCTAAGTCCAAGGAAGTCATTGTTCCACTGTATTCAGCATTCATCAGACCTATCATTGAGTACAATGCTCCTTTTGATATGTACCTAACCAGGCATATCCAACAAATGGAATGTCCACAGAGGTTCCTCACTAAAAGAATACACAGCTTAAGTAGTATGTCCTATGCAGACCACCTCAAGGCCCTATCCCTGTCTCCTATAGGCATCTGAGGGTAAATCTATGCCTGGCAAACATGGCATTGACAGACCCCACTCTGATGGACCTTCTGCATATCCACAAAACAAACAGTATGAGAATTACCCATTCTAAAGACTTAAAACTTGCCTGTGATATAAATAGGACTTGCTGGAGAGATAGGTATGTATCCCAGAGACTACATCATCTATGGAACAGGCTTCCCATCCATGTGAAGCAGAGTTCCTCCCTAACCCAATTCAAGTGCAACTTGGACAATTGGATGGGAAACTGGAAATTCATCCCTGCTTTGGCACCTATGTCTCTAATGCAAGCAGGTAATCTGTAAATGGTTCATCTCCCAGGCCCATGCTTACTCTTTTATCAAGGATTTCAGAACTTGTCAGAGATTTGGGATGCATGGCTAGGCTTACAAATGCCCTTGTTGTCAGCCTTGTAAACACCTATGAACCTATAAGAATTGCAAGGAGGTAAAAGGAGGTTCACTATTGAGCTTATTAAGGACTTTTCTGAGGTATCAGTAATCAGGGGGAGCGGAAGGGAGGAGTTAATAATGGTGGTCCTCATGAGCAGCCCTCAACAAATTATGGCAAATCATTTTGACAGTAATTGTAAATCACTACAGTTGGGTACATTTACTGAGGATGGGCCAGTTAATGGCATTATCAGAAAAAATAGAGACATTAAAAGCAAATATTTTGCTCTTAATTGTACTATGGAATAATTAGTTACAAAACAGGAGCAAAAGTTTCTTAGAGCATATTTCAGTGGGTGCAAAAAAACAGCCACAGCATGAGGAGAAACTTTAAGAGAAAGAGGGATTGCATAGTAAAAACAGAAATAAAAAAGTTTAAAGGAAGGAGATTATATCAGATCAATATAGGCACGGTGGAAATGGAAGACTAGAATATAAGAAAATGAAGATACTTGTGAAAGTAGTTTAGAGGCAAAAGTATAAACTTAAAAATGAGAGAAGACAGGCTTAGAGAGAAAGAACTGTTGTGTGTTAAAGTCAGTAAAGAGTAATGGAAGAGTTAAAATAAAGAGGCAGCTGTGTGGCAGGAGAAGGTATATACATCAATAAAGAAACCACCTGTGCGGCAGGAAAAAGGAAGCATATCAATAAAGGAAGGGCCTGTAAGTCAGAAGAAGGTAAGTCTATCAATAAAGGAAGGGCCTGTAAGTCAGAAGAAGGTAAGTCTATCAATAAAGGAAGGGCCTGTAAGTCAGAAGAAGGTAAGTCTATCAATAAAGGAAGGGCCTGTAAGTCAGAAGAAGGTAAGTCTATCAATAAAGGAAGGGCCTGTAAGTCAGAAGAAGGTAAGTCTATCAATAAAGGAAGGGCCTGTAAGTCAGAAGAAGGTAAGTCTATCAATAAAGGAAGGGCCTGTAAGTCAGAAGAAGGGAAGTCTATCAATAAAGGAAGGGCCTGTAAGTCAGAAGAAGGTAAGTATATCAATAAAGGAAGGGCCTGTAAGTCAGAAGAAGGTAAGTCTATCAATAAAGGAAGGGCCTGTAAGTCAGAAGAAGGTAAGCCTATCAATAAAGGAAGGGCCTGTAAGTCAGAAGAAGGGAAGTCTATCAATAAAGGAAGGGCCTGTAAGTCAGAAGAAGGGAAGTCTATCAATAAAGGAAGGGCCTGTAAGTCAGAAGAAGGTAAGTCTATCAATAAAGGAAGGGCCTGTAAGTCAGAAGAAGGTAAGTCTATCAATAAAGGAAGGGCCTGTAAGTCAGAAGAAGGTAAGTATATCAATAAAGGAAGGGCCTGTAAGTCAGAAGAAGGTAAGTATATCAATAAAGGAAGGGCCTGTAAGTCAGAAGAAGGTAAGGAAGCACCTGTGCAGAAAGTAAGTACATTATACAGACTGAGGGCTGCTCATTGCCTTTCTTTTGAACTCCACATAGACAACAACTAGAGCTGTGAAGAAGGGCACTAAAACTACATTAAACTCATTGGCTGATATGGACAGTTTTCCATTTGAGGTAAAATATATGAGGTCTTAAAGGCTGAAAGTTAAAATAAGTCATCTTGTAGAACACATTCATACAAACACAGTCAGACTAGAAGAATTAGGCATGAAAGAGTGTATTAAGAAAAAAAATCCATTTGCAAATGTAAAAGAATCTTTGGCCCACCTCCCAGTAAAAGTTCTGAATACAGGTATATGAATTTCTAAATATGGAGTAAAATATCTGAAGGATGAATCACCTTTTAATTTAAAAGCATTTTAACTTTTTAATTAATAAAAACTTAAAACACAAGTAGTGGAATATTTCCAAATAAAGGCTACATTTATTATCTCCTGGGTTGATAGGACAAATAATATCTGCAACTGTACCTGAGAATGACATCTTCCCAAGTGATTTTGGTAGAATAAATGATTGCTATTACAGAAAGACTTGGAATAAATCTGAGAATCTGAGAAGAAAAGATGATGTCACAGAGTGTACTATACAGTCAGGAAACTCCCTCCCTTTCGCCGGAAGCTGACATTATATCATACCTGCAGACAAGTTCCTTATGTTTATCCACTGCTCTTCCCTCCCTCTCAGCTGGTGACCATGCTCGCTTTCCACAGAAAAGTGGCTTAAAAGTAAAAGCAATAATGCCTAATAGGCTGCGTATGCTAATGTGTAATTATGAGGCCTGATACAGCAGGCAGAAGGCCTCTACACCCCTGGAAGGCATTAATTACATATTAATACACACCCTGGAGGGCATTATTGCACTTAGAGAATAGGCTCTCTGTAAAATTGTTGTTTTGCTTACTTATTTTTTAAAGTACTATATTATTTTTTATATATATTTTTGATGTAAAATAGTCCCAGCGCCAGTTTCCAACTTTCTGTAGTATACATTAATGCTGTTGGAGAAGCATTTTACATAGAAATATATAAAAAATAATATAATACTTAAAAAATAAATTAATAAGTAAAACACAATAATTTTAAAGAGCCCATCCTCTGTCTCTCGCTCTCTCTCATACACAGTGTCTTCTGCTTTCACACACACATACGTACACACACACACACACACACACACACACACACACACACAAACAAACACACACACACACACACACACACACACACACACACACACACACACACACACACACAGAAACACAGACACACAGACACACAGACACACAGACACACACACACACACACACACACACACACACACACACACAGACACACACGCACACACACACACACCCACACACTCACACACACATACACACACAGTCTCTTATTCTTTCATGCATGCATTCACTCACACAAGACCGCTCACTCTCTCTCTCTCTCACACACACACACACACACACACACACACACACACACACACACACACACACACACGCACACACACACAGTCTCCTCTGCTTTCATACACGCATTCACTAACACATGTAGACAGAAACATAAACACACTCATACACATTACATATACACACACACGTTTTGTTTATTTATTTTTGCACTCACTAAACAGCAAAAGCACTGCTTAGTGAATGTAAAATAATGGCAGCCATTAGGTTTTTAGTGTCTGAGCTCCACTGCAGCTTGATATGCTGCCATGAAGTGGCAGACTCATTTTTCAGTGGGCATTACTTGTGCCTTAATACCCGGCTGGTGAACATTCGTTCTCCAGTCAGGGTACTGATCTGCTGATCTACAGTTTGCCCAGTCTCTAAGTAACTTTACATAATACTGCTGAACCCAAGTTCTTTGCCCAAAGAAGTCAAACTTTTCCCTTACATCTCACTGAAGTAAAATCATACTGTCTGTATAAATGACATAACCAGTCATCTCCAACTACCACATTATGTGTATATATATATATATATATATATATATATATATATATATATATATATATATATGGGTACATGTCAGTCAACCGACAAGTCAGAAGACCGACATTCACTCCACCGACACATGAAAACATCGACAGCGCAAACACGGACATTTAACAGGTAAGACTTATAAATTCACTAATCATGCCTACCACACATGCATAACACTGCCACACTTACTAAAACATGGTAGGCATGATTAGCGAATTTAAAAGTCCAGTCATCACCTTTCATACTACCATCAATCATCAATCCCCAGGAACATGCTCTCTACATTTCACATAATCTTTAGTCTTTCTGCCCTTTCAACACACTCACCTCAATGACACATATCTCTGACACTCATTGGGATGACCTACCTCATACCACGTGAACCTATCTGACTGAAAGTCTATGCAGGCATACCTATCCCACATCTATCACATGCACAAAAAGCAGACAGTCTGTATACCGCCTCAATGCACTTCATTAAAAACAGGTATGTCTTACCCAACCAACAGAGACAATATCCAGGCCTACTAACTGTCTATAGCAAAATCAAGCCTTCTCACCTTTCCATAGCCTTGTTATTCTCTGCATGTCAAGGATTTAGAGACATTCATCCAAACCCTGGCTGATCCACCTCTCCTGCATTTTGTAACCACAACTCAGGCCCTACTAAACAAATTGCAATATGTCCTCCCCCAAACAATGCCACCTTAAAACTCTTTCACATCACCATACAAAATGTATCAACAAGATAACTAAACATCATTTCTGGTGGTACAACATACTCCAGACATTCTTGCACCCTGAAACTCGGCTAAATTAAACATTAAAGGCAGACAAATTATTCCACATACTTCAAGTACACCACACATTCAAACAGGGTGAGGGGTGTCTATAATGTACCTGGATCCCTTACACTTTCAACAATACACTTATGATATTACCATTTTAATAATTTAGAATTTTTGATTATTACACTTCAATTAAACAGAATGAAATCTGTCTTATCACCTAAACCAAACACCAACAAGATTACCGCCATACCATTCGTGCATACTGAATAAACTGCTGTGGCACAATGCTAGAGTTAAAATACTAAAATATTTATTATTCACTGTTCTTATTAACCAATACAAAAAAGTTAAGCACTTTCACCCCCACTACATTTAGGACTTTATCAGAACTCATGCCATTAGTTAGATCACTGCTTAAGTAACATTTCCATTAACACTGATGTTTGGATTTTGCTTTTGTTACACCTGGTGTTAGATGAGGTACCTCTACAGCTTTTAGTGAGGTTATTTGGAATACCCTAAACCAAATGAAATCTGTGTCTCATATATATATATATATATATATATATATATATATATATATATATATATATATATATATATACTTGAACTTCCTATGATCGAGACCATATGATTGAGTTTTCAGAAACTCTAAATAGGGAAGTGTTATAAAAAGACTTAAATGTAGTTTAATATAAGTTTTTTTGAGGGGGGCAAGTCCCCTTGCACCCTCCCTACTTAAATATACCATTTTTGTGATCGCACTATAGTGATGAAACGGGAAATCTTCCATTCTGCACTTTTGCATACATCGCAGAATGGGAGATTTCAATTTTCCCCACTGTAGAGCAATCTCAAGGTTGGTATATTAAAGTAGGGGGGTGTGGGGGGTGCAGGGAGGGCTTGCCCCCCCTGAAGAAACAATGTGTTTGACTTTCTTTGCTTTTTTTTAATTACAGTTCAAAATGTCGAGTTTCTCAAAACTCGATCATATGGTCTCGACCATATGAAGTTCGTGTTTTCAGTAACTCGACATTCTGAAGTAAAACCATATATATATATATATATTTTATTTATTTATTTTACATTTGTTGACCGGGCTAGTCTAGCTGGATACATGTCCATTTTCAGTAGAGGCCCGGGGAGAAAAGCTCCAAACAGTTAAAATAAATTCACATCAAAGAAATACATGTTTAAAATGCAGATACATTTACAGTAAAAGAGAAAAAAGATAAAGATAATCTGTTTACATATTATTAAAGTTTATACTTGCAGTACATTTGACATTGATTACTACAAGTACAGTTTCAAGTAAACATTCAAATAGAATAAAAGCAAAATGTACATGTTATACATCTAGTAGTAAAGGTTTTTTTTTTTTTTTTACAAAGTAATTAATACTATGATGGAGAAATAGATTGTTAGATGTTAGGATGAAGTATATGCAGGGTTCTAAAGGTAAAGGTTGAGTCATATATCAGGAGCTAGATAGTCAGTCAGGATTAGTACAGGGGCACAACCACTGTGTTTTGAGGAAGAGCTTAAGTTTCTTTTTAAATAGAGTTGTGGAGGGAATTGTAGATAGTTCAGAGGGAAGTAGGTTCCAGTGTTTTCCAGCAGTTTTGGAGAAGAGGGAATCTCCACCCTTGTTATTTGCTTTGTCAATATTTACAAGAGGTTTGTGTGCAGATCTTAGAGACTTTAGGTTATGGTAAGGGTAAATTAGAGTAGATAGAATAGGTGTTTTGGCAGGTTGATACAGTATTTTATGGGCGATGGCTAGTTGATTAATTTTTGGTTGCTGCTGAAATTGAAGCCAGCCTAGTTGCTTTAAATTAATACAGTGGTGGGTTCTGAAAGGGTTACCTGTAGCAAACCTGGCTATGCTATTGTAGGTGTTTTCTAATTTCATAAGATTATGTTTTGACAGGTTAGTAAATATGCGTCAGGCATAGAGAAGGGGAAGAGATTAGGTGGGAGTGGGCAATTGTTATTCTACTTGCTGGAGTGAGGTAGGGTTTGATTCTGTAAAGAGAGCCTATTTTTTTATTAATAGTTTTCAAAGTGTTGCTGATATGGGTGTCGAAGCTAAGGTTGTTGTCGATGGTGATGCCTAGCAGTTTGGTAGTAAGATCTTGGGATATAGGTGTGCCATTTTTAGATAAAATTGTAAAGTCTATTTGGGGGGATTTATTGGTAGGTGTGAATAGGAGGAGTTTAGTTTTTATTGGGTTAAGTAGGAGACAATGTTGTGTAAGCCACTGTTCAACAGAGTTAAATATGTGTTGTGTCAGAGAGTGAAGTTCTGATACAGTTGTGGCTGAGCAAATAAGTGTGGAATCATCTGCGTATTGTATGCATGTAGCTAGGGGAACTGCTTGGTGGAGGTCATTTATGAATAAAGAAAACAGGAGTGGACCCAGTATGGACCCTTGAGGGACACCAATGTTAACAGGTAGCTGGGTAGATAGAGTGGAGTTCCAGAGTACAGCTTGATGTCTGTTATTTAAGTAGGACTGGAACCATTTAATAGGTAGAATGTCAAGTGACAGAGATTGAAGAATTTGTATGAGTATTTGGTGGTTGACCATGTCAAAAGCCTTGGACAGGTCTAAGAAAAGTGCAGAGGAAAGGGTGTTAAGGTTACGTTTGTTGTTGATGGTGTCTGTAAAGGAAAGGAGGGCAGTGGTGGTACTGTGGCAAGGTCTGAGACCATGTTGGGTATTAGAGAGCAAGTTATTATGGAGAAGGTGGCCAAGCAGGTGCTTGTGGATACACCTTTCCATGATCTTAGATAAGGGGGAGAGCAGGGCTATGGGGCGAGAGTAGGGCTGTGGGAGAGAGTAGGGCTATGGGGTGATAGTTGGAGAGTTCAGTAGAATTACCACCCTTATGAAGGGGAATAAAATGGGAGACTTTCCAAAGTTTAGGGACATATCCCTCAGTGATGGTTCTATTGATTAGTATGGAGATAGGGTAGGCTATGGATTTGGCTGCTAGTTGTAAGTATTCTGTGGGTAGTAAGTCAGCAGAGGGAGTACATGGTTTGAGTTTTTGGATGAGGGAGAGAATATAAGCTGTTGGGACAGGTTGGAAAAGAAATGGGGGTGGTGGGTTTGAGTTAGAATTAGATATAGTTGCGTTTTGACTAGAGAGGTGACTGGCAAGAGTTTGAATTGTTTCGGTGAAAAAGGTATTAAAGTCATTAGCAATTTGATTGGGGTTCTCTTTGTCTGTACCTTGTGGGTTGGGTGTGATAGACTGACCGGGCTGAAGTAACTGAATAATGTTTGCCCAGAACTTTTGTGGGTTTTTCTGGTGAGTTTTCTGAGAATGTAGGTAATAGTTTTTTTTGTCAGTCAATATTGCTTTTTTAGTCTCATTTCTCAGTTGTTTGTAGTGTTGGTGATCAGCAGGGTTTTTAGTTAAGCGAGATTTCTTCCAGATTTTATTTCTGAGATGGATTTTTTGCTTAGTTTCTTTAGAGAGCCAAGGAGCAGATTTAGTTCTTATTC